>NC_133309.1:19232357-19420463 GCF_012295235.1 Primulina huaijiensis | reverse complement strand
AAAGCGCAACGGAAGTTTAAAATTTTTGCATCTCGACAATAGAAACGGTGCTTAGGTGTTGTCTGTTTGAAACAAATAATAGGGCATTTAGAATTTTATACCTACGCGTATAAAATGCTAGACTCCAAACTATTCCGATTTTTAAGCGGAGATAGTCCATCTTGTAAATCCCTACAAACGGAACTCGCATTTGATCGTCTAATCAGGTCTACGATCGGAAACTATCTTCTTTTCTTAGATTACACTAGAAATCGCAAGCTATTTTTGCATTGAGGCTGTAGCCTCCAAATTTCCAAAATCCGAAGATGGTGAAGAGGCGGCGGCGCTGCAGTGGAAAACCACAAGAGGGCCGAAATTTTTCTTACCAAAATTGTGAGATGATCATGAGCTTCATGATTCTTAATAATGAATTTTGTGCTTATTGATTCTTAATCAATCATTAAACAAATATTTATTGATTCTTAGTCAATACTTAATCAAATCTAATTTGCTTTTGTGGTCAAAATTTTCTTCTAACATATTTTATATCACCATATAAAATATATACACACACACACACACACTCTACTAGCACAATCATTTAATCAGTATATTCTCAATTCACTAAATAAATGATTTCAAACTCATTATAACCCCAATCGACGATCCGAGAGTGACGATATATCAAGGATACAAGTCTTATTCACATAATGAAAAATGAAAATTTTGAAACTTATCATATTGGATAGCTGTCAGTTTAGCGAACCCCTTCACCAAAATAGGCAGTTCCACTCTCCTTCCTTAATTAATAATTAAACAAACTTTTATTTATTCCATCCTATGAAATCAACTTATGAGCTCTTTTATAAGATTCTTGTTTGATCTCTATCAAACTATAAGTCACCAAATTCAATTCCTTGAATTTTGACTTTCTCAACGGGAACACAGAGTCCGATACTTGTGTGACCCTCAATGGTTCAAGGATACAGCTAGCCATGGGTTCACATCTTCATGTGATTCAGAATAACATTTATTCTGATTCGGATTTAGCCTAGTTAGCCGCATTCTTTTCATCAACTCATTGATCAAGAATGTCAGAACTCATTTCTGATTGCACCTATCGGATCATGGTAAGAGCGTCTAGTAGCATAGCTCCATAATCCCCTAGGTATCATTGATAGTGTTTGCAAGAACTTTCAGTCATGGTTAGCGTACATCACGGTCCTTCAACACACGTCCCGATCGAATATGCAACCATTGGTATATCGAGAGTTTCATATAAATTCGATAATAATGTGATTTATCTTTGAGTACTAATAGTGGCATGATATGTAAAACTAGGAAAACATCTTTCCCTAAAGCACATTTGTTGCTTTGGCCAGAGATTCTTTGCACTATTAACTAATCAGATCACATAGGATATCTTCAACCGTAGGCAAACGGTGAATCTCCAACGACAATGTATTTGTTCCTACGTATTTCGAAACTACACCCAACCTCGCCACCTCGTGACCCTCAATAGAGTCAGTAAATGGATCAAAGTACATGCTAGTATATACATTGTCCCGGGTCAAAGGACTAATGATGTATAACCATAACTGTGGATTAATCCACTCGATAAGTGAGAACCACTTGGACAGTTCTAGAGAGGGTTGTTCAGTGCATCATCATATGATTACTCATCCGTGTGAAAGAACATCTCCATGCTCTTGTGAATAAAGCATGGATGCTATTATCGAGCTCGAGTGACCTTTATCCTTATTTTAGGCGACTGATTCGACTAGAAACCTGTTTAGAATATACGATACACTTCCTAATGTGTTTCATGGTTTTACGTTGAGAGGCAAATCTTATGGTGCCTATTGAATATTCAAATATTTTATCTATGCAGCTTGCATGGATAAACATATAAAGTATAATGTCATAATTGAATAAAATCGTAAAATATTATTAAAATAAATATCATTTTACATTATAATCAATAAAAAACTTAACTACAAGTTGTCTTGGTGAACTCCGACGTTAATCGACTAGTGACGTTAACCGACGATTATAAAACTATCTCACAGTTCTTCGACTGATCTTAGCACAACTGATCTAGTTAAAGATCAAATAAACAACAAAACAGTTTGTGCTTATAAGCTCGAAAGGTAACCTCAAATGCTACAAATAAATCTGATAAGTGTGAATTTTTTATTCTTGAATAAGAGCGATAAATTCAGCAGGGTAACATCAAGATTGAGAGAATAGATAGATCGATTAGATGTGTTGTTTTTCTCAACTGCTCTTCTCACCTATTTATAGGCTTCTCTTCAACGGTAACATTAAATATAATTTGAATTATTATATCCGTTGGTTGCCACGTCAAAATTCCTCTGACATTCCTACACTGTAATCTGTGAAATGTGGTGTTCCACTATGAGTTGCAGTCTACTTTGTATTGTTGTCAGTTGGGTGTTCTTTTCTCCAACTGATGACGTGTACAGCTGAATGATCAACCGATAAGCAATTGCTGGTAAGCACATAGCTGAATTAAAGTAGTTCAGTTACTTGATCAGTTTAGTCCAATTTAAACACTTAGTTTGTCAAATAACCGAAATTAAGTTTCTAACAAGTAGCATAGTCTCATAATCCCCTAGGTATCACTGATAGTGTTTGCAAGAACTCCAGTCATGGTTAGCGTACAACACGATCCCTTCAACACATGTCCCGATCGAATCTGCAACCATTGGTATATTGAGAGTTTCATATAAATTCGATAACAATGTAATTTATCTTTGAGTACTAATAGTGACATGATATGTACAACTAGGAAAACACCTTTCCCTAAAGCACATTTGTTGCTCTGGCCAGAGACTCCTTGCACTATTAACTCATCAGATCACATATGATATCTTCAACCGTAGGCAAACGACGAATCTCCGACTACAATGTATTTGCTTCTACGTATTTCGAAACTACACTCAACCTCGCCACCTCATGACCCTCAATAGAGTCGGTAAACGGATCAAAGGACATGCTAGTATGTATAGCCCTTACATTGTCCCGGGTCAAATGACTAATGATGTACAATCATAACTGCGGATTAATTCACTCGATAAGTGAGAACCACTTGGACAATTCGAGGGAGGGTTGTTCAGTGCATCATCATATGGTCACTCATCCGTGTGAATGAACATCTTCATGCGCTTGCCAATGAAACGTGACGTTTACATTACAGATGCTATTATCGAGCTCGAGCAAACTTTATCTTTATTTTAGGAGGTTGATTCGATTAGAAACCTGTTTAGAATATACGATACACTTCTTAATGAGTTTCATGATCTTACGTTAAAAGACATATCTTATGGTACCTATTGTATATTCAAAGATTTTATCTATGCAACTTGCATGAGTAAACAGATAAAGTATAATATCATAATTGAATAAAATCATAAAATATTATTAAAATAAATATGTTTTTACATTATAATAATCAATAAAAAAACTAAACTACAAGTTGACTTGGTGAATTCCTACAGTACCCGACATTACACGAGTTATTCTGTTTTTATCCTTTGTTTAGTGCATATATCACTTTTTGTGATAAAAACAAATGTTCTGCAGCTTCCCTTTTCACTTCTCTGTACTCATTTTTCAAAAGTCCGACCCAAGAGCGCCCCTTGTATTTGCATCCATTCTAGATTCTTTTTAGCATTCTCAGAAATGGCGTCACTTCGCAACTTCATACTCTGTGCGCCAACGGCGGTTCCCGCCGGAATTCGGGCTTCCGGTAGCGCTATCCTGCGCGATGCGTGCCTTATCCGGTGGACATCTCCGCCCTCTTCCCGAGCAAAATATAATTTATACACTGCAAAAGCAAGTGCACCGAAACAGTACGTTTATCCGGACCCGGACCCTATATTTGCAGCATCCGTAAGTCAAACGATATCTATGAATTTCATTAAGTTTTTTTGTTTTTTTTAATAGTTGAGTAAAATTTGTAATTTGGCAAACAAAATTTAGGAGACTCAGAAGTTTAAAGCTGAATTACTGAGAACACTTTCAAAGGAAATGGAGACTTTTGGAAATGATCTTCCAAGGGTTGTTAATGTCTGTGCTGAGGTGATTTGTGATTTCTTTTACTTAATTTGTTCATATGTTCTATGGTTTTGTATTGAATTACCGTTGTCTCTGTTGGATACTGGCTTTAATGGGAAATGCTAGTGGTTCAATGATATTTCAGAGCCTAATATTCATGGACGGTGTTTTAAGTTTTTTAGGTCAAAGGACTCTCTCTGCAAGCATAGAGATTAGCTGTCAAAGCTTTAAAAGAAACAAAAAAATGGATTATCAAAATTAGGTTAATGTAACTCGAGAAAGAATCATGCTCATTGTGTTGATTAGTGGGACCTAGGTATTTTCTGAATATGGTTTGGTGTGACAATTTTGATAACCTAATTAACCATGAGGAAGTATAAAACTGGGCTGGAATTCAGCTCGGCTTTATATCTTATGCATATACAAGAATCAACGTGACAAATATCAATGATACAATTCTAGAGAGTGATAGGGGTCCCATTGGGAACATATGTAACATGTATGGATACATAGCTGGCTTGTTTAGAGTGTCATAGTTACCTTGGCTGAACTGCTGAAATGCTTGGGCAGTGGTTTATGTATGTCAATAGCTATCGATGTTAACTGTTAAGCTGTAGTAATGTAATGTACTTAACCTACCGAGCTGAAACTCGGTCAGGGAAAGATGGGTGAAGTCATAATTATATCGTCTCTTCACGGTATAGTCAAGCTGTTATTCATCCCAGAAATTGTGGAAAAAGGTAAGAAATGTGCTACCGATCTATATAAAGATGATATGTAATGAGTAATGATGCAGGGCGCAAAAACATAACAAAACATAAAAGTAAAAACTAGAGAAGAGATGAAAAGGATCAACACTAATGCAATGCAAGTTTTATTTTCTTATCGTGATGCCTATTCCTGAACGGAAAAATGAAGAAAGAAAAGATAAATATATTCATATGAAATTAACTTTATTTTAGATGAATTTATCTTGCCTCTATATAATTGTTATAAGGCTATGGTCTTTTGAACGAGGATAGGATTTTGCTAATCTGATTAAATATTTGTCACCGTTGTAATTGTTGTGTGACTGTTGAAGATAGTAGGTCCATAGTACGTAATAAAACATATATATAGATAGCACTTCACATTTATTGGACAAGAGCTAAGTTAAATATTTTTGGGGGCTTAACAGAAAATCGGTGAGCATCTTTAATTTCGTTAGGATATCATTATATATATCTATGTTACTGACTTTATTTGCTTTCTGAAAATTGACGGAATAAATCTTGACATCTTTGTTTTGTTTAATCATATTTTGAATGGACAAATCAAATGAATGCCTTAACATGTGAAAACTTCTCTTGAACTTCAAAGGAAAAGTTTTCTCAATTTTTCTCTGGTGGAGGACTAAGTGCTATTTGTTATTATACAGTTCTCAATTCGGTGATTTTCTATAGTATCTGAAGAAGTCGTTTTTCTATCTGAATATTGCTGTCTGCTCAGGAATGTTAAAAATTATAACTAATATAAGCTATGTCGTGCTTCTTGAAGCCTGTGTTCTTGATTAGTTAGAGTTTTTCATCTCGGTCGCCTTGGTTTTTCTTCACCCTAATCAATGTGTTGCAAATAATATAGGGGATGAAAACTCCAATTGTAGATTCATCATCTGCCATGGCTATCTAAGGTAAGTTCCTCTGTAAAAGTTAACTCTTCTCCATCCCTGCCAATTCGGAAGTATCCCGGATATTCTGGAAGATTTAAACATATCGCGAGATTCCTTTCTATTTAAAAATCACTCACGCACTTGCTATTTGATAAGGCTCTTAGGATAGGGCCTGGGCACTCAGGCCAGGGTTAGATTTTAACTCATATACTTAATCCGAGCATTACCATACACCCATCATGCACACATAGACTTATATCAAATTCTCCCTCATCGAAAGCCCGAGGCAGCGGGACTTCGTACGTAAACACTATACTACTCTGACACCAGATCAAATTCGTAATTAGGTCCCGGACGAATAGGGCTCGACCGAACACCTGTATTTGGCAGAGCCCAGCTTTGGGGCTCGACCGAGCTCCGCCCAAGGGCTCGGCCGAGCTCCATCCAAGGGCCCGGCCAAGCACAAGCTCGCCTAGGGGACATGCTTTTGCGAGCACTATTTCATATGCCCCAACCAACTAGCTCCTAATTCCTTTAGCACACTTCTGACCTTAGGGGTCTTGCTCAGGTATTTCGATATATCTATCTCAATGGTCCTCCTAGATCGTTTCGTGCAAGTCAAAAGAAAAGAAATAGGTCAATTTTACTTATCACCTCGGCCCGAGTGAGATTTTCTATATGGGAACCCTTCCTCTCACAAAGGTTGGGTGAGCCGATATTTTTACGTAGAATCTGAACATCTTCCTTGGTACTGTGATATTACTTGGGCTGACCAATTAACCATTAGAGATGCACCATACCTAGACGTGTCATCGATCTAACCCACTTCCTAGCTAGTACCTCAGAAAGCGTTTTGACATCAAGAGCTTGATCCAGGATGATCTTCTTTGTAGATTTAGGTTCTGCAAGAAGGGAGATGAAGTATAGGGAGACATAGGTATATTTTCCCCCAGCCTCTCCACTCTCCTACTGAAAATCAATATTATACCGACTCTATGTTTCTTTCGCTACTTCTGTCTTCCCTTTCCCCCTTCTCTTTTTTTCAGAAGAAAGAATTATGAAGTCCGAAATGGTCCAGAGCATGAAGAGGAGAAAGCTGAAATCGGGGCCTCTTCGAAGTCCTCTACCTTGAGACCAAAGGAAAGCAGAAGAAAGTGCCCATGGAGTCCGATGGACAACCAATAATGAAAACTCTTAAGGTTATTGTTTTGTCCCCGACCCCCCAGGGCTCTGGGAAGAGGACTCATAATTTTTTCATTGTTCCTGATAACCGCGACTTCGAAAAGGTCCACCCGGAGATATGCCTCAACCACGGTATCTCTTTCATAGCCAAACCATCCGGGCCGGTAGCTCTAAATTTTGTTCGGCACTTGGTATCTTTCGAGGATCTTGCCATCGTGAAGGCCGCTTCCGACCTTCAAGCTATGAAACCTATGTCCTTTAATTTTATGCCGGTAACTAACTCTGTCTCCTTTGTATTGATAGTTATTCTTTAACGGATATATACATTTGCTTCGAAGGCTCTTGTTTGAGAATGCGGCATTATTGCACCAGTAATCCGATCCGATCAAGTATAGGGCCTTCTTAACCACGTTGGTCATGTCGACCCAACAATGGTTCAATTTGCTTAGGTCGGGGACCATCAGAACTTTTCAAGACTTCGGTAGAGCCTTTTTCCACCAATTTCCAAGCAGTAAGAAACATCCAGTGACAGGTATGAGTTTATTCAATGTTAAACAGCAAGAGCAGGAGAGCCTACGAGATTTCATTAAGAGGTTCAACAAGATGCTTATCGATGTTCCCTCGGCTACTCTAGATATACTGACGAGTGTCTTTACCCAAGGGTTGAGAGGTGGTGATTTTTTTAAGTCCTTGGTGAAAAAAACTTCCTACTACTTTCGAGGAGCTATTGGCTAGAGCAGAAAAGTATGTGAACGTGGAAGAGGTACAAACGGCTAAGAAAGGTGAACAGAAGGCTTCAGCCAAGACAGCACGAGAAGTTAGACCCACCAATTCTGTGCCAAGGGTCGGGGGATTCAATCCGCCTACATTGCTTGGACAGTTTGCCGCTTACACACCCTTGAAAGTTAGCAAATCCCGAGCCTTGGAGCTACGTGATGAATGGCATCTCGTCCGAAGGCCTCGGGGCAGTGATCGGTGACCTCGTAATCCCAAATCAGATAGGTATTGTGAATTTCATAGGGATTATGGTCATACTACCAATTAATGTCATAATTTAGATAAGGAGATAGAGCGGATCATCCAGGGAGATGCAGAGGTGAAGTTGATTTTGGCAGGCCAAAGGGGCGCTTGCTGACCCCCTAAAAGAACTCGGGAGGAATGTGATCCTTAGGGGAGAACGGCGCCGAACCAAAGAGAGAATTTTCCGAATGCTAACCCGAATATGCGAAGGCATAACCCCGTGAACGGCCACCACCTCGAGGGGTAATTAATATGATATCTTGAGGGCCTACTGACGGAGATTCTAACAGGGCTAGGAAAGCCAGCAGTAGAAGATTGGAAAAAATGGAAATTAATAGCACTAAAATACGCTTGGACCCGAAGACATGAAAAGAGTGGCCGACCCGCATAATGATGCTCTAGTCATTCGTGCTATGGTGGCCGACTACGAAGTTGCTCGTATCTTTGTAGACTCAGGGAGTTTTGTTAATGTTCTGTTTAAAGAGTCGATGATCCAAATGGACTTGGGCGAATACATGGTAGAGCCTATTTCCACGGCTTTATTTGGATTCACGGGATACGCTATACATCCCGTCGGGATCATCAATCTCTCCCTCTTTGGAGTATGGAGATCATAGCTGATGCTCCCTCATCATATAATGCTATCCTGAGGAGACCGGCCATGGCCGCTTTCATGGCAATTGCTTCGGCTTTGGACCAGAAAATCAAGTTCCCTGTCGGAGAAGCTATAGGGGAAGTCAAGGGTGATCAGAAGACCTCACGGAAATGTTATGTGGAAGAAGTAAGACTTGAGCAGAAAGTAGCTAAGATCGAACATTCAAGTCTGCCCAAACAAGAGCCTGCGAAGCAAATGTATATATTCGTTAAAGAAGAACTATCAATACAAAAGAGACAAAGTCAGTTACCTGCATAAAATTAAGGGACATAGCTTTCATAGTCTGAAGGTCGGAAGCGGCCTTCACGATGGCAAGATCCTCAGAGGATACCAAGTGCCGAACAAAATTTAGAGCTACCGGCCCGAGTGGTTTGGCTATGAAAGATATATCGTTGTGGAAGCATTTCTCCGGGTCGGCCTCTTCGAAGTCGCGGTTATCGGGAACAGTGGAAAAACTATGAGTCCCTTTCCCAGAGCCCTGGGAGGTCGGGGACGAAACAGTAACCTTAAGAGTTTTCTTAATCGGTTGTCCATCGGACTCCTTGGGCACTTTCTTCTGCTTTTCTTTGGTTTCAGCGGTAGAGGACTTCGAAAAGGACCTGATTTTAGTTTTCTCCTCCATGTTCTGGAGTATTTCGGACTTCATAATTCTTTCTTCTGAGGAAAAAAGAAAAAGGGGCAAAGGGAAGATGGAAGAAGCAAAAGAAACTTAGTCAGTATAATATTGATTTTCAGTAAGAGAGTGGAAAGGCTGGGGAAAATATACATATCTCACCCTCCACTTCGATTCCCTTTTTGGATAACCTAAATCTACAGAGACAATCATTCTGGATTAAGCTCTTGATGTCAAAACACTTCTTCGAGGTACTAGCTAGGAAGTGGGTTAGATCAATGACACGTCTAGGTACTGGTGGATCTTTAATGGTTAACTGGTCGACCCAATCCACATCACAGTACCAAGCAAGCTGCTCAGACTCTACGTAAAAATTTCAGCTCATCCAAGCTTTGCGAGAGGAAAGGTTCCCATCTAGAAAATCACACTCGGGCCGAGGTGATAAGTAAAATCGACCTATTTTTTTTCTTTTGACTTGCACGAAACGATTTAGGGTGCCACTGAGAGAGGTATATCGAAATACCTGAGCAAGACCCCTAAGGCCAGAAGGGTGCTAAATGAATTAAGAGCTAGTTGGCTGGGGCATATGAGATAGTGCTCGCAAAGGCATTGAAAGATTTTGGGGATTGGGAACCGATGACCAGTCTTTAGCTGGTCCAGGTAAAAGGTATAATACCCCTTAGGTGGAAGATGATGCCTATCTGTGATCTCGGGGATCCGAATATAAATTTCCGAAGGCAATCCCAATAATTCTCTAATCCTAGAGACATTATTAGACCCTAGAGCTGAAGCCTTAACTTCATACCAAGGACGGCCCGCCGAAGTCTTCAAAAAAGAGGGGGAAGAAGTGCCTATAGCTTCAGCCATTCTTTAACTAAATTATTGCAACTAGCACAAGAAGAAGAACTAACCAAACAAGAAGAAGATAGTTGGGAACGAGAAGGTACCGAACTCAGGACGGGTTGGCCGAGCTGTGGACGTCAGGAGGGCGGGAGATACTTTGTGTCGTGGCAGAGAAATGGGGCGAATTGTGAGGTATGACAATGGGTGGATGACTATATTTATAGAAGGGCAGGGGAGAGGAGAACGGTTGGATCAATCAGGAATAGACGACTTGGATCATACCTCGGGATCCATACCCTTAATCGTTCCTAGCCGACCAAATTATTATCAGCGTTGGGGAAAGTGGATCACTCAGATTGTCATCTTGATCGTTCGCCGTAAATGGTCTAGATTTTTTCGCAGCTAATGTAAGACCCGGGGACTTAAGGCTCAATCAGATACACTATCTGGTCTAAAATTCAATAGTTCTTTTAGACTGCAGAGGGGAAGTACTATTGGTGTCTCCAATATTTAACTGCGTCCGAGTCGCCTTCTTGAGGACCCGAGCTGTAATTAGTTGAGCACGGGCTGAGCCCAAGGGCCTCAGAGCTTGGCTGAGCCCCTCGGCCGAGCCCCAGAGTGGGGCTCCGCCAAATACAGGTGCTTGGTCGAGCCCTGTTCGTCCGGGACCTGATTACGTATTTGATCTGGTGTCAAAGTAGTCTAATGTTTATGCACGAAGTCTCACTGCCTCGGGCTTTCGATGTGGAAGAATTTGATATAAGTCTCAGTATGCATGAGGGATGTATGGTAATGCCCGGATTAAGTATATGAGTTAAAATCCAACCCCAATAAAAGTGTTCAGGCCCTATCCTAAGAGCCTTATCAAATAGCAAGTGCGTGAGTGATTTTTAAATACAAGGAGATCTCAAGATATGGTTAAATCTGCCAGAATATCCGGGATACTTCCGGATTGGCAGGGATGGGAGAAGAGTTTACTTTTACTGGCAAACTTACCATAAATAGACTTCTTCTCAGTATGGTAACTACTCTTCTCAACCCTATAAATACCCAGGTATAGTTCATTGTTTGATTTACTCACACGTTAATTCCGTTAGCACCACTCTACACACCACATTTTTTTGTCTCTCTTTTTCTCTTGGAGCCAATATCTGACTTGAGCGTCGGAAGGGATCATGCCGGAAAAATTCCCGGCGCCCCCTAACTATTGCTCGTCAGTGCAGATTAGCTGCGTTCCATCCGTCCCGGCTCAAACATTGCAGGTTCGAAGACCAAGCTCACCAGACCGGACCCAGAGAAAAATCAGTATTGAATTTCTTCTTATCCTTTCTTTGTTTGATTAAATTATGAGTTTCGAAAGAATGCTTAATCATCATCTTACTATATTTGCAAAATTCCAGTTGTCTTACTCTGAGGTGCTGTAATTGCTCACACGCCTACAAGCAAGCCCTTCTGCATTGTCTGTCCCCCCCCTTTTGTTCTATTCCTCCCCCCTTTTTGTTCTATTCATGTTTGACTTGATTCGGCAGTAGAACCTGAAGTTCTTGGGATTAAGTGCAACTGAAATTCAAAACCTAGGAGGCCATATCGTATTTTTGTGTAATTGTCCTATAGGTTATATACTTTTATATGCACATATTTAACTAGGGAATGCCGCTCAGGGCTTGCATTTCTTTCATTATAATAGTTTCATTTCTCTTCACATTTGCTGCAATTTTCTGTTTTTTTGTGCTGCATCCAAGTGATCCACATTGTGCATGATTTGCTTGGAATCACATGGGTCCCAGAGAGTCTATGTCTTCCTCACAATCTAACAGAAATCGATACTCACTGGAAATGTGCATGATCAATTTTGAAGGAAATAAAACACCTTGTGCTGTGAAAGACTAACTGATGAAACAGCTAGAATAATTAGTTTTTCCTGGCATTCTGCTAGAGAAAACCTATAACTTCTTAGTGCTTTTAAATTGCACTGGCTAACGAAAGTAGATTACCACTGAGCCTGTAATTCTCGTGTAATATACCAGGTATTCAGTGATTTCTTGCATAATGAATACGGGGGACCTGGAACATTATTGGTGGAGCCTTTCACAGAGATAATGCTGGCACTAAAGGAGGAAAATCTCCCTGGAGCAGTATCGGCTGCTCGAGCTTCGTTATTGTGGGCTCAAACTAACGTAGATCAGGATTGGAAAGATAGGAACTCCAAATTACACTAATTTTTTGTGTACATCATCAATGAAAAAAAAACAAGAATATTTTGTTGGGATATTGCAATTTTGCTCTATAATTAGCTTTATCAGTACAGAAAAGAGTAAAAGAGTCTATTTTGCTAGGCTCTTCTAAAATTCCCATACAAAGGATTCATGACTCTTATCTTCTTTTTAACTTCCATGCTCGGAAATGCTTTGAAGAGATGGCCGCCATGATTTGGGCCTTCCTGTGGTCAAATTTATTGATCCTGGCCTCCGCCGGTGCCTGTCAGGTCTTATAGCCTGAAAATCGTCCGATTATTCATCAGAATCATTGAAAAGAAGATAATGTCACATCAAGATGCATTCTTGACTCTTACTCCTTCCTTCCAATTTTTACAGAAACAAATAAAGGGGAGTCCAGGTTGAAAACTCAATGTACAAAGTTTACCTGATCTTTGCTCTTCTCAGAAGCTAAAGTTCCTGTATCAGACGTACAGTCTGTACTCCTCGTTTCTGAATTAATTGATAACTTGTCTTTCCATTCTGCTTGTTTTTTCTTCAACTTTGCTTGCTTCTTTGCTCTCAGCACTTTCATAACCTCTGCAACATAGAACAACTGAAAACTTTACAACTACACTACCCCAATAAAATTCAAGAAACTCTATTCCATATCAATAAGAGAAGATGAGTCTGATCATGCATAAGCTAACCTTGAGTAGTGACAAGCCGATAGGCTCGGCCAAGAACTAGAATATCACTACGCCGGATAATTTTAACACGGGTGAAACGAACGGTGTCATTGTCCTTTGCAATCTCCCGTCCGCCACCAGAAACCGGCAATGGAATGATAACTGAAACGTAGTGCCCTGGATTCATTTTCATCACTTCACTAGCTGTTACTGGCCAGTAAATCCTCTCCAGGTTCCCATTTGGATGCTGTATAACTATTGCTGCAGCATCCACCGCCTGGCAATTCCCCATCGGGTTCCTCTCTCTAAAATCTTTTGGTTTCCCTCTCTAAGAACCTGTGATGATCTGTTTCTGTTCTTCTGTTGGAAATGCTTGTTAGATTTGATCAAAATTTGAAGGAATTGGAGAGACGGAGAGAAGGTGGGAGCGAGGAGACAAATGGTCCTTTTTCTAAGGAAATGAGTCTCTCCATCATCAACCTGTAATTTTAAAAACAGTGAAATGAAATTGGTTGCCCCCATTTTTTGTATAATTATGACAAAAATTTGTCTTCATTCTAAAATATTTTTAAATGGTTCCTTCTCAACTAATATATTTTGGTATGATAGAGAAACCCATTAATACTATTTTGGGTTACACATTTGTGTCCTATTTAATTTTTTATGCTGAAATATTGTTCTGTCTAAGCCAAATAGAGTCAGCTTCCACGTGGTTGGATTTCAATGGATGTGATCTTCGACTTGGTCAATATTTAGACGTGGGATGGTCAACCAAATTTGATTTTATTATTATTATTATCTTTTTTATAGTGGAATATTTAACCAGCCACGCCAATGAGGAAGGATTAGTTCGAACTTGACAATTTATAAATATATGTGACTTTTGGATGGTTCAAACAAGATTGGATATATAGAGCGAAACGTCGATTTAAAGTACAAAATGATCATAATTTAGATTTTTGTGAGTGTATAATAATTTAATTTTAAGAGTAGATTTCTTGTGAGACGGTCTCACGAATCTTTATCTGTGAGACTGGTCAATCCTAACGATATACACAAAAAAAAGTAATACTCTTAACATAAAAAGTAATATTTTGTCATAGATGACCCAAATAAGAGATTTGTCTCACAAAATAGGATCCGTGATATTGTCTCACATGAGTTTTTGTCTTATTTGTAAATGCCATGTTTATTGGGCAAAAAAGTCGTTGAGGAATTGCTGATATTGCTTTTCGGGTATTTTGAGGAGATTTTTTGGAAAATTATGTGTGTGGTATAATTCTTTCTTTTTCTAAAAAAAAAAAAGGGGGAAAAGTATAATTTTTGTCATATATTAGAATATTGCTAGTCAAATCTAATATTAAATTATGATTTTTTTTTTTTTTTTACAAAACCACAAATGTCACGATAGAGGTTAGGCGGGACCATCTTATTCTTTTAGAAATCAATATTTGAGAAGGGGAATTGATCAAAACCTCTCCAATAAGTAATCAGAGAAACCATATAATGTAGAATAACTTTTTATCTACCCAAATCACATAAATCCTATACTTGTCATTGAACATGTCAATCACAAGTATTTGAAATAATAATTACTCAATTTTACTTCCTATATCTATTCAACTTGCAGGTCCAACCAAGCCATGTGAGCTGTTGGGGATTTAAGTTTCAAGCCATTAAATGTTGTAGTTGGACAATATATTTGTTTGGGGGGACAAAATCCAATTTTATTGAATAAAATATTCCCAACTTATTATTGCCACCCAATTCATGTTAAATAGTGAGGTGTCTTAATTTTATAAAAATTTCAACATCTTATGATATGGTAATTTTAAATTCCTTCTTGTTTAATGGATTTGTACCATCTTAAAGAATGTTCATAGGAAAAAAGATTAATAATTTACAATTGCTTGAATCAATGAAGACACTGGAGGAAAATAGAAAGGTGTCTAGTGGTTAGATGTTTTAAGGATGTGTTTATTTATAATCTTTTGTAGATATAATAACCCGATGATAAGCGTGGCTGCACGACAAGCCTATCGAGATATAATTTCTACGTACTCGTCAAATTTGTTTCGAAAAATTTAGGATTGTCAGAAAAAAAAAATTTGAAAAATGCTTGTAGTAGATATGTATTTGATAATTTGACGAGTGAGATTGGCTCAAGAATATTTTTTTTTACGTAAAGTCAAACATGAATCTCGTATTTTTGAGTTAACGATATTAATTGGATTTGTGATGAAGATGATCCCTTTATTTTTTTTGTCAAATGGAAGGGGTTGTGAATTCAACTTAGACAACGTGTTATATGTGTACAACGATATTTACAACAATTATATCTTTGGATTTTTGTTATTAACTCATGAGATTTTGTATTAAATTTATAATGAGATTTTGATAAATGAAATTTTTATATTGACTTTTTTGTGTTGAAAATTTTTTTGTACAAATTTGATTGTACATATGGCATCGGTCGTAATTTGATTGTTGTGAGATAATTTTATCTTATTGTCAAGAGTGTGATCCAATTATGTTACCCTTAAATATAGAGAGTTATAATTTGATTATGGAGAGAGATTGTGACCTACAAAATATCATTATGGAATCTTTCCATGTTGTCAATGGGTTATTCCTAAATTGTTTAGGGGATTTTTTACTTAAAAAGCAATTATGTTTTATTTGTCATTTGAATATTATTATCTTTTAAAGATCAACAAATTATATTTATGGTGGTGTTAATTAATTATCGTTTCAGCTAAGTGGGATCCCATGCTATTAATTTTTTGTTCAGAGTTGTTCCAATTTGGTCCAAACATTTATATAATAAATGCTCAAGACAGAAGTTATTTAATGTTACAAAAATCTTGAATAAAATCTTTATTGAGGCCTGTATTTGTTGCATGGCCTCAATTATTCATAAATTTTTCATCGAGAAAAGAATATTATACTTTGGGATAAATAATATGCCATATTTTAGACTTTGTCGTCGGTTGTTGACTTCGAAATATTCTCTATATATTATTATATAATCATAGATCATAAAATGTATAAATATACGTCTCACATATCTTAATTTACTTGGGAAGTACATTTAGGGACAAGTCTAATACAATCGAGGTAGGCAAAATTATTGCAACATTAAATATTGAACAAGACAACGCGACATTGTATCGAACATTTTGAGTCCTTGACCAATCCACCCCCCAACTCACAAAATATCCTCAAATTATTGACATCTTTACGGAGGGAAAGTCTAATCAAGAGTTCACTTGACCCCACTCAATTTTCAAACTTTTCGATTGTTTTTCATTATGTTTTGATTTATGGGCAAACTTACAATAACTCTACTTATCTTCTCAATTTTATCCTTGCTCTCTATCCCTTAATTTCTTAGTTTTACCTTCACCATATTTTAAATTTCCAAGAATACCCTTATCCTTTTATATATGGTACGTGGCATTGTTATACTTATTTAGCATGTTCTTAAAGGCATATAGTCTCAAGACATATGGCTATGCAAGGTTTCCAACTTATATATCATTCTCAAATGATCGATTTTTTTTTAATAAAAGGCCAATCATGCTTCCGTAAAATAAATTAAATATTTTACTTCTTTGACTGGAGTGCTACCGGATTATATCCACCGTATTTTACAGATTGCTCCTCACAATCCAATCACACGATCACAACCGATGGCTACCGACGCAGATTCCTTCAGCAGCACTTAGCACAACCCTAATTCGTTTCCTACCTTAGGGTGTATAGTAAAATATAAAATTTTGAAAATAATAAATGAGGGGCTAGAGCAAAAGATTTATTTATTCGAACACAAACATTTATTATTACATAGTAACCTCCTGTAGAAGAGGAGAAACTTGTTTAGCTACTGATAGTAGCTAACCTTCCAACACTAATAAACTAGAAAGATTACAATTTATTGTAGAAAGAAATTGAGGAAATGTTCGATGATCCCAACTTCCATCTTCCTGCTTTATTTATAGATGGCTCTTCGGATTTGAAACTCGGACTTCAAATCTTGATAAGCCTTTACAGCTTGCATATGGACCCTCTTTTGGTAGTGGTTGAGTGGTCCCCTTCTGTTGTCTTTTTCTAGATTGTTAATCTAGCAATAGCTTGTTCTTCTCCTTTAATCTCATGGCAATACTAGTAGATATGAGTTTGTATCAAATCTGGTGAAATCTCATTCCCGGATTCTTTAAAATTTTGATATATCCATCTAAGAGCTTCCAGCTGGATTCTGAGTTTCTTGATTCTTCTTTTTGAAACTTTTAAATATGTAAAATACATCTTTAAGTTTCGTTGGTTAACTGATACACATTTACTCTTATTTATAGTGTAAAAATTTTTATGTCCAATTATTTCTTGTTTGTTTATTGGATTTCCTTTATCTTTAAAGATAGGAATCCATGTTCTTTGTCCTTTATCACCGATTATTGGTGGTCCTTGTCATTCCACTCACATGGTGACCTTTTCTTTTTGTTAGTGGGCTGGTCACATGTCCACTTTATCTTTGTCGGGGAATCTTTGGCTTTCGAGGTCCCCGAGGAAACGTGCATGTGGTCCTTCATCACTTGGTCCTGTTTCGGCAAGATGTTTTTTGTCTGATCGAGGTTTAAAGCCTTTGACAAATTCTGGCTCTTTCTGGTTGGGGCATTCTGGACAGATCTGTTCCGACCAACTTCTCACGTGAGCCATATTGTAGAATTTCCGGCGAGTCTCTTTGCTTGCCGGCAGCTTGCTATTCCACCAAAGATTTCTTTTCTTTTCGAATAGATCTTCTGCAAAACTTGTAGTTTTTCCTGTCATAGTATTTAACAGGAATTATCCGTTTACCGAATTATGATAAAACTTAAACGGAAACTTGACTTTGTCCATCTCAGTTAGATAGACCCATAGACCCCATACTCTTCTTGTAGAAATGTCGTCTTCAGTTATTGAAGCAACAAGGGATGTTTATTCTGACGGAGGATCCTTGATAAATTTTTGGACATTTGAATCTGGCCTCCTTAACTTGATAAAATGAAAGGCTTCGTGTGAGCCTTTCCCTGCTGGTTCTGGTGCTGCACTGAAAAAATACAACTCCAGAATATCTCCTCTGGACAAATAATCATTATTCGCCCAAGTTTCGTGAAAGGCTTCCTGGATCCATTTAGGTAGTCCTGAAATTTTTGGGAAGCTTGGTGAAGTCGTATAAACTGAGGCAAGAGCCCCAAATTCATACCATGCTTTGACCTCCTTAGGATATGAGTTAGGTCTCATCCATATCCTATGATATTTTCATGCAACATCAATCCTGTTAGTGGCTGGGTTAATGCCTACTCTTTTTTTTAATTTCTCCCAGTTTTGTTGGTAAGCCTGAAATAGAGAAATTGTAGTGTCATCAGTATTAACCTTAGATTTACCCTTGTCAGTATTAGGTCTAAGGTTAATCTCTCCCTCTTCAATCCCCGAGGTGAAGGGTTGACTTGAGTACTCGAGATAAGGATCTGGAGTCTCAATTTTTGTTTTAGCCGACTAATCTAAAGATGATCCCGACCTAACACTTTTGCTAGGGGTATTTGAATTCCCTACTCCAGGTATAGAGTCTTGTACTCGAAAACTCTCAATTTGGAAAACTAGTGGCTTCTCAATGTCTTGGAGGAGAGGCCTTTGTATTACAGACCATAACTGAGTATATGCCTGTAGACATCCTGTGATTCGATTAGAGACAATTCTCTTACCGACTTGTTGAAGCCTTCCCGCAACTTCTGCATTTAAGTCCAGCTTGTTGGTCTGAAGCATTTGAAGGTGTTCCCTCAAATGCATCTGCATCTTGATAATAGCATCGACAACAATGATGTACATCTCTTGTTAAAAAATCTGCAAGAATATTCTCGTGAGATTTTATTATCACAATATAAAAAATATAATTTTGACATAATGACTGCCATCTTAATAATCTAGCCTTCTCAGGTTTAGACTCAATTCTATTTTTTAAGAAAGCTTTCACCTGTGTATTATCCACTTTCAAAGTAAATTTCTTTGCAAGTAAAAATAATGGTAATTTTTCAAAAGCCTTTTTTACTGCATAAAAAATTCCTTTTCGTTTATATGCCATCTTATGGCCTCTGAATCTGAGAAAAGTCCACTGCAGTATCTGCATGGCTGTTCTCCGTCTGGTGTGAGCTTGGTTAAAACTGCAGCCCACCAATAGTCACTGGCATCGGTATACAATACCAGATTATCTTCGTCCTAAGGAATAGCCATTTTCGGAAGATTTTTACAAATCTCCTTTAAATAGACAAGTCCTTCTGTGTGCTCTTTTGTCCATATAAATCTTGCATCTTTCTTTAGTATTGGACTGAACACTTTTCTGTGTTTCGCTAGGTTTTAATAAACATCACAGCAAAATTGACAACGCCTAGAAAAATTTGAAGTTGTTTCTTTTCTTTTAACTCGTTTGGGAAATTTTGCACTTTCTCAACTATATGATCCTGCAAAATTATTCCAGACTCATCGATGTTTATTCCAAGAAATTCGATCTTTCTTGTAGCAATGACTGCTTTCTTTTCTGAAAGAACCAGTCTTTTCTTTTTACAAACATCAGAGAAAATCTCTAAATGTTTAATATGTTCTTCCATATTTTTAGATGCGATCAACACATCGTCAGTATAGACAAACATGAACTTGAAATAATCTTTAAACAGATTATCCATTTTTCTTTGGAATATCTGAGGTGAATTAGCCAATCCCATTTGTAATACTTCCCAGATATAATGTCTTTGAGATATGGAGAAAGCTGTGAATTTCTTGCTTTCCTCTTTCATCCGAATCTGATAAAAACCAAACTTGCTATCGAATTTTGAGAATATCTTTGCATTGTGTATGCAACTAATTAGATGTTCTCTACTAGGTATAAAATACCCATCAAACTCCAGAATCTTATTAATCTCTTGATAGTTAATAACTAGTGTGGGTTTGTTCCTTTTTATCTCACCATGATTTCTTACAAGAAATCCAGGACTGCTGATGGTGAAATTCCTGCTTTGATCAAACCAAAGTCCAAATGTTCCTTGATTATAATCTGCATATCCCTTTGATCAATTATGTTTATTGGGATAGGCTTGCAACAGACAAATTCATACTCTTTGCCTTCCTTAATTTTAAGGCACGCTTTGAGTTGATTTTTGTCCCACCATGCCAAGGGATCTTCATTGTAATTTTCTTTGATCTTTTTTCTTGACATCTTCCAATTATACCTTAGATTCATACTCTACTTCATTCCTATGTAGAGCTATCTTAAGACATTCTATTTCTTTTGGTTGGAGTTCTTTATCTGCTCTTAGCTGGAGCATTGTTTCTCCAAACCGTCTAGAATCTTTCATTTTTGGGTTCAGAAGTTTTCCTTCATCACCACGCTTGCTGCGAAACTGGATTGGCAATTTTCGATAAAATGTCTCTCTTAGTCTCTGGACTATGATTTTGTGATCACAAGATGTTGTGAACACTAATCGTCTAGTCTCACTTTCTTGCGTGTAGAATTTAAACATTTGTAGGAAATTGTTTCCGAGCAAAATGTCAGCTCATGTATCATGAAAATAAATTGGTAGTGTTTTTACCTTGTACCAAGGTGTTTGTCCAGCACCGCCAATCATAAGTTTTGCCCTCTTAATCCCTTTACATAAAATTAAGATTCGTCTGGAAAAATCTCTTTCAGCAATCTTGGGTAATTTGAAACGTCTTCCTTCTTTATTGCTTTAAAAGTACTAGAAATTTTTCTTTTCCGACCACTCACTTAAACTCCATGAAAATATTTTAATAAATTATTTTACCCTTTTAAAGTAAAACATCAACCAACTAGCATTTTAAAAATCAAGTGAAATAGTCATAAAACGAAGTCGTCAAATGTTTTACCAAGCCTAAAAAACAATAGTTTGAAAAGTAAAGTTCATACTAAACTTCTCAAAAATCTCTCAAAACATAAATAAATAGTCTTAAAAATCTTTAATCATAAATCATGAGTCAAAAGTCATAATGCGGAATAATAGAAGCGCTGGTCCTCGGGTTGTGTGCGCCTTCAGTCCAGTCAGATCATCCGTCAAGACCTCCCTCAAACTCACATGCATTCATCACACCTAGTGAGTCTAAAGACTCAACATACCATAATCTTTATAGCAAATAATATATATAAAACCACATGCAACAGTGAAAATACTTTTACGTAAAATAACTTTTCATGACATGCAAACATAACTTTAACTTTTTCCTTTTTCTCAACATGACATGACATAAAACCTTTAACATGATCATGAACATTTTTCCTTTTCCATTTCCTTTTTCTTTGTTGAATTCAGATCATTAATTGTGACTTTCCTAACATGACATGACATGATCGATGGATCCATTTACATATAACCACAGTACTGGGAGGCGGGGACATCAGCGACGCTCTCACTGGTCAACTGAGCCTTGGCCTAACATGATCGAATAGAAATACGATCGTCGGGGCTCCCTTTGGGGCCTTCTCCCATAAATGGGCTCCCTCTGGGGCCTTCTCCCCTCACGATATTCCCATTCTTCCTCAAACCTCATAACCTCATATTCGCAATAATGGAAACACGACCGTCGGGCTCCCACTGAGACCATCCCCCTCACGACATCGCCATTATTAACGAATTAGTCACAATCACTTCACCTCCTTCAACATTTTTCATTCATATCACTTTATAAAAATCATGAATACCATAACTTTTTTTTCATTTTTGAAACCAAGCATGCAACATGTATTTTAAATGTCTTCCTTAAATCATAAAAATCAAATAAACATTTAAAAATCATAATTTAATCATGAAAATTTCATAAACATTTAAAATCTGTCATAATATCATGAAAATAGCATTTAGGGCACTGCCATGGAGCTTACAAATTTTCAGGTGTAAAAAGACCGTTTTACCCCTGGACTCTACATTTTTCGATTTTGATTTTTTTCTTGATTTCATGACTCTAACATGTCCCAAATAATTATTCAAGCCTAAATTAATTTTCCCATAATTTTATTTAGCTTAAATATTAGACTTTTTCATTTATCATTAATTAATTGTTTTGACGGTGTTTTAATCCCGAAAAATCCCAAACTTTAATATAAAATTCTTAAATTTTAAATTTATTCTTTTTATATTATTTTATCCCTTATGGACCATGACTCGACCCCCGTGAGCCGTTTTCCAATTTTTCTTTATTTAAAAACCCTAATTGGCACCTAAACTTCGACCCCTAGCCAACTTTCGATTTTCACGAGTTACTCCCAAACCGTGTCAAACCAAAACCTGACCAACATCCTAAATTACCCTACTGGACCCTTACTTCATCAAGGAACCCAGCCAAAAGCCAAAAACGAAGGTCCCCAATACAACCTTATGCTGGCCGAGAGTTTCCATGTGCTTGGACTCTATGTTTTGGTGTCTAGACCCTAAGACGACGCTCCAGACCCTGAACCATCCTCTAGGACACCTACCTAGGGCCCTAAGGACTCGCCCCAGCCCAGCCCCTGAGCCCTGGACTGAACCCTCACCCCTGCACAAGCTGCGCAAGTCTGCGCATGCATGTGTCCTTTCTCGGGGAAGGACTCCTCCCAGCCCTCTTAATCCGAGTCCTAGCTTGGCTAGGACTCTCCCCTAGACGTAAACAGAACCTAGGCCAGCCCTGAACCCAAGCCCAGGCCTAGCCAGCCCCTTCTCCCATGAACCCGATCGCCCCAAGCCCTTGACAGCAAGGAATCGGCTTTTTTCCTCGTTTCCTTGCTTTTGTTGTGATTTGTTGATTGGTTAGGACTCTAGTTCATATAAAAGCTTTGCTTAAACATAACATGACATCATGGCAGCCCCTTAACATGCCTAGAACAAATTTTTGGATCAAACCTCATGAATTTAATACATGCAAGTGAAATAATTCGAAAATACAGAAAAGTGGCTTTATGTTCTTCATGCATACAGTATTTAAACAATATTATGATATGATGGACGAGAAAAGAGATGTATGGCGTGTCTTTGCGTTAAATACGCTCGAATATCCGTTGACGACTAAGAACGGGACGAAACCTAGGCTAACTTCTCCTTGAGCCCCTTCGAATTTATTCCCACAGCTAGGATATGTAGTGCCGTGTGTGTGTGGTGTCTTGGGAGAATCTTCAGAATTTAAAACTAGGTGGCCGATGGTTTATGCTAGAAGAATAGGGTTTTTTGTGGTTTTTTTAATACTTTAAATATTAGTTAATGCCTTTCAAGGTTTATTAGGCCTAATAAGCCATCTAATTGGGCCCATTAGTCTAATGAGGACATAATTAAAATATTAACAAAGTTTTTCTTTTATTAAACATGTGAATTTATTAGCTGGGTTGCCAAAAAGTTCGTATTTTAGTTGAAAAACCAACACCGATAAAATTTATGTCTCGGCGTATAAAATCACCTCAAAACCCTATATTTCCAAACATAATAAAAAGCAACACTCATATTTTAAATAATTAAAAACAATTATTTAATAAAACATTTTTCGTTTTTCAGCCTTCGGTCCCCGTTCCTCGATCGTCACTTGAATAATCCTTAAAAATACAGTTTTATGCATGATGACAATAAAAATCTCATTTAGCATATAAACAAGTATGTCACATAATTAAATGGCAATTAAAATAAGTCATTTACTTATTTTTCATTATTTCCTAGATTCGCATGCAGTTGGATTACGTCGTCTTAATTTTGGACTTACATAATTCTTCTTCCAAATTATTTGGAAAAACTCCTCTTTTTGTTGTACAAATACCAGCACCTGAATCAATATAAGCAGCAAAATATTCTGCCTTATATTGTTCATATAACATCCCTATTGGAATGTAAATTGAGAATGAGCTTGTGGTCATTGAATTTTTCACATCTTCTCGTTTGCCATAAAGTCCATTCCATACTCGAGACGTTTCCAAAGTTTATGTTCCTCGAGAAACTCTAGTCCAAGAACCAATTGATCTGGTTCTTTTCTTGGAATTCCTGTGATATGAACTTCAAATTCTCCAACCTGGATAATTATTTGGTAAGTTCCTATCATAGGTTGTTCTAAATAGTATATGGTATTACAGGGAAATTGATTCCTCTGTTTTGTAATATCAAATACTATTTATACCTTCTTCCACCCTTCTGGGCATTTAAGCTTTTCTATTGTGGAAAGCTTTTTAGCTCCTGTTGGGTTTCTTGGACAGGTGTTTTACCCCATCTGTAGCTTGTAATTCTATCTCCTTGAAAAGATAGTCTTCTTGATTCCAATTTAAGACTTTGATTCCTTTGTAGAATCGGTTTGTCTTGTATTTGGATATCTGTTTCATGTATTAAAGGAAACTCAACTCTTTCTGGATAAATTACCTGAGCAACTTTCCAAATATCTCTGGTATCTCAATAAACTCGTTTCTAATAAACAATTCTTAATGATGTGTATTAGATGGAGCATATGAGATTTGATAAGTAATAGAATATGACATATTACCTTCCTTCATCAGCCTTTTCTCCTTGAAATTTTGATGTAATGTCAAGGCTCGTGAAACGTCTGTCCTTTTTATTGCTTTAAAAGTACTAGAATTTTTTTATATATATAAACACTCAATTTTCGGCCATGACATATAACACATGAAAATAAAAATATTTTCCCCATTAAAATAAAACACCAACACATTTGTATTTTAAAATCAAGTGCAATAGTCAAGAATGAAATCGTCAACTGTTTTATCAAACCCGAAAAAAAAAAACAATAAGATTGAAAAGTATAGCTCATACTAAACCTCTCAAAAAGCATAAATAAATAGTTTTAAAAATCTTTAACTTAAAATCATAAACTTAAATGCGGAAATAGAAGCGCTGGTCCTCGGGTTATGTGCACCGACAGTCCAGCAAGTCACTCGTCAAGACCTCCAATATCATAGTCATTTATATCACCTGCATCAACACACCTAGTGAGTCTAAAGACTCAACACGTCCTATCCTTGATAACAAGTAATACGTAATACAGTTAACATATAACAGTGAAAAATACTTGTACTTAAAATATCATTTTCTTAATAATGCATAAACTTTAAACTTAAACATTTTCAAAAACATAACCATAGCACAGACATATCCATATTAATATCCATATTCATATTCATATTCATGTTCGTGTTTATTGAATTCAGATCGTGATTGTGACTCGTATTCTTGATCGTATTGGGCGATGGATCCATCTAGAGAAAACCACAGTACTGGGCGGCGGGGACTCCAGCGACACTCTCACCCGTCAACTGGGTCTCGGCCAATGTATTAACATATTCGTATTCGTATCACGTATTCGTATTTGTATTCGTATTAATGGAAACACGATCGTCGGGCTCCCACTGAGACCATAACCCTCACGATATTTCCAGCATATCACATATTTAGTCACAATCCCTTCACGTCCTTCAACATGTCGTATTTCCACCACTTCGTAAAAACATGCATATAATATCATTTTATTTTGAAACCAAGCATGCAACATGCAAATACTCTTTCCGCGGCGCACATTGCACGCTGCGAAATTGCAAGCTGTTGAAAGTTCAAGTTTATCCGCAGCGTGCATGCGCACGCTGTTAATACTACTATCAACGGCGTGCATATGTACGCTGTTAATACAACTATCCGCAGCGTGCCATGCACGCCGTTAATATTAAAAAAAATCTAAATATTAGCGACGGTTTTTAAGATAACCGTCGCTAATTTAGGACGGTTCAATACCAAAAACACCGTCGCTAAATTAGCAACGGTTACTACTCCGTCGCTAATGGAACGACGGTGTTTAAATTTAGCGACGGTTACAAAACTGTCGCTACATTTAGCGACAGTTCATAAACCCGTCGCTAAATTTTGAGTAAAAATAAAAAAAAAATTTACTTTTATAATTTAATAAATTTTAAAAAAAATTCCAGTAAAACTATCATCTCTTAACTAACACTTAAAAAATTAACCAAAAATTTTAAAAAAAATGTACTTAAACCAAAATTAAAAACGCATATTAGAGAAAAGTTTAAGTATTGTAAAGTGATTGGAAATCGGATATTTATAGACAATTTGCGACAATTAGCGACAGTTTTGCATTAAACGGTCGCTAGTAGCGACGGTTTAAACATAACCATCGCCGATTTACAACTATTAGCGACAGTTCAATAAAAACTGTCGCTAAAAGCGACGGTTATTTCTTAAACCGTCGTCGATTTAAAATCGGAGACGGGTTATGTTATACCGTCTCTAAATTTAGCGAGCAATAATGTGCGTTGTTAATACTCTATGCATTCACGGCGTGCAGTAAAAGCGCGCCGTTAATATATATGTTATTAACGGCGCGCATTAAAAGCACGCTGCGGAAAGTATATAATATTTACAGCACACATAAATGCACGCTGCGGATATTACTTTCCGCAGCGTGCTTTAAGTTACTTCTGTCAAGTGCAACAATATTAACAGCGCACATATTGAAGCACGCCGTTAAAAGTACTATTCGCAGCGTGCTTTTAATGCACGCTGTTGATGATGCGCTGCGGAAAGTCATTTTTGTTGTAGTGATGACTTTTAAATGCCCATATTTAAATCATAAAAATCATAGACTTTTAAAAATCATAACTTAACGTATTAAAAATCATAAACCTCCATGAACATTTTAAAATAGACAATTTAACATCATAAACGTTTAAAATAAACATTTAAATCATAAACATTTAAAATAAACATTTTATCATATTAAATCATAAAACATTAAACATATTATCGTCTTAAAAATCCATAAACATTTAAAATTGACATATTAACAAATAAACATCCATAATCATTGAAAATAATCATATTAGCGTATAAAATAGAATTTAGGTCTCTGCCATGACGTTTACTAATTTCTAGGTGTAAAAAGACTGCTTTACTCCTGGACGTAAAAATTTCCGTTTTTGACATTTTCTTAATTTCATTAACTCTAACATGTCCCAAATAACTATTTACGCTTACAGGAATTTTCTCATATTTTTATTTAGCTTAAATCGAGGACTTTTAAATTAATCTTTAAATGTGACGTATTAATGCGTTTTAATCCCGAAATACACCAAACCTTAATTTAAAATTCCCAAATTAAAAAATTAGACTTTTAATAATTATTTAAGCTTAAATATAATTTTTCATAATTTTATAAAGCTTAAAACTAGGTGTTTCAATTAACTCGCTAATTAGCGTTCCGTGCGGCGGTAAAATCCCGAATAAATCCAAAACTCGTTATTTTGATCCCAAATTTTTAAAATAACCTTTTTTATGATTTATCCTACCCTTCCAAGTCATGAGCCACCCCCGTGGACCCTTGGATTTAATTTTAGCTCTATTATTTTCGTTTTTGACACCTTATCGAACACACCGAGCCATCTCCTAATCTACTCGAGCCACGCCCAAGCCACCTTGAGCCAAAACCTAGCCAACCCACATAGGGACCCTACTGACCAAGCCCAACCCGAAAAACCCATCTCTGGCCCGCTCAATTACCTTCTGGACAGTGGACGCGTGAGGTGTCCTAGCTATGTAAGGTTTCCTAGTTGCCTTAGAACTCATCTAGCCCCTAACCACTTGACCACCCTTGACCCTAACTGACCCTAGACCAGTCCCAGACCCGAGCCACCCCAGCTCGAGCCTCTAAGCCACGCAGAAAACCACCTGTTTGAGAAACCAGTACCCACGCATAAAATTCACTCACGCCCAAGACTCCTAGGTAGATTAGGTCACCTCCAGCCGAGCCACCCCCCAGCCCAGCCGACCCTGAACACCTCTAGACCGCGCCCAGACCCTGCCTAGACCAGCCCAAGTCCTGGACCCCGTGCACGAAGAACCTGCATCAGAAAACAGCACGCGCGACTCCATCCCCTGCGCCCCCACATTTTGTTCGGCCCTCGCTGGACCAAGCCACACCCCTGGACCCAGACCTCCCTACCCCTCACTGGACCATCCTATGCCATCTCCCAGACCACGTAGCCCAGCCTCTACCCAGCCGCAGCCCCATGCAAACAACCAAGCCCCCTCAAGCACCACGTGCACACAAGACTCCACAAACTCACGGCTCTTGTTCTAACTTTTCCCCTTCGGTTCCAGCTTGATATTTCCTTATTATTTATCATGTTTTTTTGGATATAAACCATTCTATATGAATACCCTATCTATGGCAGCCCCTTAAACAAAATAAAAACATGAATTTGGAAATTACAAACACCAATTTAGAACACATAAGCATGTAGTTACGAAAAGTTAACTTTTGCGCTATGGTTTTCCTTAAAAATCATGCATAAACAAATACTATGGTGTGATGATGTTTTGAAAGAAAGAATAGGCGTGCCTTTGCGTATTTAACGCACGATTAATCGTTGACGATGACGAAGAACAGGACAAGACCTTGGCTTTGAACTTCCCCTTGAGCTTCTCGATTTTTCTCCTTCAAATTGGTGATGGTGTGTGCCGTGTGATTTGAGGTCTTTGGGAGAGAATTTCAGACTTTGGGCGTGTAGTTGATAGGTAGGTTTGGGGGTAATTAGCTTATTATATATTAATAAAACCCTTAGTTAAGCTTAGGCCTATTAAGCTCATAGTTAGGCCCATTATTCTTAATTAGGATTTAATTAAAATATTAAAATAGTTTTGGTAAAAATAGTTTGTGAATTAAATAGCCGGTTTGTCAAAAAAGTCCATATTTTGTTGAAAACCAACACCGATAAAATTTACGTCCGGGCGTATAAAATCACCTCAAAACCCTTTATTTTCAAAAATAAGAAAAACCAACATCCATATTTTACATAATTAAAAATAATTATTTAATAAAACGTTTTTTTCGTTTTTTCAGCCCTCGATCTCCGTCCTTCGATCGCAACTTGAATAATTCTTAAAATACAATTTTATGAATAATGACAATAAATCCTATTTAACATATAATTATGCATATCACATAATCAATTAAGCAATTAAAATACTTTAATTAACTTTTTTTTTTTTTCAGAATTCCTAGATTTGTATCTCGTTGGATTACGTCGTCTTAATTTTGGACCTTACAATTCCTCCTCCCCTTTAAATAAAATTTCGTCCTCGAAATTCGCTTATACCTACAATCCCTAAGTTTAGATTCTAATATCCCAAAATCCGTGCTTCCGTTGCTCTACTCTGATCAAACTGAAGTTCTAATATGTTCTTATGTCTTCTTGATCCTAATTAATTTTTAATAACCAATTTAACATTTTATGCAGTAGTAATCAATATAAAAATGTTAAATGACTAGGTTACCTGCAATAAATGTAGTGTCTGCCTCTTTTTCAGCTTCTCTAGCATTCATAGCATATGCTCGTCCCATAGTAGGTGCACTCTTCTTTGGGCAATCCACGGCTTTGTGCCCTTATTCCTTGCATATGAAGCACTTAGTAGTACCCCACACACACGGTCCATAGTGTAGTCGATTGCACTTCTTGCATGGTTGTCCTTCTGTAGGCTTTGGTGCTGCAGGTGGTGGCTTTGGCGGTCCTGGCTGCTGGTTTTGACCTTGGGGATGTTGGGGCCCTTGAGGTCTGGGAGGACCCGTATAAGGCTTCTTGTTAGGCTGATTATTATTTTGATGTTGTTGCCTCTTATGCTGTAATTCAAACTCGATGTCCTTCAAAGATTGCTCAGCCTGATATGCATAGGTGACTGCAGTAGCATAATCTAAAGGACGCATCATCATAAAATTATTCCGTATGGTGGGTCGTAATCCATCCATGAAATGTCTAAGCTTTTCTTCAGCATCTCTGGCAATAAGGGGTACAAAGTGACAACCCCTATCAAATGTTTTCACAAACTCAGCAACAGACGAGTCTCCCTGACGGAGGCTCATAAACTCTCTCTTCAGTCGTCCTCTAGTACCAGCAGTAAAATACTTCTCGTAGAATATCGTCTTGAATTGAGCCCAAGTAAGAGTAGCAAGGTCAACACCGTGCTCGGCTCCTTCCCACCATAAGGAAGCGTCATCTCTGAGTAGGTAAGTGGTACACCTTACACGGTCAGCATCTCCCATGTCCAGATAGCGAAAGTGTACCTCGAGTGACCGAATCCAACCCTCAGCAATAAAAGGGTCGGTAGTGCCAAAAAATTCCTTCGCCCCTAACCTCCGGAACTGATCATATATGTCATGTTGTGGCCTAGGTGCCTGCTGCATCTGTTGCAACTGCTGCTGCTGTATCTGTTGCTCGAATAGACGAGCCATTCCTTCTAGTGCTCGAGTAGCAGCATCCCCCGGAGGAGGTGGTGGGGGTGCATTCCCTTGACTGTTCACACTGTTCTCTGCTCGGTTCTCATTACTAGGGGCACGTCTAGGAGGCATTTTATCTGAATGTTTTCCAAATTCTAACGTAACCAACATGCATTTAAATCTAGGTTTTCTAATCATGTGACATATCCTAGTTCATTTTAGAAATTTAAGCATCCAAAGCATATATACTCAAAAAGCAAGTAAACATGTAGCATAAACATATTATTCATGTTATCATGCAGGTAACATCGTATCAAATCATATAAAGCATGTAAAACTTACAAATCGAGGCTTGACGACTGATCTTTCCGACGCTGATGGTGGCACAACCCTTTACAGGGCATTTGCTCTGATACCAACTGAAACGTCTGTCCTTTTTATTGCTTTAAAAGTACTAGAATTTTTTTATATATATAAACACTCAATTTTCGGCCATGACATATAACACATGAAAATAAAAATATTTTCCCCATTAAAATAAAACACCAACAAATTTGTATTTTAAAATCAAGTGCAATAGTCAAGAATGAAATCGTCAACTGTTTTATCAAACCCGAAAAAAAAACAATAAGTTTGAAAAGTATAGCTCATACTAAACCTCTCAAAAAGCATAAATAAATAGTCTTAAAAATCTTTAACTTAAAATCATAAACTTAAATGCGGAAATAGAAGCGCTGGTCCTCGGGTTATGTGCACCGACAGTCCAGCAAGTCACTCGTCAAGACCTCCAATATCATAGTCATTTATATCACCTGCATCAACACACCTAGTGAGTCTAAAGACTCAACACGTCCTATCCTTGATAACAAGTAATACGTAATACAGTTAACATATAACAGTGAAAAATACTTGTACTTAAAATATCATTTTCTTAATAATGCATAAACTTTAAACTTAAACATTTTCAAAAACATAACCATAGCACAGACATATCCATATTAATATCCATATTCATATTCATATTCATGTTCGTGTTTATTGAATTCAGATCGTGATTGTGACTCGTATTCTTGATCGTATTGGGCGATGGATCCATCTAGAGAAAACCACAGTACTGGGCGGCGGGGACTCCAGCGACACTCTCACCCGTCAACTGGGTCTCGGCCAATGTATTAACATATTCGTATTCGTATCACGTATTCGTATTTGTATTCGTATTAATGGAAACACGATCGTCGGGCTCCCACTGAGACCATAACCCTCACGATATTTCCAGCATATCACATATTTAGTCACAATCCCTTCACGTCTTTCAACATGTCGTATTTCCACCACTTCGTAAAAACATGCATATAATATCATTTTATTTTGAAACCAAGCATGCAACAATACTTTTAAATGCCCATATTTAAATCATAAAAATCATAGACTTTTAAAAATCATAACTTAACGTATTAAAAATCATAAACCTCCATGAACATTTTAAAATAGACAATTTAACATCATAAACGTTTAAAATAAACATTTAAAATAAACATTTTATCATATTAAATCATAAAACATTAAACATATTATCGTCTAAAAAATCCATAAACATTTAAAATTGACATATTAACAAATAAACATCCATAATCATTGAAAATAATCATATTAGCATATAAAATAGAATTTAGGACTCTGCCATGACGTTTACTAATTTCTAGGTGTAAAAAGACCGTTTTACCCCTGGACGTAAAAATTTCCGTTTTTGATATTTTCTTAATTTCATTGACTCTAACATGTCCCAAATAACTATTTACGCTTACATGAATTTTCTCATATTTTTATTTAGCTTAAATCGAGGACTTTTAAATTAATCTTTAAATGTTACGTATTAATGCGTTTTAATCACGAAATAAACCAAACCTTAATATAAATTCCCAAATTAAAAAATTAGAATTTTAATAATTATTTAAGCTTAAATATAATTTTTCATAATTTTATAAAGCTTAAAACTAGGCGTTTCAATTAACTCGCTAATTAGCGTTCTGTGCGGCGGTAAAATCACGAATAAATCCAAAACTCGTTATTTTGATTCCAAATTTTTAACATAACCTTTTTATGATTTATCCTACCCTTCCAAGTCATGAGCCACCCCCGTGGATCCTTGGATTTAATTTTAGCTTTATTATTTTTGTTTTTGACACCTTATCGAACATATCGAGCCGTCTCCTAATTTACTCGAACCACGCCCGAGCCACCTTGAGCCAAAACCTATCCAACCCACCTAAGGACCCTACTGACCAAGCCCAGCCCGAAAAACCCAGCCCTGGCCAACTCAATTACCTTCTGGACAGTGGACCACAATCTGTAGGTTTTGTGCGTGAGGTGTCCTAGCTATGTAAGGTTTCCTAGTTGCCTTAAGACTCATCTAGCCCCTAACCACTTGACCACCCTTGACCCTAACTGACCCTAGACCAGTCCCAGACCCGAGCCCCCCCAGCTCGAGCCTCTAAGCCACGCAGCAAACCACCTGTTTGAGAAACCAGTAGCCAAGCATAAAATTCACTCACGCCCAAGACTCCTAGGTAGATTAGGTCACCTCCAGCTGAGCCACCACCAGCCCAGCCGACCCTGAACACCTCTGGACCACGCCCAGACCCTGCCTAGACCAGCACAAGCCCTGGACCCCGTGCACGAAGAACCTGCATCAGAAAACAACACGCGCGACTCCATCCCCTGCGCCCCCACGTTTTGTTCAGCCCTCGCTGGACCAAGCCACACCCCTGGACCCATACCTCCCTACCCCTCACTGGACCATCCTATGCCATCTCCCAGACCACCTAGCCCAGCCTCTACCCAGCCGCAGCCCCATGCAAACAATCAAGCTCCCTCAAGCACCACGTGCACACAAGACTCCACAAACTCACGACTCTTGTTCTAACTTTTCCCCTTCGGTTCCAGCTTGATATTTCCTTATTATTTATCATGTTTTTTTAGGATATAAACCATTCTATATTAATACCCTATCCATGGTAGCCCCTTAAACAAAATAAAAACATGAATTTGGAAAGTACAAACACCAATTTAGAACACATAAGCATGTAGTTACGAAAAGTTAACTTGTGCGCTATGTTTTTCCTTAAAAATCATGCATAAACAAATACTATGGTGTGATGATGTTTTGAAAGAAAGAATAGGCGTGCCTTTGCGTATTTAACGCAAGATTAATCGTTGACGATGACGAAGAACAGGACAAGACCTTGGCTTTGAACTTCCCCTTGAGTTTCTCGATTTTTCTCCTTCAAATTGGTGATGGTGTGTGCCGTGTGATTTGAGGTCTTTGGGAGAGAATTTCAGACTTTGGGCGTGTAGTTGATGGGTAGGTTTGGGGGTAATTAGCTTATTATATATTAATAAAACCCTTAGTTAAGCTTAGGCCTATTAAGCTCATAGTTAGTCTCATTATTCTTAATTAGGATTTAATTAAAATATTAAAATAGTTTTGGTAAAAATAGTTTGTGAATTAAATAGCCGGTTTGTCAAAAAGTCTATATTTTGTTGAAAAACCAACACCGATAAAATTTACGTCCCGGCGTATAAAATCACCTCAAAACCCTTTATTTTCAAAAATAAGAAAAACCAACACCCATATTTTACATAATTAAAAATAATTATTTAATAAAACGTTTTTTTCGTTTTTTCAGCCCTCGGTCTCCGTCCTTCAATCGCAACTTGAATAATCCTTAAAATACAATTTTATGCATAATGACAATAAATCCTATTTAACATATAATTATGCATATCACATAATCAATTAAGCAATTAAAATACTTTAATTAACTTTTTTTTTTTTTTTCAGAATTCCTAGATTTGTATGCCGTTGGATTACGTCGTCTTAAATTTGGACATTACAGCTCGACTGAAATCTCGATCTGCTAGGTTGTAGGCTATCCTGGATAGATAAATCCTACAATTTTTTTCCTGCACAGAGATTTCCTCAGATTGTTCCGAGTACTGAATCTTGAAGGTTCCCCATTCTTTTATCGCATATAGCAATATCAATGGGTGAATCTATTCCTTCTTTCAAAGTAGCTTTATCATAATTTGGATTGCTCCAATATGAATCCAGGACATCGTCCTTGCTACTTCTATCTTGAGTTTTTGTAATTCTTCCTTAATCTCTTCAGAAAGAATTAATTGCATCTCCATTCTATTTCAAGTAAGCTCCATTGAGATTGCTATTTCCCTTCCGGAAACTTTATAGATTAGATGATGCTTTCTGTTTCTTAGGCTAAGATTCCCTAAGAACTTTTCTACCTGTCCTGCAGAGAATCCTTGATATTTCTGTAGACTAGGATTTTCTTTCATGATCCTTTGGACTATGTTATGAGATATGGTTGTCTGGCTAAAGAAACCAGACAAATCCTCATGTGTTTCGTATCGAAACACCTCGTTTTCAGTAATATTCCGATTCAGATCCATCAGAGTCTCTCTGACTTAGGACTTCTTCTTCTTCATATATACTTTCATCTGAGGCAATATCCTCAAATCTGTATACCTGAATAAGATCTTGGTAATAAACTGCTTCTTCAATATCCGGGGTTGGATCGAAGCGTTTAATACCTCTTTTTTCATTTTCTGGACAGTTGGTCGAGATATGACCTCTTGCTCCACATGTCCAGCAATTACAATCCTTGAAACTTTCATTAGCTCAAGTATGAGCTCTTCTGAAAGTTTTCTTTGTAGGTGTTCTTCCTGTGCTTCGAAATGTACTCGATGCCTGGGATGATATCCTACTTCTTGATGGTCCACTTCTTTGTCCAGATTTGTAAGATCTGGCTTTCTGTCTAGACCATACTGTTCTTGGTTTCCAAGAACTTCTTCCACTTCTTGCATAAGGATGAGTCCTAAAACTTTTTCTTTTACGCTTCTGTGGTTTACTTGGAAGATCATTTTCTTTACAACACAAAGGAGTACGTTTATTAATACCCCTAAAACGTTTGTAATTCTTTTGTAATGCTGCCAAATGACACCATTCTTCCAATTTTTCTTTAAGGAAAGAGGCTCTTCGTGCCAATATATCTGGATTCTCAGGTACATATTTCCTTATGAGCATTTCTCTCCAGGGACTTGGCATTTTGGCGAAGAAGAGTTGCATAGCTATATCTTCTTCAACTCCTTAATTCCATCTATATTTAGTGAATAACATAATGTATTCGTCCACTAAACATATATCATGTACTTCATGACTATACAGAGCTTGCGTATATTTCTTTCTCTTCTCTGTATCTTGATTGTTGAAATAGTCTACCCTTATAAATTGAGCTTTAAAAAGGATAGCCATTCTTCCAGCAATCTCACTAAGAGATTCTCCGGCTAGGACCGACTCTTTTGTTTCTACGAAGTCATATTCCACGCAATTTTCACTGATCTCATAAGACTCATTTCTAGGAGTTTAATGAATCCTTCTCTATTGAGATCAAGTGTCCCTGCTGCGATTCTCATAGCAGATGTACAATCGTCTACGATATCTTCTCTGTTTTTGAAATCTAATACATCCAGGTTAAGCATAACCCCATAAGGATGTATAGGTTCGAGAACAGATTTTCCATAGGGAGTCTGGTGCAAAGGAATTTGATTCCTCCTTGACCTTGTTCCCGCTGGGTGTGATTCTCCACCAGTGTAAAAGTCTGGATGGGGTTCTCGTATATTCTGAGATCCCACACTTTCTCTTAGTGGTTTTTGTGAAACACCGTGATTTGACCAAACCATTTCAATCCTTGTTACTCGAGTTCATAGATGTTTTTGCGGAGCCAAAAGGGTTACCACCACATCGTACAATAGATCATCGGATTCATTTAGAGCCTAAAACTCAACCCATCACAGTAAGTCCATATCGATATCCACATTTTCAGAAAACTGAGATGGAAAACTTAGTTCAAGTGATGCTTGACCAGGGCATAATTCGAGATAGCCATAACCCTTTCTCTTCTCCTGTTTTGTTGGTTAATAAGAAAGACGGCTCTTGGCGTTTTTGTGTGGATTATTGTGCTCTTAATGCAGTCACTGTCCGTGATCAGTATCCTATTCTCACCATTGACGAATTATTTGATGAACTTCAGGATGCCTTGATTTTTTTCTAAATTGGATTTGCGGTCCGGCTACCATCAGATCCGAGTTCATCACCGGTATTCAGAGAACTACCTTTCGCACACATAGCGGCAACTACGAATTTCTCGTTATTCCATTCGGCTTAACTAACGCCCCATCAACTTTTCAGGCCTTGATGAACAAGATTTTTCGACCTTTCCTTCGTCAATTTGTCATAGTTTTCTTTGATGACATTTTGGTGTATAGTAATTCAAGCAAAGATCATTTATATTATCTGCGTTTTGTTTTGGATTTACGACATCATAGGTTGTTTGCTAAGATGAGTAAATGTCAGTTTTTCCAACATACAATTGATTATTTGGGACATATTGTGGGTTCGGGAAAAGTACAAGCTGATCCCACCAAATTGGAAGCTATGGATAATTGGCCTCTACCCAAGACCATAAAACATCTTCGTGGGTTTTTAGGTCTCACTGGCTACTATAGAAGATTTATTCGTGGTTATGCAACAATTGCAGCTCCACTCACTGAGCTACTACAAAAAAGGCATTTGTTTGGTCTTCAGCATTAACTTCAGCATTTGATGCTCTCAAATCTGCGATGATGGAAGCCCCAGTTCTTCATTTACCGAATTTTCAAAGGTTTTTGTGGTTGAAACAGATGTTTCAAATGTTGGGATTGGAGTTGTACTTATGCAAGAGGGCCACCCAGTCGCTTATTTCAGTAAGAAATTGGGTTTTCGAATGTCTGCTACCTCAACCTATATTAAAGAATTGCATGCAGTAACCAAGGTCTTCTCAAATGGCGCCAATATTTGTTGGGCAGGCCTTTTATTGTCTTTACATATCATAAAAGTTCTGTACATATCATAAAAGTTTAAAAGAATTACTTGGCCAGATTATTCAGACACCAGAACAACAATATTTTATGTGCAAGTTGTTGGGCTTCCAGTTCACAATTGAATACAAGCCCGGTCGAACAAATATCGCAGCCGATACTTTGTCACGTGTTTATGAAGATGTTGACCATGAAATAGATAGTCAATTTTTGTCTATAACATGTCCAATTTTTTCTATTCTTACGGAGATACGACAGATGAATACAATCGATGCTCACTTACGAGATTTACACCATCGCTTTCATTCTGGGGACTTGAGTGATGGTGCTTACAAGGTACAATATGGAATTTTATTCTACAAGGGAAAACTTTATCTCTCTTCCGAATCACCATTATGCACCTCCATTATCAGAGAATACAACGAAACACCGATAGGAGGTCATGCTGATGTTGCAAGAACTTTGGCCCGTGTTATGGCTAATTTTTTCTGGTCGACAATGCGTCAAGATGTGAAAGAATTTGTGCGTCGCTGCTCAATATGTCAACATGTTAAGTACTCTACAGCCCCACCATATGGTTTGCTCCAACCCCTGACAATTCCTGACCAAGTTTGGGATGATTTATCTCTTGATTTTATTGTCGGACTTCCCAAATCTAAAGGATATACAGTTATTCTTGTGGTGGTGGACCGATTGTCCAAATACGCACATTTTGGTGCATTACCAACCCACTTTACTGCTGTAACGGTCACTGATTTATTCAATAACATGGTGGTCCGTTTGCACGGTATTCCAAAATTTTGGTTTTAGATCGTGACCCAATTTTTACTAGTCAATTTTGGAAACGGCTATTTGAATTGCAAGGGACTACTTTACGCAAGACATCTGCTTATCACCCAGAAACCGATGGACAAACTGAGGTCCTTAATCGATGCTTAGAAGATTACTTGAGGGCATTTGTGGCTGATACACCCACAAGTGGTATTCATTCTTAGGTTGGGCAGAATATAGCTATAATACTGCTTTGCACTCATCTATTATCATGTCACCATTTAAAGCTTTATTTGAAAAGCAACCCCCTTCAATTCCCAGCTATTTACGCAGCAGTTCAGATAATGATTCTTTAGACTCTACACTAAGCACACGAGATGCTATTCTACGAACTCTTAAAGAATGCCTTCATCGTGCACAAAACCGCATGAAAATTCAAGCTGACCACCATAGTAAAGATTTACATCTTGAACCTGGTTCTTTCGTGCTGGTAAAATTGCAGCCTTACCGCCAAATATCAGTTGCGAAACACAAAGATCACAAGCTAAGTTATCGTTATTTTGGTCCCTTTCGCATTCTCGAGCGTGTTGGTTCTGTGGCTTACAGATTAGAATTACCTATAGATAGCAAAATTCACCCCGTTTTTCATGTATCTCGACTGAAACCATTTAAAGGACCATTGCCAAGTGCCCCTTCTGTTCTGCTTGCAGTGGTTGTGGGAAATAAGTTCGTTCGCTTTCCTTTAGCTATTTTAGCACAACGCAAGCTCTTTAGAAAAGGTACATTGGTTCCTCAAATCCTTGTTCAGTGGTCCAATTCTGTACCCGAGGAGTCCACGTGGGTTGATTTTTCAAACTTTGTTCATGAATTTCCCCAACTAGACCTTGGGGACAAGGTCACTTTCGATGGAGAGGGGAATGATAGCCTATTGAACATACCTATTGACAACACCATGGCCCAAAGAGTTGTAAAAGAGTGAGCTGAAAATAAAGAGGCCCACTCTTAAGAAATTATCGCCGATTATTCTCAAGAACTTGGGAATACCAATGAAATTGGGAAAGCTCCAGAAGCACAGGAAAAAGAAACAAAGAAAGCCAACCAGTGGGAAGATCAAACGGTAAGGACCCGTAAAGCTCCATGTTGGATGAAAGATTACGTTTCCCAGTAGCATGTTAAGATACCATAGAATTTCAAGAGTTGCTAATGACTACTGAGAAAGATATATTCATATGGGTTTGTAATGGAAAAAGGGGAACAATACAATAATTTAATTGCGTTCTCTATCCCTTTCTTCTTGGCTCTTATTCTGTGTTCTGCTTCCTATTCTACGTTCTTCTGTTTATTCTTCATTTGATTCTTGAAAGTAAGTTGAATTGAAATAGCAGGAGTCAACCTCACTCAAAGAAGGTTTAAAATATTGAATCTAATTAACTAGATTCTACCACATCAGCAGATAAACACGTACTTCTCCGGACTCACTGGCCTAACAGCCCGATCGATTAGAACCAAGTAAGTGTATTCTGCGCTGTCACAAGTAGAAAGAAATAAAGTTGTGGTTTTACTAATAATTATAATTTTTGACCTAATGAGAAGCCTGTATTTAAAAGAAAACCTTCGAAATGATCAGAATCAAAATGAGAACTTTTAATTCGATTTCGGTCCCCAAGTGTAATCTAATTTTAAGTTTTAAGTTTATATATTGACAGCTCAGTTTGCATTATTTAAACAACTTGATCAATATAAATTATATTTAATCACAATTTTAAATTTTTTTGTATAAGAAATTGAATATTTATACTATTTCTTTTGCATAATTTTGAAACCATTAAAATTATAGAAGTATATGTTAAATTTAATTTATTCAAATTGGAGCTAAAAAACAGTGGGTTTAACCTGCAATTTATACCAAGATAGAATACTTTTTTTAATGTTGGGCCTAACCCGTTTAGCGTAAAGGCCAATGATTTTGGGCCTTAACCTGGAAGTATTTTTTTCAACCAGCCCAATTGACATTATATATTTCTATTTTTACCTCGATCTCTTGTACTAGAGATGAAACTGTGACACAAATTTTTTGTGTCGTTAACGATACCAATTGACAAAAACAAAAGATGAAAATATGACTTCTAATCTAAACGACGTGGATTCCCGATTTGGCGTTGGTTCTAGCCTCCTCGGATCATGATGTCAATAAATAAACTAATTAAACAAAATTAAGAAACAACAAAAAATCGATTCACAAACGACATGAAATTATTTCTGCTATTTCGAAATCAAAGTTATTCATATATCATACATTATTCGTCATCTTATCGTACGAACTAAATAGAGTTGTAAGTTTATTTTAATTTAGTTATACAGAAAAAGATTATTTATCGTTTATTTTTCTTAAAAAATAAATTATTTGAATTGAAGAGCAACTGCTTAATTCACGAGCATACCCACAAATTAAATTTTGTGATAATCATAATTAATAAATNTATCTTTTATTTTTTAACGAAAAGCAATAAGTATTGCTAATAGTACAATTCCAAAATTTTAACTATATAAAAATACAAAACACCGTGTGTTTCAATTGTTCATCCGTAGAGAAAAATATTGCTTCCCACTAATCTATCTTTCCAATAATTACACTTTGTTGCAATCCTTGAAAATTGAATATGCATCAATGACTTTAACTCTGATACAAATTATTGGACCATTCGCTTAGCGATTCACCAAAAATCTGTAATAAGTTGTAATGATTGGTCCAATAATTGATATCAGAATTAATGACATAGTCGGATATTCTGTTTTCAGACATTGCAACTAGTGCAATCATTAAGAGGATGATTATTAGGAAGCAATATATTTCCCTACCGATGAACAACTTAACATGATGTTTAGATTTTTGTAAACTTAAAATTTTATAATTGTACAATTATCAATAGCTATTCCTTTTGGTAAGCGATAAATGTTTGATCCTACCATGTATTCTAAACACAATATTTCAATTGCTCATCGATAAAGAATATATTGCTACTTAATAATCATGTTCTTAATAATTGAACTCGTTGCATTGCAATCCTTGAAATTAAATATTCAACAACGACTTTTCCTCTGATATCAATGTTGTACCGATCATTTGACGTTTTACCAAAAAACTATAATAAATTTTAATAGTGTAACTTCAATATTTTAGCCGTCTAAACTTCAAGTTCTGATCGTCCTCAGAATAACTATTGCTTCTTAATATATATAATCGGTACCAAATAATGATGGATATATAGAAATTGATTTTGAATTTGAATATACGTTAAATAAATGGAGCTCTCATATCGTTATTACGTGCTAGCATGTCATAATATCTTACTATATTATTAAGAATGTGACTTTTATATTAATTAATTTTGGTTGGTTGATATGACAATTCTTATTATAAAATGCTCTTACTTTTTATTAATTAATTACAATTTATTTTATGTATATCTTAATCTAGATAAAAGGAAAAATTTGCTCCAATTGAGAAGATTGTCTACCCAAATCTTAATAAGTTGACAAATATTTTTACTAATTAATTGTTTTTAAAACTCACAATGCGCACCTAATCACCACTAGTTACTAACTAACAATACGAGGGCATGACTGCGTGTGTTATGATTTTGAAAATCAATAATATTAATTTTTGCTAAGTCCATTCAAAGAACAAATGCCTTCCAATTTCTTGAAAAGATTTTTGCCCTATATTGTTTATGGCCTCACCCCATTTTCCTTTATTTTTTTTTTTTAATTGATTCACAACTTCGTGAAATGAGATTTTCAGGAATCTATAGTCTTTTTTGTTGTTGATATTTGTTTTATGCATAATGTCCGATTTATATATGTTGCTTTCTTGCAGAAGTTTTGGCCAAAAATGTCACATTTCAAGAATTATATTATGTGACTACGCAAATGGGAGAAGGATCCAAATAAATTGGACCCTTTGTACAATGTCACCGCATGTGAAACAATCAAGTATCGCAAAAACTGCATGCTTTTTGGCAGGCCAGACAAGGATTATCTTCATTGGAAATGGAAGCCAAGACACCGCAAACTCCCAAGATTTGACCCCCAAGACTTTCCTTAAACTACTCGAGAACAAACATATGGCCTTTTAGGAGACTCCATTGCAAGGAACCAATTGGAGTCACTCCTCTGCATGGTCTGCACCGCTGCAATACCCCAACTTTTCTATACAGATGAGGGAGAGAACAAGTTCAGAAAGTACGTGGAACTTGCCAGATCAAAGCATCAATATCTCAACATACTGGTCGCTGTTTCTGGTAAAAGGGATTGAGAAAAACACAGAAAATAACTTCAACACCCTTTTCTTGAATTCATTGGACGAGAGCTGGGCAGCAGATTTGGACCATATAGATATGCTTGTTTTATCTATTGGACATTGGTATTTACATCCTGCAGTCTATTACTATGGCTAGGTTGCCACTACTGTAAAAACTATTCTGAGATTGAGATCTATGATGTTTTTGGCAAGGTATTAAACACAACATTCAAAGAAGTGATCAAGAAGAGAAGGGCTTCAAAGAAATCCCATTCATGTGTTTTTGGTAACATTTTCACGTCACCATTTTGAAGGGGAATGGAATAAATTTGTTGCTTGCCCCAAGATTCAACCTTCTGGGGAAAATGAGGTGGTTCTTGAAGGAATGAATGCAGAAATGAGGAGAATTGGGTTGGAGGAAGTTAAAGAAGCAAAGTTAAAGGCTAAAAAATATGGAAATAATGTTATATTTGAGGCTTTGGATATTAGCAAGTTGACTTTGTTAAGGCCAGATGGGCATCCTGGACCTTATATGAACCCCTTCCCATTTGCTAATGGAGTAACTGAACTTGTGCAGAATGATTGTGTACATTGGTGTTTGCCTTGGGCAATTGATACATGGAATGAAATAGTTTTAGAAATGATCAAGACCAGGCCTAACGGTGGCTAGCGGAGGAAGTCACTGTTTTCTTCAAGTTAAAAAAGATTCAAATTTTGTATGTACTTATCTCAAGTTCGCCCCTGGTGGAACATTTAATTTACATTACTTGATTAGATTTTTGAATCTGCTTTTGATCCAGAGGTTGGAAAGCGAATACAAGAGAGAAAAATGGGGTCTTTTACCAGTTTGTGTTCGAGATTTGAGTGAAGGTGTTGGGAGTAGTAAGGCATCATCTTATCTGGAAAACACGTTTTTTCCCACAAATTGTGTTTTAGTTGATGATTCAGCATAATAAACAACTAACAAGTTTATCATCTTAGTTGATTTTCACATGCATTTTATATATGTCATACATTTAACTGTTAAGAGTGTTAGCTGGTACTGAAGTTATGAAGCAATAAATATTCAATTCTCTACACAAGAACATTCATCTCCCGAACACTTAAAATTGCTGAAACATTACAATCATATTTAGCATGTATGATATGTTGATCTTTTATTCACTTTGACACTGTAATATGAATTCAAGAATCGGAGAATAACAACTATGTTTTTTGCCACATATATACCGTTTGAACAGAACAATTTTTATGTCATTCTAAGTGTATGCATTGCCATCCCAAGTCCTTTAGAATTAGTGTACCTAATAACTTGAAGTTCCTTTACACATTCTGACATCGAGGGCCGTTCTTTACTATCTGACCGGACACATCTCGATGCTAGATTCGCAGACATGGCTATCGACTCCATTGTGTATGATCCCCGTTCCATTTCTTTCTTGATCACCTTCTTCAGCTTCTTCTTGTCATTCAAAATGTGTCTAACCTGTGAAAGTTTCAAGCATATGAATTGTAATTTGGTAATGCTTGTTATAATTTCAATTGGTTTCTGAACATTCTAAATTGATCCTCAGAAAGTCGCGTTTCTGAAGTACCTTTAGTACCAAGTTTTGGTCACTTGGTCCTTGGTTCAGGTCTACTGCCCTCCTTCCTGTCAAAAGCTCAAGTAGAACGACTCCAAACGCGTATACATCACTTTGTAAAGTGAGTTTTCCTGTCTGTTTCAAAGGTTTATTTATACACGTCCATAGCTCAGTCTCTCTCGCCATTTTGTAAATTGAAGTTAGAATTAGACCTTCTATTCTTAGTTTCTAATTCCCATCCAAAGACATTAAAAACGGAAAAATAAAAGCTCTTTTTTTAAGTTATTAGATGAACTCCAAGTTAGACAGGGAACCCAAAAATCTTTAACATTCTTCCTTAAAAAAATATAGTAAAATTTTTGATCTCGGAGTTAATCACTTGAAAATCTTGGTCCTCTTCATGTTCTTGCAACAGAAAATGATAGAAGTGATCTTATTTTCTTGAAACTTGAAAGCATATCATACCAATGTATACTCTGGATCAAAATAGCCGAAAGTACAGAGCACTCTAGCCGTCACACATATTTCTTGTCCCTCTGGCATCAGCTTTGCTAGCCCAAAATCTGATATCTGCACTCATCCATGCAAAAACAAACACAAACCTAGTAAAATCAACTCCAATTTTGTAATTTTTCACTTTAAGAATGGATGAAACAGTTGATGAACAGGGCTAGTTGACGGTTCAAATGAAAAAGGTTTCGTGGATTCGCTCCTATCTAGGCTTGTAAATAACAGATTCTTACCTTTGCTTCATAGTTACTGTCAAGAAGAATGTTGGTGGATTTGAAGTCTCTGTGGACAATAGGAATCCCAACAGCAGAACTTGAATGCAGGTATTCAAGTCCTCTAGCAGCTCCGATAGCCACTTTCAACCTTACTGACCAATCCATCTTCACTTCTCCTCTCCCTAAAATCCCATGATCAAATCATTTCAAATATTTTGCTAATTTTAAGATCATATCTACTATTTTACTGCCTGAATATTTGTCGCACGTCCCATAATACGACAGTTTAGAAACAATATGTTCGAAAAACAAAAGTAGAAGACAAACCATTCAAGTGATCTTGCAGGTTCCCTTTGTTCATATATTCATAAACAAGGAACCTATGCTTCCCCATCTGCACAATACCCTATTAATGTCACAAGATTTGGATGGTCTAATCTGCTCAAAATATCAACTTCTACCCGAAATTCTCGCTCCCCTTCTGCTTCTTTGAATCGTGGCAGCTCCATTTTCTTGATTGCTACAACCTTGTAGATCAACAAATTTTTTCATCATCAATTCGAGGCAAGAATTTAACACCAAAGAGAACAAGAAATTCGTGCTAAAACATACCTCTCCAGATCGCAGTGTTCCTTTGTATACTCGACCAAATCCACCCTTTCCTAATGAATTTTCATCGCTAAAAGAAGAAGTTGCCTCTGCCATTTCTCTGAGAGTAAAAACAGATGAAGCGTGCCTTTTCGCTGGCGGATTCCCACATTCATTTTTCCTGTACTCCAGTTGCTTATAAATCCCTGCAAATCAAGAATTTTATTCCAAACCAAGATAAAAAACTTGTATCAACATAAAAAACTTCTTTGGAAATCGGGAACTGAAACATACAGGGATTGATCTGATCTTCAGACTTTCTTCTCCTACGCTTGCTCCAAGCAGAGACTAAACCAATCAAAGACATTGTTGTAACTGATTTTCTCAACGAAAAATGAATTTATCACGCCATTTTTCTAGAAATTTTCGGAGTTATTTCAAGAAAATAAGTATACTTCGAACTCTAAACTCACCAAACAGTATACAAAAATCAAAAGGAAACGCAGTTGATAAGAAAATACAATGTATATGCAGGACTAAAATTGGTTTATAGCGTATAAACCAGACATTATAGTACTATAACCATATAAAGTACGAGAATATATTCCTAGGAAGAGTACGTATAAAGCAAAATGAGACGTTAGCTTCGTAAAAATATACCAAGCAATAACATCCTCCAACAACCAAGATTTCTCACTTGAAGAAAAAGATAACGCAACTATTGTATTGGCATCATTACTTGCTTAACTTTGAGAGAGAAGTCATGGGCTGGGGTGGACTCAGGATTTTCAATCGAACGACCTATTGCTATATTATTTAAGGTACGACTCCTTTTTGGCCAAAAAATTTCCAAAAATTTATACATGTTCTTTAGAAGCTGGCTGGGTCAGGGTGGGCTGCTGGCCTATGTTTTGATAAGAAAAGACACCCTGCTGTTTCTTGTGACAGAATTTTCGTGTTAGAAATGTTTTGTGTATTGGAAAATAACTTTGTGGTTGAAGGGTTGTTTTCATTGACTCTTAACCATAGATTTTTGGTTGCTTTGTGAATTTTGTTACCATATGTATGCTCTTGAGCATGAAAGTTGTCTCGATGTCCCGCCGGTCACAAGCATGTCGCACCGAAAGACAAGTTAGACATGGAAGATACCGTCGCCGTCGCCGTCCTCGTCCTCGTCGATAAGTATGTATAGATTGTGACCGTTTCTTTAAATCTCTCTGTATTTCACTTGTATCATAACCTTGTTTTTTGTAAGTTTTATTTGTTGCTTTTAGTTTGGTTCGAGTAATTTTCACTTTGATTCTTTGTTTTGCCATGTGATCTCACTTTATGCATTATATTTGTAGGTAATTCACATGGCGGTAGTAAATTGTGGGGCTGCAATATTTTAGGGAAAAAAGAGCATATGGGATGAAATTTTACGAAATATTAAGTGATTTATTATATGTTTAAACTCACTTTTTGTTACGTATGTTTAGGAATATGGCTTTGATTAACATATTCAAAAAAAAAAAATTGGTTCACGCCATTTTGATCCCATTCACAAGGTTAAAATGGACTCCTTAACATTTTTAATTTAAATTTACAACCATGGTACTCTACAATGTCAATGTTTTGCTTAAAATTAATTATATATTTCCAATCACATATATATATATATATATTCGAAAAGAGTAAAACTTTAACATATATAAAATGGTGATTATAAATTTTCAAGCATCGAATTCAAATTCTCATTCAAAATATTTAGAACATTATAAATTTTGGTGATTTAACAAAGCTGCTGATCCAAAGGATAATTACAGAGCTTAACTCAACAGAATTTAGAAAAGGAAAACTGGATATTCATAAGAAGAAGTTCTCTAAGGAACTCAACTGAATACAGAGCCAGACTGATAAGATTATTATAACCAAACTGATTCAAGGAAAACTAATGAAGCCTAATAGGCAGTTTATATAAGTCGATAAGTCAAATCAAATCGAAGCATTATCTGAAGAATCACTATAATCATCAGTGATAAAAGATCAAGAGCCCAATTGAAATAGTTGATAAAGTTTTCTGTACCAACAGTCACCGAATTTTAACAGAATGTCAGATTCATACGCACTTTCAAGATATATAAAAAATGACGATGATATGACAACAACGATATCTGTGTTTGGAAACAGACATATTATTTTGAAAAAGATTAACGTTGCAGATTAAACTATAAATAGATCAGTTGAACAAGCTTTGAAGGTTAGACTGTGACACTCTATCTCCGAACTTTTTGAATTAACTCACCTCCTCCGAAGAAGCTTTCTGCAAGCCAAAGTAAAATGGTCAGAACACGCTGAAGAGTCATTATTTGATCATATTGAGAATCAAATTTGTACTTAGAATTTCTTTGTGAAATCAAGGGCGGAGAGAGAGTTTGGGTCACCTGAGCTACAGCCTGGGTGGCCCGAAAAAATCAAATTATTTTAATATATGAAATTTGGTCCAAATGTAATTTAGCCCAGTGGCCCAATTAACAAAAATAATAAACATGTTCTCACCCCATTAAGAAAATGGGCTTAAATTTGAAGAGCTTAGGTCTTGTGGCTTTTTTGCTCTGCCACTGAAGAGAAGATATTCAATTGTTGAGTGCGGTTGTTTATTTTTAGGTTGCAGTGCCGTTGACGAAGTAAGAGGTAATGTTAAGAACTCGAAACCTTAGAATTAAGGCTGCATCGAGAATTCGAAGTAAGAGGTAATGTTAAGAACTCGAAAACTGATAATTATTTTCAGGTTGCAGTGCCGTTGACTTCAATTGGTGATTAAGGCTGCATCGAGAATTCGAAACCTGAGAATTAAGAGGTAATGTTGCGGTGTGTTCACGAAGTAATTCTGAAAATAGCTTCTTCTTTTTTTACGTATTGTTTAAGAACTTCATGGGTTCCTAAAGCTGCTCAAATTCAAGTTGAATTTGTCATTCTACTGGTGAATGTATATTATGTATTGATTGTGCATTTGTGCTCTCCCTTTTGTGTATTGATTGCATTTTGAAGAAGCCTGGGAATAAAATACGTCCAAATCTAAAATGAAGGTGGTGTTTGCTACTATTTACAACTTGAAAGATTTGAAAATGGCTTCTGAAATGTGTTTGATTATGTTTTACAAATGTGAGCAGGAAATTTAAACCTTGATAGTGTGTATATGAGTATGTTTATTGGGACTGTGTAAATGAGAGAACTATTTTTACAAATATAAGAAGCACATGAAAACACACTAAGAAGAAACACACACTCAAAACCACAAAACACACACAAAATGATATCCCATTATCCAAAATAATGATAATGAATCTATTTGGAACTCAATCATAGTTGTTTAAAAAGTACAGTACGCTTCTTTCGATACATTTTATTATAAGGGCACCCGCATTCGTTATTGTTATAACACCCACCACCTCATCAAAAATCGTAGGGTCCACATGCCACATACACATTACATTAACACATCTATTCTCTTACATTCATTTTAACATTCACACTCATTATTTGTCGGATCCGCTGTCCACTCATTCATCTTATTCTTACTTTAAATTAAATAAATTCAATTTCAAATTTTTTAAGAAATTTAAATTATTATTATTTTATATTAATAATAATATGTTTTTATATATTTAGTACGTAAAATAATTTAATTTTATGAGTGTCATTTATTTAAAATTAATAATTTATTATAAGAAATTATTTTTTAAAAAAAATATTTTTGGAGTGAAGAATAATATGTTTTGATGTTTGAAATAATTTGTGTAGTGTGTGAATATTTATAGATGAATATATTATTTTTTTTTATTAAACTAGCCGTTAACTAACCGTTAATTAGCCGTTAAAAAAATTTTTAATTTTATAAATAAAAACAACCGTTAGTTTTTAATTTAACATTATTTTTAATTTATTTTAATATCCGAATTTATTTTTAAAAAATGAAAATTTGAAATTTAAACCAATACATTAAATAACATTAAATAAGGAAACATCATCACGTGTGTGGGGCCCGCGTTCAGCGACGATTTGTGCAAATCCGTCGCAAATAGCGACGGTTTTTGAAAAACCGTCGCTAAATGACCAATTTTTTAAAAAAAATAAGCGGATAGAGGGGCGTTCAAACATATGAACCCTCCCCTTTACGCCCACTCACAATAGAGAAAGGGTGTTAAATGGGTGTGGTTGCTCTAAGAAAAGGTTAACATTATAGAAGAAAGAGATATTCATTTATTTGATCTTCATTAATTTTTCTTGCAGGTTTATGGAGATATAATATTACATTGTCAATGTTTTGTCGGTTTTGGAATCTTGCTAGTTCAATAACGAAAATATTGAAGATCTTGTTAATGAGAAACTTTTTGAGACTACGATGAACATGTATCATAATTATGATTTTAATTGTTATGGATTATTTTGTTTTTTGTTAAAAAAATTTAGCTCGGGTAGATTTCAAATCCTGGCTCCGTCACTGTGTGAAATCTTTGTAGTTGAGAGTAAGAAGTCTTATTGCTCAAACTGTTTAGATTGGAGTATCCTAAGAGTTTCAGTTATACATTGTTAAGTCCTACTGAAGTGGGTAATTTCAAATTATTTGTAATTATCAAAATCTTTTAGTGCAATCATTCCGAAAAGAAAAAGGGGTGACGTAGTTGGTATTGAAATCTCCGAACATCCAGAAACAACTTTGTGCCTATTTAATTTTCAGTTTATCTACCTTTGAGAGATAAAAGCAAAGTATACAAATAAATTGAACATTTGTTTTCTTATTTTTACCGGATCAGATGGGTCACCTATTACCAAATCATGTGGATGATTTTTATTCCATCTGTAGTTTGGATTTGTCAAACTGTTCTGTGTAACTGGTTCAGTTTGCAACTGACCAGTCTCTTTTGCTTCAGTTGGAATGACTTCAGAAAATCATCCTCCAAATTGATATTTATTAGGCGATTTGTTAGCTCAATTGGATCAGTTGGATTTTCAATTAGTACAGTTTCATCAAAAATAACATGCATTGATTCTTCAACATTAAATGTACGCTTATTAAACACTCTATAAGCTTTACTAACTGACGAATAACCAAAAAATATACCCTCATCAGATTTAATATCAAAAGCAGTCAGGTGATTTTTACCATTATTATGAATGAAGTATTTACACCCAAATATTTTAAAGTATGAGACAACATTTTTCTTTCCTTGCCAGATCTCATAAGGTGTTTTCGAATGATTCTTATTAATCAATTATCTGTTTTGAGTGTAACACGTCGTGTTAACTGCTTCTACATAAAACCTTTGAGAAATACCAGAATTAGCAAGCATAGTTCTAGCTGCCTCCTTGAGAGTACGATTTCTACGTTCAGGTACACCATTCTGTTGTGGTGTTCTTGCAGCTGAGAACTCATGTCTGATTCCCAAATTTTCAAGAAACTGAGAGAGAGTTTGGTTGACAAATTCAGTTCCACGATCGATTCTTATTCTGTGAATCCCAACTGACCATTCATTTAATAGTCTTTTGAAAAGTTTGATCAACTGTGTAGCAGTTTGGTCTTTTTATCTTAGAAAAACTATCAAAGTAAATCATCAACAATCACCAAAGTATATTTCATTCCCCCTAATCTCATGACTGGTATTGGACCGAATAAGTCCATATGCATGAGTTCTAAGCATCGGGTAGAAGATTTAATTCATTTGTTTTTAAAAAAAATCTCACTTGCTTCCCAAACTGACAAGATGGACATATTTTTTCTTTTGAAAACTCAATTTTTGACAGACCAGTTACCGTCTCTTAGTTACTCAGACGTGCAATGATTTCAAAGTTCAAATGGTTCAACCTCTTATGCCATAACCTGTTTTTAGATAGATTCGAAGCTACAAGACAAACTGATTCATTAGATTACTCGAACTGACTTTATATGTGTTTCCAAATATATTTCCTATCATAATAATGTTACCAGTTACGTTTTTAATAGTGCAAGCATGCTTATTAAACTCAACTGAATAGTTATGATTTTTCTGCATGTTCGGAGACTTCAAATATTTTTACACCATCCCTTCTATCTCAAGGATATGTTTTCACTAAAAGACTTGGATTAATACAACAAGATTTAATAACTCACTTCAATTTGAACTTAAACACTGCCAAATCGAAATTCTTAGCTTCTTCTAAACTTATCAGTTAAGAAATGAATTGCTCAAATAGTATCTTGACTGCTATGAATAAATCAATGAAGTGTGAGCTTGAAATTGTGATTTGCAAACTAGATGTGAGCTTTAAAATAAATCGAAACTGACTTGATAACCGAGTGTTCTTGTGTAGTTGTGTAGCTGATATTCTCCTGAAAGCGTATCTTGTCCACAACTGAACTCCTTAACTATTTATGGACTTCGATTCCATAATATTGAATGCATTTAAGAATATTGTCCATTGAATCGTATTTTTGTCAATGTAGACATTTTTCTGACAATAGTATGATGCATCAGACTGTTGTGCGCCTACTGATTTGCTCAAGTACGGAATGTCTGTTTGTGATATGAATCTAGCCGAACATGACATGCTAATGTTTGGAATGAGGAGATTCCACAACAAGAAAATATGTCTTCAACAACACTCAAAATATAATGGTTTTATTGGAATAAACCGTTGTGTTTTTACTTTTAACAACGATTTTAACAAAAACCGTTGTGGATTAGCGTGTTTTTTTGGACAAACGACAACGGTTTTGGTTAAAACCGTTGTCGATTAGCGTGTTTTTTGGACAAATGACCGTTGTGGATTAGCGTGTTTTTTGGACAAACAACAACAATTTTAGCTAACCATTGTTGATTAGCGTGTTTTTTTGGAGAAACGACAACGGTTTTAGGGAACCGTTGTTAATTAGCAACGGTTTTACTTAACCTGTCGAAAATTTTAAAATAGCGACGGTGTAAGAATCAACCGTCACTAATAGCGACTGTTTTCTTAACCGTCGCTATTAGCGAAAGTTTTACCAAAAATCATCGTAAATTGTCTATAAATATCCGCATTACCAGTTCATTTTCCTCCACACCTCTTCACATCTACAATAATTTTTCTCTCTTAAACGATTTAAGTTTCAATTTAAGATAAGTTTTTTTGCTTCAATTCTTTGTAAATTTCTATGTGTTATTTAAGATCATGAATATTGTTAACTTAGTCATATTGTAAGTTTTTCTGGTAGATTTATTACATTATTAAAGTAATTTTTTTTATTTTACTGAAAATATTAACGACAGATTATGTCTAAACCGTCACTAAAATTAGCAACATGTTTTGACTAAACCGTCACTAATTAGCGACGGCTTTCTCAAAAATCGTCGCTAATTTTAGCGACGGGTTTTGACTCAGCCGTCGCTAATTTCATAAACCGTCGTATTAACGACGGTTATTTATGATAGCTGCGACAACGGTTTAAAACCGTTGTCGTTGAACACACTTTCAACAACAATGCCAATTACAACAGTTTTAAATGACCTACGACAACGGATAGCGTTTTTGTTGTAGTGTTCAAGGAAGCATTGCATGGACTCATGAGCAATCGAGAAGAGCTTGCAAGCAAGACGCCAAATCTCGAAGGGTTCTTGATGCATGGAAGTGAGTTTGCGGGCCATAGGATCGTTGTTCAAGTGTTAAATGTTGAGGAACACAGAAACCTTCGCGCTAGGGCGGTCAAATATTACCGGCCCAGCACCAAAGTCATTGTCTAGATGGCGAGCTCCAGAACAATCGACGCTAGGGCGGTCAAGTTTTGCCACCCCAACGCGTCGCCTGCGGGAATATATTCTTATTTCCTAGTTTAGAGTCCAAATTAATTAGGCAGCTTGATTTTTTATATCTTTTTATTTGTAAATAATATATACACGAAATTTGATCATTGTAAACAATTATTGAAGATAGAATATAATTGATTGAGTTTTTCTCTCAAATTCAAAGCTTGGTTTTGTATACACCTTTTGTATTTATCAAATCAAACTTATCAAAGTTTAACACTTTGTGACGTTTGTCGATTGTTTTTCACTCGGGTTGTCAAAGACGAGTTCTTTGAAGGTTCGTTTGAGATCGATTGTTATCTTCGTGAATATTTGTTGCTAGGCTTTTCATAGCTTAGAGGTGAATATCACAAACCATTACTTGTTTTAAAAAGTTCGGGACAACACAAAGTTCTTTTTTCATCGAATCGAGGGTGTGACTCCGTTTTTAGCGCATTTGCTTTTTGTGATTGAAGAATCGCATCAGTTTGTCTGCTGTAATTCCAAATGCAACTGATGACGTGGCCAACTTATCAAGAATCAAACTGGTCGACTGATCAGTTAAGATGATCTATATCTGGTAATCAGTTCTAGCTGATTTTCTTTCAGTTATAAAATATATGTCAGCTTCAGTTTGAGTATTTTAGTTGAGATATACTAGTTCACATTCAGTTCTAGTATCGATCAGTTTTTCAATCTCCGAATCTTTTTATGTTCATCAGTTTTGAGACTTATTAAAGGTTTTGAGAATTTAGTTTATTAACTTCATTTCTGCATAATCCTATTTCAGTCTGATAAGTCTTCTTCGGTTCTATGATGAATTTTGTCTATCAATTCGGTCATTGTTCAGTTATGGTCTTCAGTTCGGTTATTGGTTGGTTTTTCAAACTCCGAAACTTATAATTTCCCAACACTTGATTTTGAAGTGCTTTTATTGTTATTGAAACCGAGACCAGTCCTGTCTTCTGATGATTTTTGTAACTCTTGCATTTCCACTAGACTGACTTATGACTTGTTCCAGAGCTTGACCAGTTCAACTAGTTTCTTATTTTCAGAACTCAACTAATGATACTCAACTCGCACTCGCTCATTCTCAGTTTTTAACTTTGCAATTTCTTCTTTGACACCCCACATTTCACCTGACTGTTCCTAGTTAGGCTCAGTATTCTTGTCAAAAAGAACTGATTGCTAAGCTTTGAATTACTTGAATGCTTGAGAAATTATTTTATACTCATTTACCATATCATGTAATTAGGGGTGAGCATTCGTTTGGTTCGGTTACCGATCGAACCGAATTATCCATAACCGAACCGAACCGAAATATTTAGCCATAACAGAACCGACCGAATTAATTTTTATAACGATGAAAACCGAATCGAATTAAAATCGGTGACCGAATTAACCGATTAGTTTTTAAAAAAATTGTGATTTAACTTTAATTATATATGTAATTTTTCTTGAACACTACAGTCTACACAAATGGAGAATTGAGAAGTGAGAACGAGAAATTCAGTTAGAGAAGTGAGAACGAGAGTATAGATTAGAATTAGGATTGATTTTAAAATTAAAAATTAAAATATATATAAAAATTGATAAATAATAAAATTTAATTAAATAATATTATTTATAATATCGGTTAATTCGGTTAACTGATTTCAAAATTTTGAAAACCATAAACGAACCAAATTAACCGATATAACCGAATTTTTTTTAATTTGAAAACTGAATTTCCGAAATAACCGAATCGAATTTTTGAATTGGCTCGGTTCGGTCGGTTAATTTTGTTTAACCGAAATCTTGTTCACCCCTACGTGTAATGATGTGATTAAAACATCTTGTGTAAAATAAGTTGAGTTAAAATCGAATACCTCTTCACTGGTAGATTCTTGATCAACATTAGCCCTGAGGAACTGAACTTCTTCTTCATCACTCCCACTGAATTCTCTGACTCAGACGAATTAGAATATGCCCACTAGGTCTTATTGTTTTAGGCCACCAGAGCTTTTTGGTCATGTGTCTTCTTGAATGATCTCTTGATATCTTTGGATTTTTTCTTCTTGTCAAAGGATCTCTTATCCTTATCTGTTGGTCTACGATCATCTTTCTTGGGCTTTGGACAGTCAGCTATGAAATGACCAAGTTTTCTACAGTTGAAACATGAATTGTCTTCATCACCAGATTCTCTCTTGTGATGTGATCTTTTGTAAGAGCTTTAAAAGTTCCCTTGATTTTTCCTCAAGAATTTACCAAACTTCTTCACAAAGAGTGACATGACATCATTACTCAACTGCTTAAATGATTTGTCCTTGAAAAGTGATGGATCCATTGTTGTAGCAGCTAAGGCTTTTTTCAGTTGGGTGGTAGATTGTTCGCCATCCATTGATTCTAATTTAAACTCATAAGCCTTTAGATATGTGAACACATCATTTAGTTTCAGTTTGCTTAGATCTTTAGATTATCTCATTTTCATTGTTTTGACATCTCATTGCTTTGGAAGGCCTCACATCACTTTCAATGCAACTTCCCGATTGTTGTATACTTTTCCTAGAGCACTTAGTTAAATTCACAATGGTGCTGATTCTTTCATCAAAGTCTAGCTCAGACTCTCCAAGCTTTATATTAATGCTATCAAACTTTTGTTTTGCGACATATAATTTGTGTTAGAGTAAGTGTCCGTCGAGCCAAGTGTTGGCCGAGTGTTCACAATGAAACTCTATGTATAAACAATCTTTATTTTAATTATATTTGAAATTATTGTTTTGGCGCATCTTTATCTGTATACCCATGCTAGTTGCATAGATAAAGTCCTTGAATATACAAATAGTAGAAAGAATATGAGATGCTCATATGATGAGTATCATGAAACTCATATTTGGAATACTGTATATTCTAAACAGTTCCTAATCGATTCAGCCGCCGATAAGAAGGATATAGGCCGCTCGAGTTGAGACTAGTATATGCGATGTGATTACCATGTTTCATTGGTAGGGGACATTGTGATGTCCGAGCATGCATATAGGTGCTCCTGGTAGAGTGCACTGAACAACCTTCCATAAAGGACTTTCCAAGTGGTTCTCACTTATCGAGTGGAAACGTCCTAGTTTATGGTTGTACACCATTAGTCCTTATGACCCGGGACAACATTGAGACTCTATATGCTAGCGTTGTACTTTGACTTGTTTACCGACTCTCATGGGGTCATCAGGTGGCAAGGTTGGGTGTTCTGTCGAAACATATAGGAGTCGATGCATTGTAGTCGGGGATTCACCGCTTACCTTCGGGTATGGATATCCTATGTGTATGTAGTATGAAATCTCTGATCAGAGTATTGGTGGTAATTATGAAAGGGGTTTCATNCATTGAGGGCCACACAAGTACTAGCTTTCTAGATCCCGTTGAGAAGTAAAATAGTTCAATGTGTTGATTGGCTTATAAAGGAGTTTATAAGCGTAAAGAAAAATAGAAGTACGACTTCTATGAGGGGAATGTAACTTTTAATTTGTGGAAGTGTTCCTAAATTAAAAGTTGGCCAAATAAATAATGTATTTGAAAATTGTGATTTTCATAAACATTATTATGGACTAAATAAAATTAATTCAAGTGTTAAATTAATTAAAAACTAGGTGGCATAGTAGAGTCCAAATAATTAAATTAATTCAAGTGTTGAATTAATTAAATAATATTGGGTCTTGTAGAACCCAATAGGAAATAATTATTCAACTAGAGGGCTTGAGTAAAATCAAGTAAAGTTTAAATGGTCTCAAATGGGTTTGAGATATTTAAATAAAAGTCCATGGGCTTTGTAATTGTTACAAGCCCAAGTAGAAAGCATGCATGAGAGGTGAAGGGTTGGGAGACTACTTTTTCAATATCCAAGACATGGCATGCACATGCTTAACTTTACTTTTTCAAGCACCAAGAAAAGTCTCCCTTCTCTCCTACACTAACCTCTTGGCCGAAATTTAGCACAAAATTCTCCTTCATTTTCTTCTTCAATTTGTTGAGGAAATCACACACTTCTCAAAGAAAAATGCTCTAATTTTTTTAGTGCAAAATTAGTGTGGGTTTAGCTTGTTGGTGGTGGGCTTGATTTTGAGCAAGGTGTGCTCAAAGGAGGCTTGTAGATTTGTCTACCTATCAAGAGCCAAGTTGTTTACATCTTGGTTGGAGCCATCATCAATCTCAATAGATTGATAGGTAATTTTTCTAAAACACCTTATGTATGACATTTTTTTGTTTATTGTATTTGCTACACACAACTAGTTGAGGTGCTCGGTTTTCTTCTTGAAAATATGTTTTTCGAAAATTCCGTTGCGCATCCGGGCACCGTAACCGATCCCCTTTCAAGCGGTATCAGAGCTATGGTTACTATTCTGTGTAGCATATACATGATATTATATTGAGGTCGATTTCTAATCGCATGAGATGATTTGTTGCAATGAAATCAAGGCCGGTTTGGTTGATTTTTGGGCAGTATGTTGCTGCCCATTTCGGGCAGCTTGGGCTGCTCGAAACTGGCAGCAAGGGCAGCCCCTTGGGCTGCCCTAACAACCCCTTCATTTTAAATAAAAAAAATTTTGTAAGTTGGTCGGAATCCGCCAACGGAGCTCCGGTGACGGCGATGACGACTAGGGTTTCCAAAAGTGTTTTGGATTATCAAAGTGTCATGGGCCTTGAAGTTGTTGGGCCATTAGATGGCTAACATATTTGTGAAATTTAAATGGACCAAAATATTTTCGGTGAAAAATGATTTTTTTGGCCCTTAAGTTTAAATTTATAAAAGTTGTAAATATTTTCTCATGAAATAAACAATTGAAGTTGTACTTTAATTATTTATAGTAAATGGTGATTTACAAGAAATTCGGTTATAAATAAATTAATTAGAAAGTAGACAAAGGTATTTGTATACTTTGTTAATTTAGTTTATAATCGTGGCGGTTAGTGATTGGATCAAGATATATAATATTGGATCAATTGATTATTGTGATAATTAATTGGTGGTGTATAATATGTGATATTATGCATGAAAGATTATCAAAAGCCCAAGTCCAATTTGCTAGGTGTATGCTAGGATATTTTGTGTTGAATGATTGTAATATTTATCAATTTACAAGTGGGTTTGGTTTATGGCTCGTTCCCACCCCATTAGATGTATCCCTATTTGTCATGGATATTTAATTGTAAATATTAGTATACTGGAAGATCAAGATTGGAAGATGGTGACCTTGATGATTATGAAGATCGAAGACATGTAAATATTGGAAGCATATGTAATAATTTCATTTGCATCCTATGCATTTCCCTAGGATTGGACCTAGGCCCGTGTTTAGCTCACATGGGCCATTAGTATTGGGGCGATTGATCATCCTTGTTTATTTTATTGTTTATAATATATGCATGATATGTTATAAATAATGAGTATGTGCGTTATTATTATGATAATAACAAAGTTGCATGAATTCAGCAAACATACGATCAAACATGGCAAGATTTTAAATAAAATTAATGATGAGACCTTTCAAAATTAACACCCCTCATTTTGAATAAGATTCAAAATTAATATCAAGCCCGAAAAGGGGAATTATAAAGGTGATTATAATTTCCATGTCTTCCAACGACAATGGGTGCATGATGAACGCTACCCGTGTTCGGGGCTCGGCTCATATTATTAGGGGGGCTCTAGACACCGGAAAGCTGTGACCATGACTTGCGAGCTAAGTGTTATATGCAGGCTTCTATGAATGATGAGCTGCAGAGGCGTTTTGAGGATGCAAAGAGTGCTGCTGACATTCATTTGCATCTCAAGGAGCTCTTTGGTGAGCAAACAAGGCCTCTTAGGCATACTGCCGTCAAGGAGCTGATCACTTTGCGCATACAAGATGGGGCCTCGGTCCATGAGCATGGCCTAAAGATGATTGGGCTCGTGGATAAGCTCGTTGGCATGGATCTTACATTGCCTTCGGAGTTGACTACCGACGTGTTGCTCTTGTCACTGCCTAGCTCATTTGATCCTTTTGTGGTGAATTTCAATATGAACAAGATGGAGCCGATCCTTGAGGAGTTGGTAAAAATGCTTGTTATCTTTGAGTCCACCATCAAGAAAGAGAAGTCGGTTCTTTATGTGGGCTCTTCATCTGGTACGAAGACCGGTCCACCTGGGAAGGGAAAGAAGCGTTCTTTCCAACGTCCCAAGAAGAATGTGCCCTTGAAGAGGCAATCTCCGAGTCCCGCTGTGGCAGCCATACCAGTGAAGGCTGACAAGACTGCTGATATTTGTCATCACTGCAAGAAGCCTGGACATTGGAGGCGTAACTGCAGAGAATATCTTGTCCAGAAGAGTTCTGAAAACGGTATGTTCTATATTGAAGTAAACATTTCAATTAACTCTACTTCTTGGGTATTGGATACCGGATGTGGCTCACATCTCTATAATGACTTGCAGGTGATGGGAAGAAGTAGGAGGCTTAGGGAAGGTGAGACCTTCTTGAGGATGAGTAATGGAGCAAGAGTTGCTGCCAAGGCCATGGGAGATATCTAGGAGATATTTACTTGCTTTTGAACAATTATTTTAAGTTAATTTTAAGAGATTTTTTGTTTTTACCAGAATTGGTGAAAAACATTGTTTCCATTTCTATGCTTGATAAAGATGGATTTTCTTGTTTATTTAGCAAAGGTGTTTGCAACATTTACAAGAATAAATGTTTAATTGGTACTGGAGAATTTGAAAACGATCTCTATAACTTAAAATTGAAAGATGTTCTACTAAACAATGTCCAAGCAATAACAACAAACAAAAGAAAATAAGATACTCTAAATTCAGCACAATTGTGGCATGCTCGATTAGGACATATTTCCCTAAGAAGGATGAACAAGCTAGTGGGAGTAGGCATGTTTGATATGTCTGATATTAATACTCTCACGACTTGTGAATCCTGTCTAAAAGGAAAGATGACCAAAATTCCCTTTTAAGGGCCACGTGGAGCGAGCCAAAGAGTTATTGGATTTGATCCATACCGATGTGTGCGGTCCGCTTAGCATCACCACTAAGCATAGACATGCCTACTTCATCACCTTTACCGATGAATTTTCGATGTATGGGTATGTGTATTTGATGAAATACAAGTCTGAAGCCTTTGAAAGGTTCAAAGAATTCAGAAGTGAAGTGGAGAAACAGTTGGGAGGAAGCACCAAGTCACTTCGATCGGATCGAGGTGGTGAGTACTTGAGTGCCGAGTTCCAAGAGTATCTTCGGGAGAATGGGATTCTCTCGCAGTGGACTCCGCCCGCTACACCGCAGTTGAATGGTGTTTCGGAGCGTGGTAACCGGGCTTTGATGGACATGGTTCGGTCTATGATGGGGTTCACGGAGTTGCCGCCATCTTTTTGGGCATATGCGCTTGAGACAGCGGCACTGTTGTTGAACAATGTCCATTCAAAGGCAGTTGATAAGATACCATATGAGATATGGATGGGTAAGCCTCCCAAATATTCTTATCTTAGAATATGGGGGTGCCCTGCTTATGTGAAGCAGGTAGTGGGAGATAAATTGGATAGTCGATCCATTTTATGTTACTTTGTGGGATATTCAAGGAATTCTGTTGGATATTATTTCTATCATCCCCAAGAAACAAAGGTGTTTGTTTCTAGGAATGCAACCTTTTTGGAAAAGGAATTTCTATAGAAAAGGGGAGATGATAGAACTCGAAGAGGTTCGAGAGACACCCACAATTGTGGAACCCACACCCGAAGAACCAAGAGAGAAGATACAAGCTCCTAGAAGATCCGAGAGAGTCTCGAGAGCACCTATGAGATATGGTCTGCTTCTTGAAGAGGGACATGATGAGCCTAACCATGGATCTGATCCAAAGACCTTCAAAGAAGCGTTATCTGATGCCGATTCATCCAAATGGCTTGAAGCTATGGAATCTGAGATGAATTTCATGCATTCGAACCAAGTGTGGAATCTTGTGGATCTACCTGAGAGAACTGTTTCCATAGGGTGTAAATGGATTTACAAGAGGAAACTTGGGGCGGATGGGAAGGTATTGACCTTCAAGACGCGATTGGTGGCAAAAGGATATACTCAAAGACAAGGAGTTGACTTTGAGGAAACCTTTTCTCCAGTATGACTATGAGATATGGCAGATGGATGTCAAGATAGCCTTTCTTAATGGGGATATTAAGGAAGAGATTTATATGTCTCAACCTGAAGGGTTTACATCTATCAGAAGTGAGCATATGGTATGCAAACTTCAGAGATCTATTTATGGTCTAAAGCAGTCATCTAGGAGTTGGAACCTCAGATTCGATAGTACAATCAAAGAGTTTGGTTTTACTAAGAATCTTGAGGAACCCTGTGTGTATAAGAAGGTCAGTGGAAGTGCTATGACATTCCTAGTACTTTATGTTGTTGACATTCTACTCATTGAGAATGATGTAGGGATGTTGCAATCAACTAAAATATGGTTAGCGAGTAAGTTCTCGATGCAGGTCTTGGGTGAAGCATCTTTTGTATTGGGAATACAGATCTATAGAGATAGGTCAAGAAGATTGCTTGTTCTCACCCAATCCACATACATTGATACCATCGTGAAGCGGTTCTCGATGGATGAGTCCAAGAGAGGACATCTACCAATGTGTCATGGCGTGTCCCTATCCAAGTCTATGTCTCCCAAGACTGATGCAGAGATAGCGGCGATGACGAGCATTCTTTATGCATCTGCAATTGGTAGCATCATGTATGAGATGAAATCTACACGTCCTGACGTGGCTTTTGCACTAAGTGTAGTGAGTAGATATCAATCGAACCCTGGTCTTCCACACTGGAAAGCTGTGAAAGACTTCCTCAAATATTTGAGAAGGACCAATAAGTTGTTCTTGGTCTATAGGGGTGGAGAACTGAAATTGGAAAGCTATACCAACTCAAGCTTCCAAAACGATATCGATGACTCGAAGTCAACCTTTGGGTTTGTATTCATGCTCAATGGTGCTGTTGTCTCTTGGAAGAGTTCCAAGCAAGACAGTACTGTGGATTCCACCACTGAGGCCGAATACATTGCTGCATCAGCTACAGCAAAGGAGGATGTTTGGATAAAGAATTTCTTCCAAGAGTTGGGCGTCATTCCTAATGGAGTTGCTCATGTCCTGGTGTTTTGTGACAACACGGGATCTATAGCTCAAGCAAAGGAGTCAAAGTCTCATCAGAAATCCAAACACGTATTGAGAAAGTATCACATCCTCCGAGAGATTGTGGAAAGAGGAGAAGTGTCGATGTACAAAGTCAGCTCCGCAGATAATGTTGCTGATCCACTAACTAAGCCTTTACCTGGACCATTATTCGAGAAGCATCGCGAATCGATGGGTTTGAAGCATATGGGTAGTTGGCTCTAGTGCAAATGGGAGATTGTTAGAGTAGGTGCTCGTCGAGCCAAGTGTTGGCCGAGTGTTCATAATGAAACTCTATGTATAAACAATCTTTATTTTAATTATATTTGAAATTATTGTTTTGGTGCATCTTTATCTGTATACCCATGCTAGTTGCATAGATAAAGTCCTTGAATATACAAATAGTAGAAAGAATATGATATGCTCATATGATGAGTATCATGAAACTCATATTTGGAATACTGTATATTCTAAACAGTTCCTAGTCGATTCAGCCGCCGATAAGAAAGATATAGGCCGCTCGAGTTTGAGACTAGTATATGCGATGTGAGTACCATGTTTCATTGGTAGGGAACATTGTGATGTCCGAGCATGCAGATAGGTGCTCCTGGTAGAGTGCACTGAACAACCTTCTATAAAGGACTTTCCAAGTGGTTCTCACTTATCGAGTGGAAACGTCCTAGTTTATGGTTGTACACCATTAGTCCTTATGACCCGGGACAACATTGAGACTCTGTATGCTAGCGTTGCATTTTGACTTGTTTACCGACTCTCATGGGGTCATCAGGTGGCAAGGTTGGGTGATCTGTCGAAACATATATGAGTCGATGCATTGTAGTCGGGGATTCACCGCTTACCTTCAGGTATGGATATCCTATGTGTATGTAGTATGAAATCTCTGATCAGAGTATTGGTGGTAATTATAAAAGGGGTTTCATAGATTACACCATCGATGCGACTACGTCATGACACATAGTGTCGATTCTTTGACAGCTCTCAATATACCAATAGTTGTCGAATCGGTCGGGATATATGAGATGAAAGGACCGTACTATACGCTAACCATAATTGAATGGTTCTTGTAGGCACTATCATTTGATATCTTGGGAATCATGTAAGCGATGCTGCTAGGTGTTTAACATGATTGGTTGGGTACTATCAGACTTGAGTTCTGACGTTCTTATTATCAAGAAGTTGATAAGTAAGAATAGAGCGATTGGGGTATGCTCATATAAGGTTATGTTTAGTCCCGAATCACATGGAGATGTGAACCCACGGTTAGTTGTATCAATGAACCATTGAGGGCCACACAAGTACTAGCTTTCTAGATCCCATTGAGAAGTAAAATAGTTCAATATGTTGAACGGCTTATAAAAGAGTTTATAAGCGTAAAAAAAAGTAGACGTACGACTTCTATGAGGGAAATTTAACTTTTAATTTTTGGAAGTGTTCCTAAATTAAAGTTGACCAAATAAATAATGTATTTGAAAATTGTGATTTTCATAAATATTATTATGGACTAAATTAAATTAATTCAAGTGTTGAATTAATTAAACACTAGTGGGCCTAGTAGAGTCCAAATAATTAAATTAATTTAAGTGTTGAATTAATTAAATAATATTGGGTCTTCTAGAGCCCAACAAGAAATAATTATTCAACTAGTGGGCTTGACTAAAATCAAGTAAAAATTTAAATGGTCTCAAATGAGTTTGAGATATTTAAATAAAAGTCCATGGGCTTTGTAATTGTTACAAGCCCAAGTAGAAAGCATGCATGTGAGGTGAAGGGTTGGGAGACTACTTTTTCAATATCCAAGGCATGGCATGCACATGCTTAACTTTACTTTTTCAAGCACCAAGAAAATTCTCTCTTCTCTCCTACACTAACCTTTTGGCCGAAATTTAGCACAAAATTCTCCTTCATTTTCTTCTTCAATTTGTTGAGGAAATCACACACTTCTCAAAGAAAAATGTTCTAATTTTTATAGTGCAAAATTAGAGTAGATTTAGCTTGTTGGTGGTGGGCTTGATTTTGAGCAAGGTGTGCTCAAAGGAGGCTTGTAGATTTGTCTACATATCAAGAGCCAAGTTGTTTACATCTTGGTTGGAGCCATCATCAATCTCAAGAGATTGATAGGTGACTTTTCTAAAACACGTTATGTATGACATTTTGTTGTTTATTGTATTTGTTGCACACAACTAGTTGAGGTGCTCGGTTTTCTTCTTGAAAATCTGTTTTTCGAAAATTCCGTTGCGCATCCGGGCACCGTAACCGATCCTCTTTCAATTTGTTCTCTTTAGTTTGATCATTGTATTCACATAATTGAATCAGTTTCTCTCATTTTTATTTAGCAGATTTCCATATCTTGATCTTGCTGAATGTGTTTTTGTCCAAAATTTGGTACAACATGTCTTTAGCCACATTGTCCAAATTTGATTTCTTTTTATCCTCACTTGTTTGTTCAGCAATGGACTTTTCAATCATCTGAGGTGCATTATCAGTAATTGAAAAAGTTGTATTAGCCTTAACTATAATCATTGGTCCATCAGTAATGATATACCACATATCATTGTCTTGTGCAGTTAAGTGAGCCTCTAGTTATCAAAATCCTCTTTGTAAAACATGGGGATTTACTGAAACAGACCATTAAATAGATATTGTACAGAAATGAAATTAACCTAGCTCTGATACTACTTGTTAGGATTGGGTGATTGGTTAGAAGGAGATTGAATAAACCATCACACTATTTTGTCCAAAATTTGATTGGGTTAACAACTTTGAATTTCATAATTCTCGGCAATTCAATATTAGTTGGCCAATCAGATAAGTTCTGTGCAGAAAGAAAAGTTAAACTGATAGATTGAACACTTAAAAATGGCTAAGTAAGAAAAACAGTTGGGTTATCTAGAGTAAGCTGACTGAAATGTAAATGACACAAATATGTTTCTGGATGTTCATATATTTGAATAACTCCTACATTACCTCTTTTTCCTTGTAGGAAGGACGTTAACTAGAATGCTTTGGAGATTACAACTTTGGTAACAACCCGATTCTGTAGGACTTTTATCACTACTTAACTGAAACTCCTAGTTTAACTGACTTACTTAAACAACACTAAACAATGCACTAATTTTCCGTTTACGAGTATTTCGAACTGAAAATATTAAGCACAAATTGATCCTCAATAATCTAATATAATATTTAAGTGTGTGATAAGATATCTTGGAAGTAGTCAGGGTATTGTAAGTTTGAATACTTGAACTTATGCGATGATTCTAGAGAGCCTAACTGATTTACAAGTTTCTCTATTTATAGACTTGGATTTGACGTTCAGTAAACTCAAATATTGTATATGTTCCAAATATGGTAGCCGTTAATCCCGTATTTTTCACATCACTATCCTTTCTGAAAATTCGTACAATGTAGGTAGTGCTCGTGGATTTCTGACAATACAAAGACTATTGGTTTGGAAGACTTTATCCAATAATTCAGCTTTGTAATTCTGAGTAGTCTAACTTATTCTTCAGAGAATGTTTCTCTATTTACTCAACTATTTTTTAGTCCAGTTGGACTTTAGCTATCAGTTCGGTAGACCTTGATATCAGTTAAGTTTCAAACGGATTTTGTCTTATAATACATTCAGTTTAGTTCACGATCAGCTTAATTCAGTTTAACTTATTATTATTTCAGTTTGGCTCAGTATGTTGAATCACAAAAATTTAATTGATTCATCATTTTTAATTAACACATTTAATTAGCAGTAATTTTTTTAAAATCATATTTTATTTTCATTCGGACATGTGATATTTTATCGACAAAAATTTGCTTGATTTTTTTTATAAAACTACAATGCATGTCTTCTTATTATTATTTTTATAATGTAGATATATTCGATCATGTTTTTTTATTTTATAATAATTTCATATTATGATTCAGGTAATTCGATTCAGTTGGTTTGTCAATCAACACAGAATCATCAACGCGATATTGTATTGTTTCTTCATTTTTTTTTCCGAACAATTAAATTTTATATAGCATGTGTTCAAATTGTTTTCCCCCAAGATTGGACATGTAAATTGTCAAATTTATTTCAATTACCACTATGTTAGTTGATATTATTTAAAAAAAATGTATATGAATCTTATGGTTTTTCTATATTTTAATTTTCTTTTTTTATATATTTCAAATCAGAGATTTTCTTTTGATTCAAGTAGATATGCATATAAAATGATTATTCTTTATTATTATTAAACAATTATACATTTGAGTGGAATACTGAGTTTTCAAATGATACATTTTTTATATATTATATTCGATTAAAATGTTGAGAATATGTAATCTATTTCAAAAAATAAAAATATATTATTTTTTAATTTTTAATTTTCTTCATTTCTTCTTTCTTTCTCTTATTTCGTTTTATAACATGATTGTAAATTAACGTTTGTACCCATAAATAATTAGGCTATGACGTCGAAGTGAATTTCATTTTTTAAAAATAAAAACTATATAAGTAAAAATTTAATTTATATTTTAGATTTTCTTTATAGATATATGTTCATATTTATCACTTTATCCATTGAAACTTTTATTATTTTGAGACATAATTATCCAACATCTTCGAAGAAAAAACTTAAATTACCGCTATTTAATTAAAGGGATGTATAACTAAAATATAATGCAACGTAAACCAATTTTGACGTGGTAGTGTTTGTTATTTTTTGTGAAAGAATACTAATCTGGAAATAACAGATTTTTTGGTGGAAGATATGAATACACTGAGACATGAAATAAATGATTTTTGTGTGGGTAAAATTGGACTGAAATTTTTTGATGATTGTAAATTGTTTGAATGTGTTCGAAAGAGAGCTGAAAATTTATTTAAGTATGAGTTTATTTCATTTACAGGGAAAACATATGTATAAAATAAAGAGAACCTTAGAGAACCGAATGAGTAACATCACAAGTTTCATTTCAAGTTAGACAAATTAGTTACTAAGAACAATGATGTGTTGTCAATGCTGGTGAAAGATGTAGAGAAACCAAGTGAGACTTCAAAAAAAACAAATGAAATAAAATAAAGTAAGACCCGACGTGTGAACGACTCAAATAAAAAAAAAATCATAAGAAAAAAAAAGACAAATATCAAATAGATAAATAAACATCAAATACAATGATTAAAAAAGCATGAAAATGAGATACGATGATGAGATTGTTGAATTTTATCGAACAAAGAAACATAAAAAAAATAAAATAAAAAACATATTTAATGATTTAAAAATCAAAAAAGAAAAATATTGGAGAAATTAAATCATTGATGTTTGAAATTATAGATAAACTGTCAAATAATATTAGTTATTGAATAATTTGTGAAAAAATTATATGTCTACATTGATTTAAAAATTTACGACCAATATTTCATAATGCACTCAAATTTGTTACCCACGTGCGTTGCATATGCTTTGCTACTAGTATATAGAAAAGTTTTAAAACTAGTAGTTGCGCCTTATTGGCATGCACGGTCTTTCACACCAAAACGTTGCATAAAGGAATTCAGGTTTGGGATTTCGCTGTAACTGCAACTCATTAAAAGACAGCATATGCAATAAGTAAGACGTAGCACTCTGTACGACTCAGAATAAACCCGATTCGGGTCGAAATTGTTTCACAGAAAGTGTTAGATACATGCCGGCAGAAACTTGTCACACATCAATGAAAAATTTTTATGTACAGGACAATGATTATTGCAAAGATAAGGGCAGCAATTATGGAACCAACAATCCACTTATTCCGGCTGATCCTTCTAGACATGGAAGTCAACACCTTTTTGCTCTTGTCAATCGCACTATCTACATCGGAAAGCTGCAAATGGAAAGAAATCAATTAGAACTACCATCTCTTGGATACGAAAAGGAGATCGAAGAAACATGATTAAGTTGAAGATGTTCTGCACAGAAGGATCAGAACGAATCTTTGATCCACAAAAGAGAAGTTAGATGACTGTATAGACATTATCAAAATGGTGTGTGTAACATGCCTTCTTGTGAGAGTGTAAAAGAGTTTCACGTTGTTGATGCAAATCTTCAAGGATTGACACGCCAAGCTGTTCAGTTTCCAGCGCAGCTCTTCGACTCTCCGTTAATCTGTCGGTTGATTGGTTTAGCCTCTCAGTTGACATTGCCAATCTGTCCCTTTGATTTGCAGAAGCCTGTTAAAATTTTGTTATTCTTGATAGATTGAATCCTAAGTGACCAATGGAATAGCTACAGGGACTGATGAAAACAATCAACAAAAGATCTAGAAAGATAAGGCACGTGAAATATGCATACCGTGTGTGCACCAGCCATTCCAGATTCTAAATCTTCATTAGAAGACTGATTAGAATTAAGCAGTGTCAATTTCTTCACTTCCCTTTTCAGCTTATTCAGATCGGCTTTATATTCCCTAAGCTTAGCAAGAAGTGAAGCTTTCAAGCTTGGCTGCAAACTTCGGGCCTCAAGATCCATTTTTCGAGTCTGGTAAAACAAACATATCAGCCTAGATGAACGCTAAATAAAATTGTTACTCAAAGAAACTAAATATTTGCAGCAACTTGAAAAATATGAAGCTTGAGTACTACCAGAACATCCGCATCATCCAATCCAGCTTGGAGTTCAGCAACCTCCTGTTTCTTTTTCTCTGCAGATCACAGTAACGTCATTACNATATATATAAAATTTAATTTTTTGAAAATGTAAGTTCTAGTGACTCGACGACATACATTAAATTATCTGCCTCGAATCAATGCCCCCCATCAGCCTATTATTGAACCCACTTTTTCAAATTCAAGTAATAAATTTACCAATAAGCAGCAATAATAACAACTACCAGCCAAAAGCATATGGGCATGGGAAAAGCTGCACAAGAATTGTAATAAAAGATCAAGGTGATCTTTGAGGACAATTAAAGGATTAATTCCACACCCCAATCAATCCAACTTTCATAATATTCATCATTTTATTCACAGACCACGGGTTCCAATCACATCCTAATCAAGATAACCAATTTCATTTAAAAGCCATACATCTTTATAAAATATAATCTTGAAATTCCCATGTATCTTATAAGCAATTTCGATATTGCCAACTTAATGAGTGTTGGAAACCACATCTCGCAAATATTTGAACTCGTGGAACATAACCAAAGAGTTATCAATATGCACCCAAGACCAATTTAGGGAAATATATGTGGTTTTGCACCGCAGATGCTTTACGCCTGTGAGCTTCGACTACAATAACATGTTAAAAAACAAATCTCCCAAAAGTTTCAGCTCGTGGAAGGTAGCCTAACATAAATTTTATACCTAACAATGAGTCTATTTATTTTCCTACATGTTGGAACAACTAAATATTTTAATTATTATTATGATTAAAATATCTATATCCATTCTTTATTTTCAACTCAGTCCATGGATTTAGATTGATCAAGGGCCAAATCTTGGAGTCCATTGGATCTAAATTCACTGGCACTTCATTAGGATCTTGCTAATGAAATGAGACCGACGACTTATCCATTAAGAACCTTTATACTACTTGAAAAACATGAGTTACAAGTAAATTTCAAGTTATAAACAAGATCATTCAAAACAGACTGTGTTACAAGAGCAAACCAATATTCATATCTTAGATCACTCTAACTATTCCGCATAGCTGACAGCAGCAAAGATTTCCGTCAAATTATAACACAAATATCAGCACGAAATAGATCGAGGCTGAAAGTTAGCAAACCAAATATATATCATTTGGAAAGGAAAAAATAATTAAAAAAAAAAACTTTACTCAACTGCGTACGATTAAAAGGATCGGATTAAGGTCTAAACCCTAAATTCAATGACTACAACATTAAAGTACCTCCATTGGGAAGAGCAGCGGCAGAGTTACATTTCCTTGACAAATTCGCGGATAGCTCACAATACTGCCTCTCATATCCTTCAAAAATCTCGCTCATTTTCCTCCAGCTCCTCTGCTCAATGAACCAAAAAAACAAAAACAAAAACAAAAACAAAACAAAACAAAATTGATGGATCGAACAAAGTAAATCAATTCATTCCCAAACCAACACAAGTGAAATGAAATCGCCGCAAGAATTTTACATACTTACAGAGATTCGGGGGATTGGCTTCGCAACGACGATTCGAGCGAGTTGACTCAGATCAGAGGTTGCATAGTTGCGCCAGGAATTGGGACGACGCTGATTGAATTAAAAACATGGAGAAAATTAAAATAAAATTGCCGAACGCACCAATGGGAATTTGAATTCTGCAATCACACCCTGGAATTCTAGTTATTTTTAATTTACTCCCTGTATTATAATTTTAGTTAATTAAATGTTTTTTTTAAAGGAAATTTCATTAAGCATGTAAAGAACTAAAACCATCATCCAAATGTTCAATCAAACAATGTGGAATCTCAAAATAAGTAGAAGGACTAGCATATAAATGAGTCGCTCGGGCCAAGGCATGAGCTGCTGCATTTGCTTGTTTATAAACAAACTGAACCGAGAGCAGTGTTCCTTGATTTAACAGAGATTTTCATTGGCGCACAATAGATCCAAATTCTGTATCATCATCTGTCGGGTTGTTTATGGCATCGACAACATTTTTCGCGTCAAGCTCGAAAAACACATTTGCAAGCTCCATTTCCTTGATCCAGGTAATAGCTTGAAGTAGCGCAAGAGCTTCACATTCCTTGTGTTAAGGGAAGTGTCTCCCAAATGGAAGGCACGTGAGGGCCCTGTGATTGAGATGAGCCAAGGATAAGAACTGAGTGATTGACAGTTGCAACAACTTAAAACCAACCAAAGAGTGCCAGTAATAAAGGAGGGAAAGCTTGAGTTGGGTCAGGAGATATAAATATATCTTGATGGCTCTCGGAAATAAAAAAATTACAAGGAAAGGCCCTACAGTCATAAAGGAAGAGAAGGATAGTGATTGAAAAAAAGAGAGAACTTGTGAGAAGTGTGTGAATCTTCTTTTCTGTAAATTTCCACTTTGTACTTCGGTTGAGTTGAATAAAAAGACTTTGTGCTGTTCTCCCATGGACGAAAGCCGAAAGGCTGAACCACGTAATTCTTGTGTGTTTCTAAATTTCGTGAATTGCTGCATGTGTTCGAGATTGAAACCATCTGGTGCAGATTGTCATATCTGGTTAATTCAACAAGTGGCGCCGTCCGTGGGAATCGAAGCCACGACACGACACGAAGAACGATCAAGAAGATGGGATCAATGAAATTTGACATCGAAAAGTTCACAGGGAAGAACGATTTTGGCATGTGGAGAATCAAAATGCGAGCAATCCTGATACAACAAGGTCTGGAGGAAGCATTAAAAGGAGAAGAAGCCATGACGGGTGATCCAAAAGAAAAGACCCAAAATCTTGCGAAGGCACAAAGCACAATCATTCTGTGTCTCGGAGACAAACCTTTGCGTGAGGTCTCCAAAGAAGCATCAGCAGCAACTATGTGGACCAAACTCGAATCACTCTACATGACTAAATCACTCGCCAACAGGTTGTACATGAAACAAAAGTTATACTCGTTCAAGATCATTGACGAGAAGAACATCTCTGAGCAGATTGATGAGTTTATCAAGATCTTGGATGACTTGGAAAATATTGAAGTTAAATTGGAAGGAGAGGACAAGGCATTAATCTTGTTAAACTCTCTCCCAATTTTATATGAAAACTTCAAGGATGCACTTCCCTACGGCAGGGAACAATCAATCTCATTGGAGGAAGTCCAATCAGCAATAAGGGCCAAAGAACTACAGAAGGGAATGAACTCTCATGGACATAGACAAGGAGAAAGCCTCAATGCAAGAGGGAGACCTGCTATAAGACAGCAAAGAAGGAACACTTCAGGATCAAGATCCAAGAGTCAAATCAAATATAGGTGTTTCTTATGTCACAAGGAAGGACACATCAAAAGAAATTGCCCCGAAAGGAGAAAGAAACATCAAGAAAAAGGCAATCACTACAAGAAAAATGATTTTCTGCAGCACGTCATCAACGGCGTGCATTAAAAGCACGCTGCGAATATTTCTTTTAACGGCGTGCACTCATATGTGCGCTGTTGATATTATTGCACTTGATAGTATCAACGGCGTGCTTAAAACGCACGCTGCGGATATTACTTATCCGCGGCATGCTTTTAAAGCACGCCGCGGATAAGTAATATTCGCAGCGTGCGTTTATGTGTGCCGTTAAAAAATTATATAAAAATTATATAAACGACAGCGTGCATGGGAATGTGCGCCGTTGATATTTAGCGACGATTTTTTGAAAACCGACGCAATATTTATATTAACGACGGTTTCTTTCTAACCGTCGCTAAATTAGCGACGGTTTTTGTCAAACCGTCGCTAAATTCAAATTAGCGACGGTTATATTATAACCGTCTCTCATAGCGACGGGAGCCGTACGTCGCTATTAGCGACAAATTGGCGACGGTTTAATAAAACACCGTTGCTAAACGCGACGGTAAAATAAAACCGTCGCAAATTATCTTTAAATACCACCAGTCGAACCACATTCTACCACAACACTCCATAACACTTAAAATTTTTCTCTCTCAAGCAATTTAAATGTCGATTTAAGGTACGTTTTTTTGTTTCAATTTTTAGTAAATTTTTAAGTTTTAGTTAAGATGAATATTGTTATTATAGTGTACGTTTTTTTAAGATTTATTAAATTGTAAACGTAATTTTTTTTTTATTGTAATTACAAGATTAGCGACGTATTTTATTTTAATTCGGTCGTTAATTAGCGACGGGATTTTTGAAACACCATCGCAATATAGCGACGGCGTTTTAAAATATTCCGTCGCTAAATAGCGACGGAATTAAAATAAAAGCCGTCGCTAATAGTAGCGAAGGAATGTTGAACCCGTCGCTAATTAGCGACGGTTATCCTACGACTATCAACAGCGTGCGTATGCGCGCCGCGAATAATAGTTTATATTAACGGCGTGCATAAGCACGCCGCGGATAATCTTGAACTTTCAACAGCTTTCAACTTTGCAGCGTGCAATGTGCGCCGCGAAAAACGAATTTGCGCGCTGCGAAAAGCCATTTTTGTTGTAGTGAATGAAGATGGTGAAGCCTCTGTTGCATCTGATGGATATGACACGGCAGAGGCATTGACCATATCAGATCAAGGGACATCAACTGAATGGATTTTAGACTCTGGATGTACATTCCATATGTGTCCCACAAAGTCTTGGTTTGAAACTCTTCATGAAACAGATTTGGGAGTGGTCATCCTTGGAAATGACAGATCATGCAAAGTAAAAGGTATAGGCTCCATCAGACTTGGAATGGATGATGGCTCCTATAAAATCTTACTGCAAGTCAGATATGTACCAGACCTCAAAAGGAATCTGATCTCCCTAGGTACACTAGAATCAAATGGTTGCTCCTTCAAATCAGAAAATGGGAAATTGAAGGTACTCAAGGGATCATTGGTGATTATGAAGGCTGTAAGAAAGAACTCTCTGTACATCTTGCTGGGAAATACAGTGCTGGGAAGATCAGCTGTGGCAGAGGATAAGATGAATAGAACACTGCTGTGGCATCTAAGACTCGGCCATGTAAGTGAAAGAGGTCTAATGGAGCTATCTAAACAAAAACTTCTTTGTGGAGACAGCATCAAAGGAGTGGATACATGTGAATACTGTATATTAGGAAAAGCAAAGAGAGTGAACTTTTAGCATGGTAAACACACAACTTCTAGGCCATTCGAGTATGTTCACTCTGACATATGGGGTCCCTCAAGAACAGCCACTCACGCTGGAGGGAGGTATTTCATGTCAATCATAGATGATTACTCCCGAAGACTTTGGGTCTACGTACTTAAGACAAAGGATGAAGCATATACCAAGTTCAAAGAATGGCTAATACTATATGAAAACCAAATGGACATGAAACTGAAACACCTTCGAACTGATAATGGATTAGAATATTGCTCTGATCTGTTTAATCAACTCTGTGCAAAGAAGGGAATCTTGAGGTATAAGACAGTTGCTGAAACACCCAACAAAATGGGGTAGCTGAGAGCATGAATAGAACTCTGTTGGAAAGAACTAGATCCATGCTACTAAATGCTGGTCTACCAAAAGTCTTTTGGGGGGAAGCGGTGACTACAGCCTGTTACTTGATCAACAGGTGTCCCTCAAGTGTAGTAAACTTCAAGACCCCTATGGAGATGTGGAAAGGTGTTCCCACAGATTACTCAAATCTAAGAGTGTTTGGTTGCCTGGCCTATGCCCACATCAAAAGAGATAAGCTTGAGCCTCGAGCAGTAAAATGCATCTTCATTGGATATCCTAATGGAGTGAAAGGATATAAGGTGTGGAATCTAGAAGATAAAGGGCCCAGGTGCTTCATCTCGAGGGATATAATATTTGATGAAGGCAAAATGAGATATATCCAACATAAAGGCACATCAAAGCCGTCAAGTGAACTTCCCATGGAAGCACAGATTGAGGTGGAGAATTCTGAGAATACAAATGAAGTTCCTCAAGATCCTATGGATACTGATCATGGCGCAGATCCAATAGAGAATGAAACAATCATTGGTAAAGACAATGACTCCTATATGCTGACAAGGGACAGAAAGAAAAGAGAAATAAAACCACCTCAGCGATTTGGACAAGCAGATATGATTTCTTTTGCACTAAATATAGCAGAGCATATAGAAAACTCAGAGCCAACAGAAGAACAAGTGGCTTGAAGCTATGAATGAAGAATTGAACTCATTAAACAAGAACAAAACATGGGAGCTAGTTACCAGACCAAAGGGGCAAAGAGTGGTGGGATGCAAGTGGATATTCAAGCTTAAAGACTCTGGATTAAGAAAGGGTGAAGTACAATACAAAGCCAGGCTAGTGGTCAAGGGATACACACAGGTGGAAGGCATTGATTTCACCGAAATTTATTCCCTTGTCGTCAAACATGCTTCCATCAGATTTTTGCTGGCATTGATCACTCAATCTGGAATTAGAGCAAATTGATGTTAAAACAGCATTCTTGCACGGAAATTTGGAAGAAACCATATTTATGGAACAGCCGGAGGACTTCAAAACCTCTGAAAATGAAGAAAAGGTGTGTCTGTTAAAGAAATCATTATAAGGTCTCAAGCAAAGTCCCAGACAATGGTATAGACGGTTTGTTGAGTTCATGACACAAATACACTTTGTGAGAAGTAACTTTGACACCTTTGTATATATAAGAAATGACGGAAATCAACCCAAGATCTTTTTGCTCCTCTATGTGGATGACATGCTAGTAGCAAGTAAAAGTCGAACTGACTTGCAAGTTCTCAAAGAAAAATTAAGATCTGAGTTCGAAATGAAAGAACTAGGAGAAGCAAGAAGAATACTTGGGATGAACATCAATAGGGACAGGGGAAACGCAGCCTTGTTCCTAAACCAAAGCCAATACATAAGGAAGGTACTTCAAAGAGCTAGGATGTTGGAAGCAAAACAAGTAAGTACACCGATTGGCCAACACTTCAAATTATCTATTGAACATTCTCCAAACAGCAAGGATGAAGAGGAAATCATGAAGAACAAACCCTATGCAAATGGTGTAGGAAGCATAATGTATAGCATGGTATGCTGCAGACCAGATCTCGCATACGCTATGAGTGTGGAATCAAGGTTTATGGCCAACCCAGGAGAATTACATTGGGAGGCATTGAAGTGGACCATGAGATATTTGAAAGGAGCTTCAAACTTGGGACTGATGTTCAGACAGCAGACGAATGAGAAACAACCACTAGTTGGATTCGTGGACTCAGATTTTGCAGGGAACTTGGACACTAGGAAGTCACTCACTGGATACATCTTCACGCTTTATGGAACTGCTATCAGCTGGAAAGCTACTCTCCAACCTGTTGTTGCATTGTCTACAACCGAAGCAGAGTATGTAGCACTCACAGAAGGAGTAAAAGAGGCTATATGGCTCAAAGGAATACTAAAAGAACTTGGAATTATACAACAGTGGGTAGCAGTCCACTGTGATAACCAAGGAGCAATACACCTTACAAAACACCAAGTTTTTCATGAAAGATGCAAGCACATCGATATCAAACTACACTTTGTAAGGGACAAGGCCAAGTTAAGGTAGAGAAAATTTCAACACATGACAATCCTGCTGATATGATGACAAAGGCTTTACCACAAGCTAAGTTCAAGCATTGCTTGGACTTGGTTAATGTGGTGGAGTCTAAATAGGCCGAGAAGTACTGGAGAACAGCCTGGATTTGGAAGACAAGGTGGAGATTGTTGAGGGAAGTGTCTCCCAAATGGAAGGCACGTGAGGGCCCTGTGATTGAGATTAGCCAAGGATAAGGAACTGAGTGATTGACAATTGCAACAACTTAAAACCAACCAAGAAGTGCCAGTAATAAAGGAGGGAAAGCTTGAGTTGGGTCAGGAGATATAAATATATAGTGATGGCTCTCGGAAAGAAAAAAATTACAAGGAAAGGCCCTACAGTCATAAAGGAAGAGAAAGATAGTGATTGAAAAAAAGAGAGAACCTGTGAGAAGTGTGTGAATCTTCTTTTCTGTAAATTTCCACTTTGTACTTCGGTTGAGTTGAATAAAAAGACTTTGTGCTGTTCTCCCGTGGACGTAAGCTGAAAGGCTGAACCACGTAATTCTTGTGTGTTTCTAAATTTCGTGAATTGCTGCATGTGTTCGAGATTGAAACCATCTGGTGCAGATTGTCATATCTGGTTAATTCAACACCTTGACAGCAGGATTTCCGGCGTTGTGTTGCATTCGGCATGCTATAAACTCCCCATTTTCGTCACGCAGCACACCACTAAGTCCAAACGTGTTGCTCGAAGTGAACAAAGCAGCATCTGTATTGCACTTTAGGAAAGCAGGAGGTTTATGCCATCTCTTGCAGCTTGTATCAACACTGTTGGAGTTGGGATGCAATACTTTCTTTTTTTCCTTCGCTTGCAACCAATCATATAAATTCTGTAGTGCAAAATGCACCACCTGTGTAGGTGTGTTCTGTTGATTATTCCACAGTTTTTCATTCCGTTGTCTCCATAAGCTCCATAAAATCATAACCACCTTGCCCATTTCTTTTGTAGTTAGCGAGTTCAGCATCATAAATATGAATTCTACAAAGCTTTCAACTTGAGATGAGCAGGAGTTTATACTTGACACAAATTGGGTTTCACTCCAACAGCTTTGGGCAAATGGAAAGGTAAGAAATATATGCTAGGTATTCTCAATATCACCCCACACTGAGCGCATGTAAGAGGAACTTGAATACCTTTACGTTGAAGACTTGCTCGAACCGGGAGACAATTTCTGGTTGCCCTCCATAAAAAGTGTTTTACTTTAGGTGGGACTTGTAGATTCCAAATCTTCCCCCATTCTCCTGCCACTCCATTTTCCTCACTCAAAGAGCTAGTCTCCAAGCCAACCCAATAACCCGACTTAACAATATAATTCCCAGTCTTGCTATAATGCCATACCCAAGAATCTGGACAGTTGGTCTCCTGCAACAGAATTTGCAATATTGCTTTGACATCTCTATCATTAAACAATTCATTTAATAATCCAATATCCCATTGTTGAGGGTTTGATCTCATCAAATCCGATACTCTCAGCTCTTCCATTTTAGAGATTGTAGGCGTTTGTACTCTGAAGTTTGCATCATCTCGTAGCCAAGGATCATTCCAGACATTAATATTGGTTCCATTTCCTATCTTCCGTCGGCACCCTATCCTCATCAATGATTGAGAACTCCAGATACTTTTCCATACAAAACTTGGATTATGGCCCAGTTGGGCTGAAAGAAAGTCCCCTCTAGGGAAATATCTAGCTTTGAAGGTCTACTTGCGAGCGTATCTGGGCTGGAAATAATGGACCAGCCTTGCCTCCCTATCATTGCAAGATTGAAGCCGTTGAGATTTCTGAAACCAAAACCACCTTTCTCTTTCCTTACACTCAATCTATCCCATGATAGCCAATTTATACATCTTTGGTTTGTTCTCTTAGAACCCCACCAGAACGAGTTTAACATCCTCTGGATTTCCTCTGCTAAGGACACTGGCAGCAGAAACACACTCATGCAGTACGATGGTATGGCTTGTGCCACAGCCTTTATAAGTATTTCACGCCCTGCTTTGGTTAGTGGTTTGCCCCTCCAAGATTGAATGCGTGACCAAATCCTCTCTTTTACGTAGCTGAATATCACTTTTTTCCTTCACCCAATCAGTGATGGCAATCCAAGATATTTTCCAGTATCTAGCGTAGATGTCACCTGAAGAATTGATGAAATAGCATTTTTTATATTAGGGTGAACATTACCACTATAGAAGATACCTGATTTACCAAAGTTTATGGCTTGCCCAGATGCCTCTTTGTATGCAGTAAGTATATTTCGCATTGTTCGAGCTTCATCATTTGTGGATCGAATGAAGAAGAAGCTATCATCTGCAAATAAAAGTTTAGACACCTTTGGCGCTCCTTGACAGATCTTATAGCCATGAAGCATTCCCTGTTTTTCTGCCTGGCAAATCAAAGCCGAAAGTCCCTCAGCACATAAAATAAAAAAGTAAGGCGATAGTGGATCACCTTGTCGAAGACCACGCTGCGGTTGGATAGGGCCAATATCTTGATTATTCAGCAAAACAGAGTAGCGAACAGAGGTTATACACGCCATAATAAGCTGAACCCATTGTGCGTCAAACCCCATTTTGATCAGCATGCCTTTAAGATATCCCCAATCTACCCTATCATATGCTTTACTTATATCCACTTTCAGTGCCACACCACCCAACTTACCTTTCGTTTTCCGCTTCATATGGTGCAGAACCTCAAATGCAACAAGGATATTATCTGTTATAGACCTTCCTTGCATAAAAGCCGATTGATGTATGGATATTGCTTTTGGGAGAACTCTCTTTAATCTGTTGGCGATCACTTTTGCTATAATTCTGTAAAGTACATTACAGAGAGAAATTAGGCGGAAGTCTTTCATCGATGTTGGTGTCTCACATTTCGGGATCAAGATTATATTGGTGTCACTTAGGCTTGCTGGAAAAGAAGCTGTCTCCATCCACTGCTTGCATGTGCTGTACACATCATGACCCACCAAGTGCCAAAATTTTTGATAGAAAGTCGGGTTAAAGCCATCTGGTCCAGGGGATACATTATAATTGTTCTTCTTTTATTAACTAAATATAAATTAATACATTTTGAGCAAGCATGTAATGACGGATTCGAAAATGTAACCAAGCATCGCCCAGTGGTTCTATATCCGATTCATAACTAGAAATTTTATCTAACAATTTTCTAATCGGGGTTAAAATCCCGAAATGAAAAATGTCAAAATGAGAATAAGACTTGATATCTTTTGAAAGATATCATATTCATAAAGCAAAAAACATAGATATAATCCTATGAATATGAAAAATATCTCAGATTCATCGATTCGAATTGAAGTTGTCAAGTTATCCAAAATCGTTTAGTAAAAACAAGAATTTAATTATTTTTATTTCTAAATAGTATTAATAAGTAAAGTTGAAAATTAGTTTTAATAGTTATTAATTTTTTAACTTTATTTTTTTTTTATCATGTATTGGACAAAATTTAAAATTCATATAATTTTTTTATGCTCCAATTCGGATTGGACCTGTCGAGTCATAGGGCAGGGTGGGTTTCGAATTTGGCCAAATCTATCTCAAGACCCTTTGCCATCCATATGCCCCGCACCTAAACCCGACAAGTCTGGGTTAAACCTGCAAACCAGTGTGTTACACATTATTCATATTTTTTATTGTAGTAAATATACAATAAAAAAATTCAAAAGCTAATATATTCATAAAATTAATCCAAATCATAATATTTTAATAAAAAATTAACAAGAAGGAAAGAAAATATTGTGTATTAAAATTAAATATTAGGAAATTTATTATTTTAATATAATATAAAATATAAATATATTATTATCAAAATATAACGGGGCGGTTCACTAAAATATGTATCCACCACGGATCCGTTTCTAGACCCATTGACCTCTAGACCTGCCATGCTACTAGGTTGTTTGACAACATCTAGACCCACCTCAAACTGGATGAGTTTAATGTGAAATCGAAATAAATCCGATTCATTGTCATCCTTAATTGTTTACGAAGCTTGATGACCATATTTATGTGAGTTTCAGAATTCTCATTTAATTCGAACTCAAAAAACTTTTTTTTTTGTATGATCTCAATTCTTTTAAATATATATTGTGAAATAAGTCTCACTTGATTATACGCATGCATAAAATTTTTAGTTGAAATAATTAGTTTTAAATTTTCAAATATGAAGAAGTAAAATATAATATATCTTATATTGTATGATCTCAATTCTTTTAAATATATATTGTGAAATATTTTAGTAATTTTGAAAATTTTAGAAATTGAAAACATAAGTTATGATAGTTATAGATGATTTAATATTTTATGGTATGATTTATTAAATGAAAGAGGGGATGGCCTTTTGTAAGTTTATTTAAAATGGTCATATTTTTATTATGAATATATTATTATTGTAGATAATTATCTTTATTTAGTTAGATTTGAAAGATTTGTGATCGAGCTAAATATGGAAAAATAATATCTGTAAAGATTTGTATTATGTTATTTTTCCCTATAAATAGGGTGATTGAGTTCAAATAGATTTGTATCTGACTATTGACTTATAAATTATCTGTCTTCCTTTATGAATTTTATATATTCATTTTTTTTTATGATTTATAACATATTATCAGCACAATGCTGTAAGAAATTATGAATGAAAATATTTCTCATTCTATTGATGCTATTGTAATAACCCAACGTGTTGTCAGTACTCAATTTTATGATATACTATTAGGTATTCTAAAAGTAGCACAATGGTAATTATTAATACATTGATGCTCATAAAGTATCATGATATTGATACTATAAAGTAGCATAATATGATTTGATATATCAAGAGAGATTCGTGATTAAGATCTGATATAATATCAAATATATTGAGAATATAAAGAGAATCATGATAAATATATGATATATGATTTAATATAGAGTTGGTCTCTTGTAAGACGGTCTCACAAATCTTTATCTGTGAGACAGGTCAACTCTACCGATATTCACATTAAAAAGTAGTACTCTTAGCATAAAAAGTAATACTTTTTCATGGATGATCTAAATAAGATATTCGTATTACAAAATACGACCTGTGAGACTGTCTCATACAAGTTTTTGCCTTTAATATTTTGAGAAACTGAAGATATTCGTCATTGAATTCTGATATGAGATCCGAGATCTATAAATGTTATTGAAATATACAGATCTATGTCGAAATGTATCAATATTTATAAAGAAATGCTGATCAAAAATCAAATATTTGTTAATATTCACGAAGAATATTAAGATAATAACCAGGATTTGGCAATATTCCTAAGAGATATTAATTTAAAACCATTTTAGTTGAATTATTTTTTGAAAATCTTATTGATTGAGAAATCTATTACCATTTCTAATAGAATATCTTTATAAGATCTAAAATTGTCAATATTTTTAGAGAATATGATTAAAGATATAAGATATATCAAAGGATATTGACTTGATATCTATTCAAAACATATATGCTGGAACTTTTTAACAATTTCGCAATCTTGATTTTGATGTTAACAAAACTTGTTATTTGTTACTAATGAATTACCTTAGTGTGCAGAAGCTAGGATCAGTTTCGAGTTGTCTAAATCGCAAACTGGAGATCCAACTGATCGCACAAACTGATATGTCAAATGAGCAGTTCAGCTGATTTACCAGCTGATGGTGGTTCAGCAGGAGAACCTCAGAAGCCTGACCAGTCGAAGGAGTGTTCAACTGATGAAGAGCCCAGCTGATCAGTTCAACTAAACAAGAGCGAAATCAGTTCAACTGACGAGTCAACTGATTTCGCCAGCCCAACTGAAGAACAATTCAGCTGACTCGTTCGGAGCATGAGTTAGAATATTTCAGTTGAAGAACAAGACAAACTCATTCAAGTAGATTCCAGCTATCCACAAAGGTACAAAGAAATTGTCCAGTCAAAGGACAATAATGAACATTACATCATAGCATTAAAGACAAACGTTCCAGAAGGACAGTCGAAAAGTCGAGACACAAAGTCTAAGGAACAAGTTCAAGATGCAACGGATACAATAATTGAGTCTCACTGTACGATCAGTTTCCTGCCTATATAAAGAGAAGATCATTGGACACGAAACAAAAGAACAAGAGAGACAACTAGAGAGACTGTGGTAAAAAGAAAAGGGCACGCTTATCTGCTTATCTGCTTTAAAGAAGCATTCAGCCCAGAGGGAACACTTCATCGTGTTATCAACTTAGATTAGAAGCACAATTCCCTCAGTGTGTGAGAACACCTTCGGGTTGTTAGCATTGTTCAGTTCTCACACACACACACCACCACCACCACCACTCAAATACATTCTTGCACAAAGACGTTAAACTTGTGTATGTAGTCTTTGACACATAGACGTTAAAGAAGTGTTGTCTGGAAGGTACTGCCTTTAGTCTAGACTAGGAGTTCAGTTAGGCAGTAATGTAAGTCCTAAGTTGGGTGGTTTTGTACAAGTAGTTGTATAAATCAAAGTCTTCTAGTGGATACTACCCGAGGTGGTAGAAGGAGTGACGTAGAAGCAGTTGAAATCTCCGAACATCCATAAACAAATCTTGTGTACATAACTGATTAACTGTTGTTTTCAAATTGACTTGATCAGTTAGAGCATCCGTCAGTTCAGTTCTTACTATAACTTAACTGATATATGCGACAACTGATCATTTATTTTTCAGTTATTCAGTTTACATAAGTTAAAATGTTTTCTAATAAAAACATCTTTCTTTACGAAAGATTACTTCGAGTTTCTTTCGCTTGGTTTTAAACCACACTCGATTTAATTCATCGGTGTTAACATTCTTAGAACACGAGCTATTGCAGCTCATTGGAGAATATTTTGTTTGAAACACCTCAAGGTGCCCAGCAAACGATCCTTCAATATATTTGTTATTAATGCTTTAGAAGAAGCATAATCTATTATTTGACACTATTTTTTTGTTAATAGTGACTTGATGTTCAATAGTGAACAACATAGACTATTGAATAAAAATTATGAATACGTGATTGTGAAATCGAAACGTCATCAACCGATAAAAAAAAAATATAAACCCAATGAATTTATATTATCGTTTGTATCGAGAAACAACCATGAAGATAGACTATCACAATGATGACAATTGATTGATTTATGACGATTTTGAGTAATTTTATTTATTTAATTATTAAAATAATTTATTTTGGTTTATTTTTCGGTTTTCATATTACTTCCCTAACATGCCTTGAATTTTAATACTTAATTAATATATTCAACTAAAATTTGAAAAAATTATAACATGTATTTATTTTGATTCACATAAATTATTTTGTGTTATAAATAATTTATAAATTTTGTGAATTTATTGAATCAATATATTGCATGAGATATTACATTAATTTATTATGCAATTTTGTGATAATTTTTTTGATTTGAGATTTTATTGATTTAAGAACAAATTGGGTTGTTAGATCTTTATTTCCTTAATTTTGATTAAATTTTGAGTGTAGATATAAATTTTGAATAATTTCAAAATAATTTTTATTAAAAATAGTCTTTATTTTAAAGTGTTAAGGAATGATAAAATATTTTATTAAATGTTATTGTCTTATATATTTTGCAAATGTAAAAATAAAAATTCAATATGAAATGATATTTATGATATATTGAATGAAATTGTTGAAGATAAATTATTTATTTGATACACGTAAAAATTTGAAAAAGATACATGTTGGGGATCGATATAGAGTTTAGATGGGGTGAATAAACTCTTTTTTTTTCTTTGACGTTTATGTGAATGTGCTGAAATTCTGTTAGAGATTACAGCTTATCTTGTTCGAGTAAATTTCCAGCAGATCACAATAAGTGCGGAAACGATCTGATGGTATTGGGTGAAAGTAATAAAACAGTATACAGTAGTTGTTTCTGAAAGTTCGAAGATAAAATCTTCTACGTCTCCCCTTCTTCTGTTTCCAGAAGGTATCACTAAAAGACTTTGGTTTTTACAGTACAACTCTTGTACACACCCACTTCAGCAGGACTTATCCTTCGCCTACTGAAACTCTTAGTTTCACAACACAACACAACACAAGTAATACAGTAAGGTTTTGGAAAAGACTATTTTCCAAATTACAGACTCTTCTTAGAAAGATATAGTAACGTGAATAGCTTGTTTAAGAGAGTGAGAAACAACAGCACAAGATGATCACAAAAGATCGGATAAATGCTATAAAGCGTGTGCTGTTTTTCTATATATTGAGCTTGAAGATAATAAGTAGTTCTGAGTGCTCAAATCGAAGTTCGTATGATAGATAATGTTTTCCTTGTTGTAAAATATTATTGTCGTCGTTTTTGTATATATATAGAAGTCTTGATTCCAACGTCTATAAACAAAACGGCTTCTTTGACTTCTGAGTGAATCAGTTGTATTACCGAAAGAGGTTCCTGCAGAAAACTTCAAAATAATCAGTCTTTGTTTTATACCAAAACAAGTAAGACGTATTAAATGACTTCGTACAACATTAAATGGTGTAATTAATACTAGTACTATGTAAAGTAATGGTAACATTTAATACATGTGACGATCAAACCTCGTTAAGTACTTCTTCTGCTTTTCGTTACGCTTTAGGTTACTTTACGCTTCTGCTTCTGGTTTCTTTTAAGCTTCGTTCTGCTTCTGCTAATATATCACCTGTTGGTTTTGATTCTCATCACCACAACTAAATTAGGTCTATCAATTTACTTCTTTGTGGTGATGCCAAAACCTAGATGTTAGAAAATATAACGAACAACAATTATAAAGAAAAGCAGATAGAGATATTAAGATAGCAAAATGTAAAAAAAAAAAGTTTTAATCATCAGTGCCAATATTCCAGAAAATAATTTCCTCATTCTGAAGATCTTCTCCATTTCTGAACGATGACTCTCCGTAAGGTCTACCATCTCTAGTTCTGTCTTCTCCGGCTCCAGTTCTGTCTTCTGATCTACCTTCTCTTTCCCATTTTTTGGCATCACTGGCCAGAAATCGAGCAAGCAAGTTATCCACCCGTACAGTAAGTGTATGAATTCCATTATTCAGCATCTCCATATAAGGTGCTTGATGGGAAACTCGTTCGTTAAGAGCTTGAAGAGATTGAGATTGTGACTCAATCTTGTTATCAATTAGTTCGAGTTTTGAATCAATCGCAGCAACGTTGTTGGAGACTGAGCGAATAGATGCATCATGTTCGGAGATAAGTCTGGTCAAATATGCCTGTCTGAGCAAGATGTTACCTTGGTTTTTGAAAACAGATTGTTTGAAGATACTGGTTTCAACATGGATCTTGACTAAGGATTATGCCGTGCTAGTTACTTCTTTAGATACGCGTTCACGGAAGAATTTGGTCACACTTGATTCACCAGCATGATCACGAGACAACTGTGTTGGAAACTAAGTTTCGGCGTTTGACAAATTGCGAACCAACTGATTATGCAAATAAATGAACTACGCGACTGAATCCAGCAACCGAATGCGCAGTTAAATATCAGCGGTTGTATTCCCTACCAGCTATCGCCTAGCAGCTGATTCTTCAGCTGAACACGTCACCAGTTATCGACAACCGACAGTAGTACACTGCAGACCGTTACTTAGTGGAACGCCGCATTTCAGAGATCACAGTGTACAGGTGTCAGAGGAATTCTGACGTGCCATTCAACGGATATAAAGTTCAAATTTGTTTAAAGTTACCGTTGAAGAGGGAAGCCTATAAATAGGTGAAGAAAGCAGCTGAGAAACAACTACGAAACAATTTCAACGCAACTAATCTATTCAAGTTGTTACGCTGCTAAAATCACTACGCAAATCAAAAGCTCACACTTATTAGTTTTATCCGTAGCATTCAAGGCTTCATTCTCGAGCTTATTAGCACGTTGTAATCTTTGCTAGATTCCTTAAGTTGTGCTAAGATCAGTTACGAACTCTAGAAGCTTTTTGTAACTAAGAGTTTCAGTGTTGCCAGTGATAAGTCAAAACTGAAGTGGGTCAGTACAAGTATTGTATTCGATCAAAGTCTTTTAGTGGAAATCCTATCTTCGTGATAGAAGGGGTGATGTAGGAGTTATTCTATTCTCCGAACATCCAGAAACAAACCGTGTGCATTTTATTTCAGTTATAATTTTACTTTAGCTATTCTATCTCTCAGTCAGTTTACTTCCACAACTGTTTTTTCAGTTAAACTGATTGTTATCGACTGACGAGATACCGAGTGTCAGTTTGTCACTAAACTGAACTCATTTTTCGAAAAGAACATATAATCCGTGAGTGTTTATTCAACCTCCCTTTCTAAACACTTATTAGTTTCTAACCGATCCTTTCAAGTGGAATCAGAGCAGTTGTATCTCGTCTCAGAATATTTCTACTCAATCTGTTCATCATGTCTTCCTTCAATAAAATCCCAATGTTTTCCAGAGAGGATTTTGATGACTGAAAAATAATAATGCATGCTTACTTAACTGCACAAGATGATGATATGTGGTACGTTATCACTGACGGACCAATGAAAATTCTGAAAGCCAATAAAGCAATCGCTATTACTGAAGGGGCACCTCATCGTGTAGAAAAGCCCAGATATGAATGGACGACAGAAGACAAAAGAAAAGCTAATTTAGACAATGTGTCAAAGGATATACTGTACAAAACACTGGATAAAGTAACTTTCAGCAAAATCAAGATGTGTAAGATAGCTAAGGAAATTTGGGAAAAACTGATCCAACTGTGCGAAGGAAATGAACAAACTAAAGAGAATAAACTTTCTGTTGCTGTTCAGAAGTTTGACAATATCAAGATGAGAACTGGAGAATCGATGCATGAGTATGATGAAAGAGTCGGTTGTATCATCAATGAGCTAAATGCACTTGGAAAAGTTTATACCAACAAAGAAATTGCATTAAAAGTGATCAGAGGTCTTCTCAAGGAGTGGGACGTTAAGACCATGACAATGAGGGAATCCAAGGATCTAAACAAGGTTGAGCTTCATGACCTATTCGCTGATCTGAAGGCCTATGAGTTTGAGTTGCAAACTCGAGAAGGAGAACCTTTTACTCCAACAGTCACAACTGCATTAGCTCCTGTAAGAACAGAACCAACTGGTTCAGTCGAGAAGTCTGCTGATCAACTGAGCAATGATGCAATGTCATTGTTTGTCAAGAAATTTGGAAGGTTTATGAGGAAGAATCAAGGAAACTTCCAGAGGCAATACCAAATAAATCAGCCCAAAGAAGAATCCTATGCTTCCTACAATTGTGGCAAATTTGGTCATTTCATAGCAGACTGCCCTAAGCCAAAGAAGGACAGTCGAGGATCAAATGAAAAAGAAAAGAAGCCCTATGAGCACAGAAAAAGGACCAAAGATGACAAAAATACATTCAAGAAGAAGCATGAGGTGCTCTTAGCTGAAGAAAGTAAATCTAAATGGGTAGAAACTGACAGCGAGGAGCCAGAGCCAGAAACCTCATGCAGTTCCAGTGATGATAAAGAGGAAGTGAAGTGTCTAATGGCTGGTGATACAGAAGTGGAGTCAAGCAGTCAACATGTATTTGACTTCAGCTCAACTGATTTCACTAGAGAGGAACTTATTTCAACTCTTCATGACATAGTTAATGAGTACCACAAGCTTGCCTTATCTTTTGAAAAGGCTAGAGCAAAGCAAACTGCTCCCATAAACACTAAAACTAAAACTGATGAATCAGTTGATATGTTGAGTCTGAAAAAAGAGATTGCTTAGCACAATGCTAAAAAAAGCAGGAATCAATCAATGATTCAAAAGTTGATGCTTGAAAATTCAAAGCAAACTGAGCTTATTCAGGCTTGCAACAAATCATCTGTTGCATTAACTGAAATGCAGAACTCACAGAAATCAGTTACTGATAAAATTGGTTTAGGGTTTAGCAACCAAGATGAAATGTCTCCAAATGATACTCGACCAAAACTGAATATGGATAAAGGGAAATACATTCACTTTGTCAAATCAGTTGTGGTACAAGAATAAACTGAGCCAAATAAACTGGTTAAACAGCCTACTGAAAGTACGAACAAGGCTAGAAGATATGGTATTGGTTATAACCCAAAAGTTTTAACTGACTCACGCAGTCAGTCGTCAAAAAGATTCAGCAGAAATTATTCAAATGGCTACTCCAATTAATATAACACCAAGCCAGTTCAGAAAAGATATCGACTGAACAATCACTTGAACAGAGCTAAATCACATGTTGTCTCATCTGCACACTACACACCAAACACACACAAATCGAGAAAGACCATCTGGAATCCAGAAACTGGACAGTCAGTCAGACTAATCCAAGTCTGGGTTCCTAAAGGACTAATTAGTTTAGGACCCAAATAGAAAGGGGTACCAAAATTATATCTTGTGTGATTCCATGTAACAGGTACAAGTAAGGAATCAATCTGGTACTTGGATAGTGGATGCTCACGACACATGACGGGAAATGCAAACTTGATATCTCAACTGATCAAGTACACTGGAACAAACATCAGTTTTGGAGACAATTCCAAAGATAAAATTGTGGGTAAGGGTAAGCTTATCCATGATAACTTTACAGTTAAAGATGTTTGGCTAGTTGAGAACTTGAAGTATAACCTGATAAACATCAGTCAGTTATGCAACAATGATTTCTCAGTTCAGTTTGATAAACACACTTGTTAAGTTAGAGACTCAACTGATGAAGTCATCTTAACTGGAAATCGTTGTGGAAATACTTACAAAGTAAGTTGGACCGAACAACCTTATGCACCAGTTTGTTTCATTGCTTCAAAATCTTCTAAAAACTAGTTATGTCATAAGAGGTTAAACCACTTAAACTTTAAATCTATTGCCTATCTGAGCAAACACGATCTTGTAACTGGTCTGCCCAAAACAGATTTTTCAAAAGAAAAAGTTTGTTCAGCATGTCAGTTTGGAAAACAAGTAAGATCTACATTTAAAAACAGAGGTTGTAAATCATCTTCCCGATGCTGAGAGCTGTTACATATGGATCTTTTTAGTCCAATACCAGTCATGAGTTTAGGGGGAATGAAATACACCTTAGTGGTTGTGGATGATTTTTCAAGATTTACTTGGGTTATTTTTCTCAAATCCAAGGACCAAACTGCTGCACAACTGATTAAGCTTTTCAAAAGACTATTTAATGAAAGATCAGTTGGGATTGATCGAATAAGGTCTGACAGAGGGACTGAGTTCATCAATCAAAATCTTTCAAATTTTTTAGAAGATACTGGAATCAAGCATGTGCTTTCTGCAGCTAGAACACCTCAGCAAAATGGTGTAGCTAAGAGAAGAAAGCGGACACTAAAAGAAGCTGCTAGAACAATGCTTGCTGATTCTAGTATTTCTCAAAGATTTTGGGCTGAAGCTGTAAACTGCGTGTTACACACAGAACAGATCGATGATTAATAAAAATCACATGAAAACACCTTATGAGGTCTGGCATGGAAGAAAAAGTGTGGTTTCTTATTTCAAGATATTCGGCTGCAGATGTTTTATTCTTGACAATGGTAAAATTCATTTAAAAGCCTTTGATGCTAAATCTGCAGAGGGAATATTTCTTGGATATTCTTCAGTTAGCAAAGCTTATAGAGTTTTTAATAAAAATTCTTTAAATGTTGAAGAATCTATTCATGTTGTTTTTGACGAAACTGTGCTAACTGATAAGCCAACTGATCCAGTTGAGCTAGTTAATCGTTTTACAGAGATCAGTTTGGAAGAAGATACTGAAGAAGATAATCATATCAGAAGAAATAATCTTCAAACACCTGAACCTGAAATACTAGATCAATCAGTACAACAGGAACCTGTTCCTAACAATCAGTTGGTGGAGCGAACAGAAGATATTCAGTTACAAACTGATACAGTTCCAACTAAAATTGAAACATTCAGTTTCCAACAGATACACCTGCTAATATGGAAACGGCAAATACTGAAATCAGATGGAAGAAATCACACCCTTCAGAATTGGTGATAGGTAATCCATCTGATCCGGTAAGAACAATAAATCAGATGCTCAATTTATTTATTCATTCAGCTTTCGTATCACAATTGGAACCGAGAAAAACTGATGAAGCTCTTGCTGATCCAAACTGGATAAATGCAATGCAAGAGGAGCTTAATCAGTTTACCCATAACAATGTCTAGAACCTAGTTCCAAGACCAGTTTCAAAAACTGTTATAGGTATAAAATGGGTGTACAGGAACAAACTGAACGAAGATGGTTCAGTTATGCGCAACAAGGCGAGACTGGTAGCACAAGGATATAGGCAGGAACAAGGAATTGACTATGATGAAACGTATGCACCAGTTGCAAGACTGGAAGCAATCAGAATATTCCTTGCCTATGCCTCATTCAAGAATTTTAAAGTCTACCATATGGATGTGAAGAGTGCATTCTTAAATAGTCAGCTGCAAGAAGAAGTCTACGTGGAACAACCTCCAGGTTTTGTCAATCATCATTTTCCTGATCTTCTCTACCATTTGAACAAAAAATTATATGGTCTTAAACAAGCCCCAAGAGCTTGGTATGAAACTCTTTCAAAATTCTTAACTGATCATGACTTTTCACTTGGATCAATTGATAAGACCCTGTTCAAATTCTCTAAGAATGATCATATTTTACTTGTCCAAATTTATGTTGATGATATTATATTTGGGTCAACTAACCCCAAATTATACGAGAAATTTGCTAAGTTGATGCATGACAAATTTGAAATGAGCATGATGGGTGAACTGACATTTTTCCTTGGACTGCAAGTGAAGCAACTGGAAACTGGTATTTTTATCAGTCAGACAAAATACACGAAGGAGTTGCTCAAGAAATTTGGCATGGAATCATGTTCAGCAGAAAGCACTCCCATGAGTTCATCAGTCAAACTGGACAATGATCAAGGGAGAATATCAGTTGAGGCGACATTATACAGAGTTTTAATAGGTTCATTATTGTACCTAACTGCTAGTCGTCCTGATATTGTATTTGCTGTTTGCATGTGTCCTCGATTTCAAGCAAATCCTAAGCAATCGCATTTCTCAGCTGTCAAAAGAATTTTAAAATATCTCAAGTGCACACAAAATGTGGGATTATGGTATACTAAAAACTCTACTTTCAATTTTGTTGGATATTCAGATGCAGATTATGCAGGATGTAAGCTAGATCAAAAAAGAACCAGTGGATCTTGTCAGTTTCTAGGAGACACACTGATCTCATGGTTCAGCAAGAAGCAAACATCCATAGCTACTTCCACGACTGAAGTAGAAGATCTTGCTTCTGGAAGCTGCTGTGCCCAACTGCTCTGGATTCAGCAACAACTGAAAGTTTATGGAGTTGATGCTAAAGAATCTCCTATATTTTGTGACAATACAAGCACAATTGCCATCACTTATAACCCAGTTCTTCACTCAAGGACCAAGCACATAGATGTCAGGCATCACTTAATCAGAGATCATGCCTTGAAGAAAGCCATCAGACTGGAATATGTCCCAACTGAACAACAGGCTGCTGAAATCTTCACCAAGCCATTGCCCGAGACTAAGTTTTCTCACTTTCGCAATATACTTGGTTTGATTGATTTATCCTAATCAGTCTTACTGCTAATATATCAGTTGTTAATTAAGTTGTGTCATTTATCTATTCTTAATTCTTAACTCATGTTAGCTTGTCAGCTTATTTTATCAGTCATTGAGTTTCGACTGATCTCAGCTAATCATTTGTCAGTTGTTATGTTAAATTCGTGCATTATTTATCAACTGATTAAACTAAATTTTGCAGGAAGATAAAAGACTACAATAAACTAGATAAATATTTCATTTCATTGAAAGGCATAAGCACGAAGTACAGTGAAATATTCATCATCAACAGCAGACTCCACTTGGTCAACAAACGAGTTAAAACTCCAGTGGAAGTCTTGAGGAAGCTATCTGAGTCAAAATTTTGTTCTAGGATTTTTCTTTCCTTCTGGAGCATTAGTAGGTGGACACCTTCATCTGTGAAGATGTTCACCTCATCAGAAACGTGCAAGCGCTGCCGATATTTCTCCATTTTTGCGACCAGTGTGGGGGTGTTAGCTTCTCCACACTCATAAATAAACTGAAGTCCTTGAAGCTCTTCCCAGTATCGGAGAATATTGTGGAAGACTTCATTCTCCATAGCAATCTTTCTTGACTCCAGCGCCGCATCCCTGAAAGCTTCATTCATATCAGGAGTCTTCAAGTTACTCGCATCTGCATTCTTTTATCTGCTAAAATGCTTAAAACTAACAGAGATACTCTTATTTATAGTCCAGGGTCAAAGAAACTGAAGGGACGCAAACATTTCAGCCGACGATACATAAGATTTATTTTATTTCGATGCTTTAATTTAAATACGCATTTATTTAGGGAGAATATCGATTTTAAGAGGTTAACTGAGAAGACAATAGTTAGTGAATTGTCATATGAAACACTTCAGTTTCACAACTGATCAATCAGCTGATAATTTAGCTAATCTTCTCATTTAAGTTAACTGATTAATCGTATCGCATTCCAAATCAATGATGTGACTATCATTTTTCGCATTAAATGATCAATAGTAATTTGTTACGTGGACTCACATAATCCATGTATTTACTACACACGTTTTTACCACACGAACACATGTTTTTATTTAAAATTTTCCTGGACTAACACGTGTCCAATAAATCGAATAGTCACGTACATAAGTACTTTACCCTGCTCCATTTTAGTTCTTCTTCTTACGCACACATTCAAGAATTCAGAGCAAATTCTTACTCTCAGCAAATTTTTTTTGCAGAACTTCAAGCTATTCAAATGGCCAACCAGATTCCTGCTAACATATTGAACGTTATGGCTATCGATTTTTACTCTATCTTCACTGTGAAAGACGAAGGAGTCACGAATGTCTTTCTGAAACTTGAAGCAGCCAGATTAATATCATTCTTGGGACTATCTTCCCAAGAAATCTATCCCAAAGAAATTCAGGATTTCTACTCAAATGGCTATGTTACCCAAGACGGAAGCATAGCATGTCCTGTAAATGGCCAGTTGCTGATCATTGAGGAGGAGTTTTTCTGCTATCTTTTACAACTACCTGCTGATGGGATGGTTAATCTTTCGGAAGTCAAGGGGTCAGATATTGAAGAAATGCAAACTTTACTATCTGCTGATGGTCGGAAAATCAAGGTTTCCGATCCAAAGAAGGAACTGAAGCCAGAAGTACAACTGCTGGCAGATATAGTTGCAAAAGGGCTTTTGGCAAAGCCTGGATCGTTTGCTGCACTGACTTTGGAAAAGTTTCAAGCCATGACTGCTATTATGGTTTGTCGAAAGGTGAACTAGAAGAACATCATCTTCAACACATTGAGAAATATGTTTCAGTCAACCAAGCAATCCAAGGGTTTTGCCGTACAGTTAAGCTATTTGATGAAAGTCAAGGGACTAGTGGCTGATAATCAGAGAGATCATCTAAACTGAAGATATTCAATGCCAAAAATTTCCAACCTCCCAAACAAAAGTTGGAAATGTCCCCTGAACAATTCGTGAAAGTCAAGAAGGAAATTGAAATTCAAAAACCTCCCAAATCAGTTCAAAAGAAGAAGACAATCAAGCGCAAACTGATTGCAAGTGAATCTGAATCTGAGAGGACTCCATCTCCAAAAGTCCTCAAGAAACCAAGGACGTTGAAAACCAAGCCTGCTGCTACAGTTGAAGCCATACCAACTGAAAGATTGATTGAATCAGCAGCTCAACAGCCAATCCAGGTTGTTCCTCTGAAAGTAGTTAGAGCTGAACCCTCAACTGAGGATCAGTTGCCTCTATCTCTCATTCTACCAAAGAAGAAAACGGTCACCAAACCAGGCGACAAGAAGAAAGTTGCTAGAGTAAAGGCTCCCCTGATCACCATCACTGGTTACGTCCCTCTACCTGCTGTCAGACCAAAGGGGGTAGTGATCAGAGAAAACATTGATGCTACTATCTCAGGATTGAGTATTCCTCACGCCCTGACTGACACTAAGGGCAAGGGCAAAATGCAAGAAAAACCCAGGCCAACAAATGCCATTCAAACACACATTGATCTTATCTGAGAAGAGATCAATGAATTTTCAGCAAATATGCTCAAAACCTATGATGCATGGGTGAAATTCAGAACGCATGTATTCGCCAAAGAGCTTCAGAGAAAATCCAAACTGCAGAAATTTATAAAGCTGGAACATGTTGTGTTAAGAGTGGTTAAGGCATCTTCCATCGTTCAGGCACTGGAGAGGAAGAATTACTTCTTCGATCAGCTGAGAGCCAAAAAGCTACAGAAGATAGTTGCTCAGCTGAAATTGAACTATGACCCTACCAGTCCAACTGCACATAATGACAAAGCTGTGCATGATCAACTAGAATCGGATCTTGTCTCACTACAGATGGAAATAAAGAATTGGGAAATGGGTCAAGAACTAGTTTTCCAGAAGCTCTTCAAGACGTATCATCAGAAGACCCAACTGAGGATTCAGTTCAAAGACCTCCCAAGGACGTTGGTGCTGAAACTGATCAACCAGCAACTGCCCCCTCCACTTCATTTGCTCAACCTTCATCATCTGCAGCACCTCCTTCTTCATCTGCTGATCCTAATCTTTATTCAGAAGCTGATTTATCATTGGCCAATCTTGATGAGGTCATCCAATCAGTCACCTTTGATATTCAGCTAGAATCATCTAGATCAGCTGAAGAAGTCATTCCAACTGAAGAACCAATTAACCAAACTGTGTCGACTGAAGAACCTATCGAGAAGGCAATAATTGAAGAAACTGAACAGCCAGTTCAGTCAGTTGGTGTTACTGAACAGGCAGTTATTGAAACTATGGAGGCTCAGCTATGCTTATCTGAAGACATTCAAAATGAAGAGCCAACTTCAGTTTCACTTGATCACTCAACTGATCAACCAATCATTCTTTCTGCTCTCCAAATTCAACAAGAAGCAGGTGTAGAGGATTCTCCTGAAATGGTTAGTGCAGAACCGATAATAACTGACAGGACTCTGGTAATATTTGATGAAGCCTCAATAGAACAAGAACCAGAGCCAACTGGACCTTCATCTCCTCATCCTTCAATAAACTTTGATTCGGTACTGGAAGAGATTCAAACCATCTAGCACGACCTGTCAAAGATGATGATGGCGATTTCAGATATCCAATCCACTCAGCTTGCTCATACATTGAAGCTAGACTCCTCAAATAAATTCAATTATGAGAGATTACAAAAAATTCACGCTACTGTGACCACTCTCTCTTTTGCAATGGACGAAATCAAAAAGAATAGAGGTATAGCTGAAAGTCTTTCCCTGACTCAAGATGCAATCTGCAAGAGAGCTGAATTCGTGGATACATCTGTTTCCATAAAGATAGACTTGCTGCAAAATACTATGCTTAATGTAGTCTCAGACGTAACCACCTCTGTTAAGCTTTTATCAGTTGATGTTTGGGGATTATCTGTCAGAATGGAGGTGTTTGACAAAAAAGGAGAAAAGACCTAAGCTATAACCCACCCAGAAGAAGTCTTAGAGAGTCTCACAGAAGAATTTCTATCAGTTGATGGATTCGTTTTCTTGAAGATTATTTTATTCTTTCATTCTTTGTACAAATTTGTACACTGAGAGAATTTTATAAAGATCGAAGATTATTTTATCTACAAAGAGTTCAATTTATCAGTTATTATTTGCTTAGTTTTGTCAAACACCAAAAAGAGGGAAATTGTTGGAAACTAAGTTTCGGCGTTTGACAAATTGCTAACCAACTGATTATGCAAATAACTGAACTACGCGACTGAATCCAGCAACTGAATGCGCAATTAACTATCAACAGTTGTATTCCCTACCAGCTATCGCCTAGCAGCTGATTCTTAAGCTGAACACGTCATCAGTTATCGACAACCGACAGTAGTACACTGCAGACCTTTACTTAGTGGAACGCCGTATTTCAGAGATCACAGTGTACGGGTGTCAGAGGAATTTTGACATGGAATTCAACGGATATAAAGTTCAAATTTGTTTAAAGTTACCGTTGAAGAGGGAAGCCTATAAATAGGTTAAGAAAGCAGCTGAGAAACAACTACGAAACAATTTCAACGCAACTATTCTATTCAAGCTGTTACGCTGCTAAAATCACTATGCAAATAAAAATCTCACACTTATTAGTTTTATCCGTAGCATTCAAGGCTACATTCTCGAGCTTATTAGTACGTTGTAATCTTGGCTAGATTCCTTAAGTTGTGCTAAGATCAGTCACGAACTGTAGAAGCTTTTTGTAACTAAGAGTTTCAGTGTTGACAGTGATAAGTCCAAACTGAAGTGGGTCAGTACAACTATTGTATTCGATCAAAGTCTTTTAGTGAAAATCCTATCTTCGTGATAGCAGGGGTGACGTAGGAGTTATTCTATTCTCCGAACATCCAGAAACAAACCGTATGCATTTTATTTCAGTTATCATTTTACTTCAGTTATTCTGTCTCTCAGTCAGTTTACTTCCGCAACTGTTTTTTCAGTTAAACTGATTGTTATCGACTGAAGAGATACCGAGTGTCAGTCTGTCACTAAACTGAACTCATTTTTCGAAAAGAACATATAATCCGTGAGTGTTTATTCTACCCCCCATTCTAAACACTTATTACTTTCTAACCGATCCTTTCAAAATGTTTAACTATCTCGGAGAGATCGTTAAGGTTTCTTCTCAAAACATCTATCTCAAATTCAATATCAAACACTTCTTCTGGGGAGGGCGATTTTTCTAGAATACGCTGCTTGATTTCTGCAATACGAGCAAGTTGAGTAGCAGAACTAGAGGTAGAGACAATCAAAGCAGTAGAAGGTCCAGCTTCTGGTTGAGCAGCAGAAGGGACAACTTCTTGTTGATCAGTAGAGGGAGCAGAGGCTGGTTCTGCAGAACTTTCTTCTGGAACAACAGATGGTTCAGGTGCTGCATTGTCTTCTGGTTTATGCAAATCAGCAGCAGCATCTGAGGTTTTCATGGGCTCAGCAACTGGATTTTGTTCTGATGGAGCATGTAGCAGAGCTTCCATTTCTGCTTGATGTTCAGTAGAAAATTTATCCAGATCCGATAGAGAAGAGGAATGAGAAACTTCTGATTCTTTCACCGATTGGTCTGCTGGTTGTTCTTCTGGATTTTCTTCTGGTAAGGCCAAGTCAACAACCAGAGACTCTTCTGGTGCAGCAGCAGTCTGAACAATTGATTGAACCACTTCATCAACAGAAGACAGCTCTTGATCATAGATCAACGACGAAGATTTGGTAGGCACTGTTGTAGGTGCAGGAGTACTGGAAACTCGAGCTTCAGAGGGAGCTGAAGTCCTTTCCTTAACTTGCTTGATCTTTAGAATTTCTGGGACAAGGCTTGCTCGGAATTCCAACGGCTGTGAAAAAGCCTGTTCCTGAGCAAGAACCTGCTCATTCAGACAATTTAACCGATCAGTCAGAAGCTTGAAGACATCTTGATCATGGGGAGTAGTAGGATTCAAAGGATCAAAATTTGACTTGAGAGTCTTCATAACAGAATCCATATTCTTAAGCTTTAGCTGATCAAGAATATAATTCCTTCTGTTCATGGCTTCAATGACATTCTTGGTTTTAGTAGAATCAAAAACTTGCTTCTCATTCTTCACCATCTTGACGTATGCACCAAGAGTTTTTAAGTAAGTGATAGGATGGAAAGCCCGAATCTTCAGCCATTCATCAAAGAAGATCATGTCTTCACTGACAGATTTTTCAATTTCGTCCAGGTGAAGATCAATGTCTGTCTGAACAGATGACTTGGCGCTATGGGCTTTAGTTTCTTCAACAAGCTTACCCTTGCCTTTGTTTGATGGGTTAGGCAGCACGGATTGAGTAGCAGAAGATCTGGCAAGAGATTCTCTTATAACAACTCCAGTAGAAGGCCTGAGAGTTGGCACTGAATTTGAGGTGGAAACAGTAGAGACAACTGCTGGCTGAGAAGCAGTAGGGAACACTGCTGGTTGTGAAGCAGTAGGGATGGGGACTGATTTGGATGAGGTAGCAGAAAGAAAAACTTGTCTCAAAGGAACAGTGTAAAGGTCGGTGAGGGCGGCAGTTTTCTTGAGGCGAATGGTGGTCCATGGCTTCTTTTTGGTTGGAGTGAATGGGGTTGAGGCCTTGGTAGGAGCAGTAGACTCCTCAGATACTGTAGAGCCCAAAATCAGTACACGTAAAACTCATGCACTTAATTAACTGTTAAATCATTTCTTTAAAATTTAAATTGAGTATTTGACATGCATGATTTATTTAAATGCATTATTTTTTCAAACTATTTATATTTTTGTGATGCACGTTTAAAATTTTTCTCGAGTTTCATGTTTCAGGCGATTATTGGATGCGTGATCGAGGAAAAGAGACGGGCGACGATTTTTGGCTATTTTAAATGTAGTATTTTATTTTAAATTGGGATTGGGACATTTTAAATGTTTTATTTAGTTTTAGAATTTTAAAAGCCTAATTTAATTATTAGGCGATTTTAAGATTTTTAAACTTTTAAGTAATTGTCACTTGTGCTTTTTATTTTTAAATTAAGAGAGTTTTTTTTTAGTTAAAAAAGAGGTTAGTATTTTAATTATCTAGTTAACTACTAATTAAGCACAATTTTATTCACTAATTAACCCAAAACTCACCCACACACCACTAACACACACACACACTTACAAGCTTAAAACTGACAACACACACACACATTTTATTTACATATTTTGATTGGAGAAACCTAGGGTTCCTTGAGTTCAGAGAAGCCGCACCCTCCTTCTCCAATCTCCAGTAAATTTTTGTGTATTTTCTTCGAGGAAATCGAGCCACAATCGTCCCGGATCAAGCCTCGCTCCGTTTCCACTTCGGTATCGTCGTATCGTGAGTTTTTCATATCAAAATTCATGTATATTATATTTTTCCTGCGTCGATCATGTCATAGTATGTGTTGCAATGTTTTTATGCATAAAAATCTATGTGTGATGTGCAAAGTTTGAGCAGGGAATGTTTCGATCGAATTTTGAACATTTTTTGATCTAAAAATTTCGTTTTTGCTGTATATTTGAGTACTGAGATTTTCAGTCGTGTTTTTGGGAAAAATTTTAACATATAAATCGTAGAATTTTTGATACCTTCAATTTGATAAAAAATTCGAAATATTTGGATAAAAATTGAATGAGTTATGGTGTTTTTCGTGGGACTGCTCAAATTGCGTTTTATGAAAATTATTTTATTGATGTATTCTTGAAGTTTATTTGTTGCAGGCTTCGTTGGGAACGTTGGGTTACTGGTGCTGCGTTTAAGTATTGTGAGTATGATGTGGGGTTGATGTTTGGTGCTTCGTCTCGGGTCGATAAGCACTTGGTTGCATTAGAAGTCGTAGGAAGTATTTTGGTGTCAAAATTCATGTTTATGGGTTATGTTGTTGTGCGTCGTTGTTTTGGGGACATTTTTTTTAGTTGAATCCTTGTCATAGCGTCCTAAGATGAATCTCGTTGCATCGATTTGAGTCGTTTTTGCGTGACTTTTAAAACTGCATCCAAAGGTGTTATTTGGGGTTGGTTGTGCGCAGGATTAACGCCGCAGCGCCCATTCTGCTCAAGCCTGGCTCCGCGGTGCTGCCCTTGTGGTGCCGCAGCGCTAGGCCTGCGGCATTGCTAGCGCCGTGGCGCTAGTGCCGCAGCGCAGCACTGTCCAGCGCCTAGGCGCTCATCTATGACTTTTTAAATCACTATTTTAGGCTCATGTCTTCTATGTTTTGGGAAATGTTCACAGAGCTTTTTAGGATTTGTTTCGGGGGATGATGTTATGGCTTAGTACAATTATTAAATGAGGTCAAGTCCCGAGCGATTTAGAACGTCATAGGAAAATTGTCATTTTGGGTGGCGAGCACGATTATTATGTCTAAGTATGGAAATTAAGTGCTTGAAATCTTGTTAGTATGTGCAGCAGTGGCACCGAGCGAGACCCAACGAATCACTCAATGCTTTTTAAGTATGTTAAGAAAATATTTTTAAGTTTTTGAGGTATGCTAAATGTCTAGTGACCAAATTATGTATGGGATTGTAAAGTGGTAAAGCATAACCAGGGACCAATCCACCTCGTTAAAGCATGAACGGGTTTAGATCCGGATTGGAAAGCAATAAATCATGACCAGGGACCAATCTACCCGTTAAAGCATGAACGGGGATCTCATGTATGTGGCAGCTGATTTTCCGTGTTAGTCCAATACTGTGGTTTAGTCTGATCAAGCATATTATATATGGGTCACTTGCTTTGAAACATATATCTACGCAAAAATTATGTTATGTATGCTCAAGTATGTATGATGCAAGCATGTTACGAAAATTTTCATGACTATGGCACGTCTACGTTCTGCTATTACGTTCAAGTTCCAAGCACGTTTTTGTTATCATGTTCAAGTTCATGTTTCTAGTAAGTACGCTCTATTTTGAAGATGCATGTGGTTTTATTACGTATTACTTGTTAATTCCAGTTTATACGTGTTGGGTCTTTAGACTCACTAGACTTGATCGATGCAGGTGAGGAGGATGTTGAGGAGACTAGGGGTGGGGACCAAGGAGCTGACTTGGGCTGAGCAGGAGGCTAAACCCGAGGACCGCCCAAGTCTTTTTAAGAATTGATGAAAAGTTTCAAATACTCTGATTTCACGTTACCGTTTACGATTTTTTTTTAGCAAGTGTTTTAGCAAACCTTATTTGAGATCTTTTGTTGCAAATATTTTGGAATGAATAATGAGTTGATGACTGAAGTGATAGTTTATTTTTGTATCTAAGAAAATTTTTAATTCTTCTGCAAATTTTAATTAGTTTAAAAGTTACGGTACATTACAGATACAGTCTTCTCAGAATCAGTCAATTCAACCACTCTCTTCCTCTTAACTTTCTTCTGAGGTTCTGAAGCCTCAGCTTGAGTTTCCCCAATCTCCTTTTTGAGGGCCACAAATTCTGCCACTATTGGTTTTGACCTTAGAGCAAGTACGTTGTCAGCATCAACCATGGTGATAAATGATCCGTCTCGCTCCGATGTATTAGGAAAACCAGCATCCTTCAACATTTTGCTGATGTGAACAACAAAACCAGTGCCTTTCCTCGAAATCATATCCTTCTTGATCCTGAACAAAAATCGCCTCCAATCAACCTTGATTCCAGAAGTGATGGCTATCATCACTTGAACCTTCCCCTTGGTCAGTTTATCAAACGTTCCGGCCTTTACCAGAGTAGCCTTTGCCACAATATCTGTGAGTACTTGGTACTCCATTTTCAGAAGCTTTTTAAAGCAAGAGGGTGAAACTTCCTCTCCAAAAGGTGAAAATTTGGTGAGAGTAGCAGACATCTCCTCCTTTGTAATTTCGGAGCACTCAAAATGACCTGAGAGTGGAAGAAAGAATGTTGCTCCCAGAAGTGAGGCATCAATAGTTATGGAAGCGTCTCCTTGAGAATAAACAATCTTCCCATCCTCAATAGTAGCTTTCGCATAGCAGTCCCGGAGGGTAGTCTTATAAATCACTGCCGGTGATTCCAGAAATCTCCTAAGGCCTGATTTCTCGATGGCCTTGAACATCTTGACAAGATTTTCATTCTTGATAGTCAGTACTGAAGCAAAGTTGACTTGATAAGCGTTGAGGGTATAAGATCCAACCATTTTCCTGTGAGAAAAAGATTCGAAGTAGATTTGCAGTAGAAGGAAATAGGAGAGAAAACAGTAGGCAAGTATGCAATAATCTGAGATGTAAAAGTGAAACAAGAGAGAGAAGAGGCGGTTAATATTCAAAATATACAGCCATCAGTGAAAACATAGAGACACGTGTCAATATGTTAACGGTGAGATTTTGAAAAGTTGTCAGTTAAGATAATGATTTTAAAAGTTTAAAAGTCAATAAAAGAAGAGCTGTCCAAGGCGATTTACTAAAAAAAATTCAGAAGAGGATTTTTCGTTTTATGATAATATCTACTGGAAGGGAGAAAGTGCTTAAATATTTCCAGCAACTTTGTCAAAAACTAGTAGGCACATTGTTTTATCGAAAAGAAAATCCTCCTTCTGTATATGACGTGGCACGGAAAACATCCACAAATAAATAATGTTCCCTCTAAATTAATGCAAGTAAATAATAAGTACGAAGATTTGGGATCTGAGGGAATGACAGATGACTCTTGATATTCGTGCAGGAGGTGAACAATAATGTGACTCTTCGGCTACCTCGAGGATAAATATAAATACCTGCAAACACACAAACTAAATCATTTTAGTCAAATATCAAATGGATAGTGCAAGTAAATCATCGGAGTCTGCTCCGGAGTCGGAAACAGCAAGGGAGTTCCAAGGATATCTTGCAACGTCTCGTAAGAGGATGTTTGAAGACATCGTTCTCCATAGAATGAATCCTTGGACCAAACTGCTGGATCTGTAACCTGAATAATCAGTTAGATTATTCTATATTACGGGAAAAGTTGTGGAATCATCCTTTTCACAAACAACGATCATGCGAAGAGAGTAGGGGTGATTCCAGCAGTTCTTAGTTAGGTTTTCTTTCTACTGTAAATCTCAGTATTACTGATATCAACAAATGTAATAACTTATCTGGTGTAACGCATCTGATTTTATGAATGAAACACTTCATTTTGTTATATTTCTTGTTATATACTTCTTTTATCTACTGCTTCTAATAAATGCACAAGTAAAATAATCAAAAGATAATAAACAGTAGTTATGATAACTCAATTAAACCAAGAACGTTATGAAAATAAGAAAACTTATTCTCAGGCAGAGGTTTTGTAAAGATGTCTGCTGTTTGTTGATCAGTAGGGACATATTCCAGACGAATGTCCTTTTTCTGCACATGATCTCTGATGAAATGATGTCTGATGTAAATGTGCTTCATTCTGGAATGAAGTACTGGATTGTGTGTAATTGCTATAGCACTGTTATTGTTACAGAATATAGGTGATTCAGAGGCTTGAACTCCGTAGTCTCTAAGTTGTTGTTGTATCCAAAGTATTTGAAAGCAGTAGCTTTCAACAACAAGATATTCTGCTTCTGCAGTAGACGTAGCTATGGAATGCTTTTTACTGAACCAGGAGATCAACCTATCACCAATAAATTGACAAAGACCACTGGTTCTTTTTCTATCCAGTTTGCAACCTGCATAGTCAGCATCTGAATATCCAATAAGATTGAAAGATGAATCCTTGGGATACTATAGGCCGACATTTTGAGTTTCCTTCAATTATTTCAAAATACGTTTAGCAGCAATAAAATGCGATTGCTTAGGGTTAGACTGAAATCTAATGCAAATTCAAACAGCAAACATAATATCAGGTCTATTGACAGTAAGATATAACAATGAGCCAATAAGACCACGATACTGAGTTACCTTTACTGAAATTACATCTTCATCTTTATCAAGTTTAGTAGATGAGCTCATTGGAGTGGAAGCAGCAGAACATGTTTCCATGCCAAACTTTTTCAGTAGTTCTTTTGTGTACTTAGCTTGATTTATGAAGATTTCTGTATCAAGTTGCTTGATCTGCAGTCCTAGGAAGAATGTTAATTCTCCCAACATGCTAATTTCGAATTGCTCCTGCATTATCTTAGCAAACCTTTCACACAATTTGGGGTTAGTTGACCCAAAGATAATATCATCAACATATTTCTGTACTAACAAAATCTGCTTATTTTTAATTAATGTGAACAAAGTCTTGTCTACAGTGCCAATGGTGAAATTATGGTTGACAAGAAATTGTGAAAGAGTGTCATACCAAGCTCTAGGTGCCTGTTTCAAACCATACAGGGCTTTGTGTAATTTTAAAACATGATGCGACAAGAAATTATAAATAAAACCTGGAGGTTGTTCCATGTAAACTTCGTTTTGCAGTAGACCATTTAGGAAGGCACTCTTCACATCCATCTGATAAACTTTGAAGTTCTTAAAAGCATCAAAGGCTAAAAATATTCTGATAGCTTCAAGCCTTGCTACTGGTGCATAGGTCTCATCAAAATCTATTCCTTCTTCTTGTCTGAAACATCGAGCCACCAGTCTTGCTTTATTTCTGACAACAGTACCTTCTTCATTTAGCTTTTTTCTAAATACTCACCGAGTTCTAATAACTGCTTGATGAGTTGGTCTAGGTACAAGAAACCACACTTCATTTCTTTTAAATTGGTTCAGCTCTTCTTGTATTGCTTCAATCCAACTGAGATCAAGAAGAGCTTCTTCAATCTTCTTTGGTTCATCCTGAGAAATAAAAGCAGCATGCATATATTCTTTTGGCATTTGTCTTCTAATTCTTAATGGAGCTGTTGAATTTCCAATAACCAAAGATTGAGGGTGAGATTTTCTCCAAATAAAAAGATTTAGAGGGATTTCTTCCTGATTTGAAGGATTTGGATCATGCTCAGGTAAAGCAGTAGTAGGTTCTGGAATATCAGCTACTGGTTCTGGTACATCCTGTGTCTGTGTTATTGGTTCTACCACAGGAATGTCAGATTCTGGATTTTGAGCATCTTTGACACTTGATTCTGCATCATCTTCACTATCCAGTTCCAGATGAATTCTGTCTAGTTACTTAGATTTGACATGTTAGTAATTCCAGGAGCACTAGTATCTTTATCAAATACGACATGAATAGATTCTTCAACATTAAGAATTCTATTATTGAAAATTCTAAATGATTTGCTCACTGTTGAATATCCAAGAAAGAGTCCAGCATCTGATTTTGAATCAAAAGCTGATAAATAATTTTTACCATTATTGTGCACAAAGCATCTGCAACTAAACACATGAAAATAAGATACATTAGGCTTACTCCCTTTCCATATTTCATATGGAGTCTGGTTATACCTCTTGTTGATCATGGTTCTGTTTTGTGTATAACACGCCGTGTTGATTGCTTCTGCCCAAAAGCGCTGAGAGATGTCTGCATCTGCTAGCATTGTTTTAGCAGCTTCTTTAAGAGTTCTGTTTATCCTCTCAGCTACTCCATTTTGTTGAGGCGTTCTGGCAGCTGCAAATTCATGATGAATACCCTGTTCATCCAAATATAACTCAAGAGTTTTTTTTAGTAAATTCAGTGCCTCGATCACTTATGATTTTAATGACAGAAACTGATTTTTCATTTTGAATATTTCTCAGAAGCTTGATCAGAAGGCTACTGGTTTGATCTTTTCCAACAAGAATTATTACCCAAGTAAATCTAGAAAAATCATCAACAACAACAAGAGTGTATTTCATTCCCCCTAAGCTCATGATAGGGATTGGACCAAACAAGTCCATATGCAATAATTCCAAACACCTTGAAGTTGATTTACTATCTTTATTCATGAAGCTAGATCTTACTTGTTTACCAAGTTGACATGCAAAACAAACATGATTCTTAACAGAACTTATATCAGGTAAGCCATCAACTAAATTCTACTTCTTGAGATTATTGATCGACTTGAAGTTAAGATGATTCAATCTCTTGTGCCATAGCCAATGTTTATCACTAAGGGAGGCAACTAAACATGTAGGAGCATTAACATAATCTTTGTTCCAAGATACTTTGTAAGTTTTGTCTTCTATTTTTCCGGTTAAGACTGTAAACTCATTAGCATCTTTAATTGTGCAGGTGTGCTTCTAAAAAGCTACTGAGTATCCATTGTCACACAATTGACTAATGCTATTTAAATTTTAACAAAGATTTTCAACCAAGAGTACATCATTTATAGTAATATTATCATGGATAATCTTACATTTACCCACGGTTTTACCTTTTGAGTTGTCCCCAAAAGTTATCTTTGGTCAGGTACAACTCATTACTTCTGATAGTAGACTCTTTTGTCCAGTCATATGTCTAGAACATCTACTGTCCAGATACCATATAGAGCTACTTATCTTGGCTTTCTTTTTCTGTTCCCGCAGTCACAAATTTTAGTAACCGGTACCCAATTTATTTGGGTCCAAGCTTTATCAGTCCTTTAAGAACCCACATTTGTACAATTCTAGGTGATCTTGTACTCCGGGTATCCTCAGAGGTGCGTGCAACAAAAGGTCTGTTATTTCTAACAGAATGCATTCTAGGATGTTGTTCTTCCCTTCTGTTCTTATCGTCTGGTCTGTATCTTTTCTGAACCGGTCTACAATTATAGTATTGGTAGTTTTTAACCTTCATAGAGGGTTGTCCTCCTGGGTTGAATCCTCTACTGGATCCAGCACTCTGGTGGACTCTACTCTTAGGTTCAACATAACCCAGACCAAAATGGTTTCTTCTGTTCGTCTGATTTACAAACTTTTCAACTTGAACAGTTGGTACTTCTGGTTCATGTACCACACTGGATTTATCAAAGTGAATGTATTTCCCTTTGCCCATATCCAGTTTTGGCTTTGTACTTGTTTCAGAAGTGCTTTCATCATTACTGAAACCGAGATCACTCCTGTCTCCAGATTGTTTATGTAATTCTTGCATCTTCTCCAATGAAACAGAAGACTTGTTCCATGCATTTACCAGTACCGATAGCTTCTGATATTCAGAGAACATCGTCTGGTAATCTGTATTTACTCTGTCATTCTCAGTTTTCAATCTACTTATCTCAACTTTTAGATCATTGCAGTTGTTTTCTTATAAGCAAGCAAACTTACTGATTTGATCTTTTAAGTCTTGATTTTCAATTTTAACTTCCTCGAATGAACGAGAAAGTTTTGAGTACTCTTCTACCATGTCATGTAGTGCTTTAACTAAATCATCTCGTGTGAATTCATCAGAGTCAAAATCAAATACCTCTGCAGATGTCGAGGTTGATTCATTGTTTGTCATGAGACATTTGATTTCCTCTTCATCACTGTCGCTTAAATGGCTATCTGAGTTAGAAGACTTAGAGCTAGAATCCGCCCACTTGGATTTTCTTTCTTCAGGGATCATTGTTTTTCGGTCTCTTCTGGACTTCTTGTCATTTCGCTTGTACTATTTCTTTTTCTGGTCATCCTTCTTAGGCCTTGGACAGTCTGCAATGAATTTCCAATTTTTCACAATTGAAACATGCCATATCACCAGTTGGTGATGTTAGAGTAGATGCCCTGCAAGCCAACGATTGGCTAGGGAATTTATTGACTCAAGTGTAATAAACAATCTTTATTTTAATATAATTTAACTTTTCATGGTTTCAGTTTACTTTATCTGTATACCCATGCAATCAGCATAGATAAAGTCCTTGATTATACTTTAATACAAATGAATCGTAATTCGATGTTGAAACTCATTTGTAAACACTGTATAATCTAAATTCGTTCCTAGTCGATTCAGCCGCCTAAAACATAGATAAAGGTCGCTTGAGCTCGATACTAGCATCTGTGATGTTGTGTACTGCGTTTCTTGGTAAGGGAATAGAGATGTCCAAACATGCAGATGGGTAGTCATATGATGATTATACCGAACAACCCTCCCTCGAACTTTCCAAGTGGTTATCATTCATCGAGAGGATAAGTCCGTGGTTATGATTGTACACCATTAGTCCTTACGACCCGGGATAACACTGAGGCTCTATATGCTGGGGTTGTGCTTTGACTCGTTTACCGGCTCCAGGAGAGTCATCAGGTAGCGAGATTGGGTACAGTTGCGACACATATAGGAGCCAGTGCATTGTAGTCGGGGATTCACCGCTCACCTACGGGTGTGGATATCCTATGTGATCTGATGAAATAATAGTGCGTGGAATCTCTGGCCAGAATATGAGATGTACGTTGGAGAAGGAGTTCTCCAATAGTACATGCGATGCCACTATTATATGTGTCACATAGTTGTCGAATTGATATGCAACCCTCGATGAACCAATGGTTGCAGATTCGATCGGGATATATGAGATGAAAGGACCGTACTGTACGCTAATCATAATCGACTGGTTCTTGTAGGCACTATCAGTGATACCTAGGGGATCATGGGGCGATGCTACTAGACGCTCTTACCATGATCCGATGGGTGCAATCAGAAATGAGTTCTGACATTCTTGATCAAGGTGTTGATGAAAAGAATGGGGCTAACTAGGGTAAGCCCGAATAAAGGAAATTGTCCTGAATCACAAAGAGTTGTGAACCCACGGCTAGCTGTATCCTTGAACCATTGAGGGTCACACAAGTACTGGATTAACTTGTTCACGTTGAGATAATAAATTCAAGTAGTTGAATTTGTAGAAAATGTTGAGATAATAAATTCAATGAGTTGAATTTATAAGAAATAAGTTTGATATGATCAATCGATAAGCCTATAAATAGAGTTTATAAAAGCTTATAGAAATTTTGAGAGCATGACTGTTAAGACAGTCAAAAGGAATGCACCTGCCTTATTTAGACATTGGTGATCTCGAAATTAAAGTGTGCATCATAATAACAAATAAGTTGAAATTGTCGATGATGTTGGATGGTCGATCGGGATTATGATGATGAGACCATGGATCATAGGCTTGTAAGAGTATAAGCCTACCATGCTAATTTATTAAAGTTTAAATGTACTTTAATAATTAAATTATATTTTAATTGAGTTAAAATATAACCCATTAAGTTATTATATGGTATTGATTTATGGAAATATTTATGATACCATAATTTTAAAAACTTACACACAAAGCAAAATAATATTAATGCATTAATATTCGAGATTGCATTTAATATGGCATGGATTTAGAATCTTTAGTTAACTTAATTAATTGGATTAATTAAGTAAAAAGAAAGGTTAGAAATATAATTAGAATATTTTATTATTCTAATTTCATGCATTTTCGAGAATTGAAAAGAAAGAATATACATTGCAAAAGGCATAATATTCGAGAATCACGATTAGCATGAAATAAGAATATTTCATTTACTTAATTAATTGGATTAATTAAGTTAAATGAAGGATCAGTATTAAAATAAGGATTTCTTATCCTTTTTAAGGAGCATGCATTCGGTGGATTTTTCTTTAAGAAAAACAAGATTCATTAAAAACCTTCTTGGAATTTTGCAAAGCTCTCGAAAATTCTTCTTTCTTTTGCAAGAAGTTTTCGGCAATTCTAATTAATGGAATTGAATCGATTTCTTCTTTGAATTCTATCTCTACGCGAAATATCTTCTATACTTTCTAGTGCAAGTTAGAAGAGGAACAAGTAATCCGGTCGTGGACCGGATTAGGAGATCGAAGAATGTTCGTAGGGATTTACAACAAGAGCTACGTCCGCTAATACCGGAGTAGTTGGAGCCAAGTGATTTAATTCACAAAGGTATAATTTACTAAACTCCCTATGAATGTTTTGATTTTGAAAACCATACGAACGCCCAATCAAATATATTTTGGTTGTCAAAATAAAATAAAAATTTTAAAACTTCCGCTGCGTTTGGGCGTGTAGAAAACTGAGATCCAACAGGTGATTCTTTTTTAAAGTTCTGGTTAAGATTCTGATTTGCTCGGTGATTCTTCTTCATGAATCTTGAAAATTTCTTCACGAACAGAGACATTGCATCATTGCTAATTTGTTCAGCAGTCTTGTCAGATGTACTTTCAGTTGCAGCAGCAGGTGATGCACTAGGAACAACTGCAGCAGTAGCAGTAGCTGCAAGAGCCTTTGTAGGTGGATTTGACGAGGGCTCTTCTCCACTCCTTACTTCCAATTCAAACTCGTTTAAGTCAGCAAACAAGTCATGTAGCTCCAAATTGTTCAGAACTTTTGTAACTCTCATAGCCATAGTTTTAACATCTCATTCTCTGGGTAGGGCTCTCACAACTTTGAGTGCCACTTATCTATTGCCAAGCTCCTTTCCTAGAGTTTCCAGTTCATTAACTAAGCTGCTGAATTTTTCATCAAACTCGATTAGAGTTTCTCCAGCCTTCATTTTGAGATTTTCAAATTTTTGCATTGCCACAGATAGCTTGTTCTCCTTCGTCTGCTAATTTCCTTCACAGATTTTAAAATTTTTGTGCAAAATTGATATTTTTGAAAATTGGTTCAATTTTTCTTTTGGAAAATTGTTTTTTGAAAAATTAATAATTTTCTTATAAAATAAATAATTAGAATATGATTTTAATTATTTATGGTAAAAATGTGTTTTACAATAAATCAATTATTATTGATTTAATTGGAAATTAAATAAAAGAGTTTATTTAATTTATTAAATTCTTTAATAATTGTGGTGGTTAGTAATAAAATTATTAGATATATGATTTATTAGTTAATTAAATTTGTTTAATTAATTGATGTTAATATTTGATATTAAATGCATGAAGGATGATCGAGAGCCTTGACCAATGTGTTAGGTGTATGTTAGGATATTTTACTGTTTTATTCATTTTGTTAATATTTGATATTATTAAAGTGGGCCTGGTTTATGGCTCGTTCCCACCCCATGAGATGTATCCCTTATGTGCCATGGCTATTTAAATGTAATTTTTAGAAATAGTGGGAGATCAAGACTGGAAGATGGTGGGCCCGGAGCACAAGATGAAGACATGTAAAATATTGGAAGCTCATGTAATAAGTTGCATTTGCATCCCTGCATTCACCTAGGTTTTGGACCTGGATCCATGTCTGACTCACATTGATCTAATAGTGTTGGCGATCGATCATCCTTATTTGTTTATTGTTTTGTCATGTTATGATATATATGCGATATATATAGTAGTATGCATGTATGTATATTATTAGATAATATAGTTGCATGAATCCGGCAAACATACAAACTCGTGGCACGCGATTTTAAATTAAAATGATGAGACAATTTTAAAATTAAAATCCCTCATTTTGAATATGATTCAAAATTTATATCAAACTGTAAAAGTAAAAATTAAAAGAGTTTAATTTTTCCTTGCCTTCCATCAACCGTGGTTGCATGTTGATCGATACCCGCGGACAGTGTCTGGCTCATATTATTGGGGAGGCCTGGACGCCGGAAAGCTGTGACTTCCACTGGACATACGATGTGAATTGAGTGGAACTCCCATGACTTCGGCTCATATTATTGGGGGAACTCATGGCGACCGTCTACCACAATTCAATATTGATGGGTCGGTTTGACACGTGAAAATAAACGGTATCATATTATTGGGTCCTTATTAAACGTGAGGCAAAACACGCGGAGGTTGCATAGGGATGAACTTGGATTCTACCTTTTAGAAATTATAATTGGCTGATATTATTCGGGATTATAATTGGCTAATTGGACTCTACGTGCCCACTAAGGAAATACGATTTCCCTTTTTCATCAGAGGGCGGTGAAAATGTCAAAATAGTGGGAGGGAGATTTATAAAATAAAATCCATATTTTATATCTTAAAATTATTTTAAAATAATCAGCAACTATTATTCTGTTTCCATATCAGTATATTTTCGATTTCGTCACATTATTAACAAGCTAACCGAATCTAATTTTCAAGACTGTTTGGGAAAATTGTTATGAATTCGTAGAAAATGACATACACACTAATGTCAGTCCTGCTGAACTGACAAAGCATGCAAGATGGTAGGACCATAGTATACAAGCTAAAGTGTAACATGCTCGCTTCTATGCCAAATGAACTGTAGGGACAGTTTGAGGAAATTCTGAATGCTGCTAACATTCGAATGCACGTGCAAGAGTTGCATGGTGCATGAAACTACGCACACCACTTTCAAGGAGCTCATGACTACACGCATGCAAGATAGGGCTTTGGCCCATGAGCGTGGTGTACATATGATTGGGCTTATTGAGAATGTGGTGGGCCTGAAATATGTGATTCTTAATNGGAAAGAAATGTTCTATCCCTCACAAGAAAAACAATCTCAATAAGAGGCAAACTCTGAAGGACACTTAAAGGGCCTACAAAGCCCGATAAGTCAGAACATATTTATTTCACTGCAAGAAGTCCGGACATAAGAAATTATATGCGCCAGAAATGTTCTGGAAATGATAAGTGAATGTCCAAGTAAACATGATTTCAACAACAAACAAAAGAAAGATAGATGATCCAAAACCCGCACAAATATGGCACGCTAGACTATGTCACATTTCTCAAAGAAGGATGCACAAGCTAGTGAGAGAATACATGTTTGACTTGTCAGACATAAATTCTCTATTTACCCGTGAGTCCTGTCTGAAAGGAAAAATGACCAAGACTCCATTCGATGGAAACGTGGAAAGTGCGCATGGTCTACTGGATTTGATCCACACAGACGTTTGTGGCCCGCTAAGTGTTAGCACAGAATATGGGCAATCTTACTTCATTACCTTTACTGATGACCATTCGAGGTTTGGGTATGTTTATTTGATGAAACACAAATCTGAAGCGTTTGAAAAGTGCAAAGAATTCATATTTGAAGTAGAAAATCAGCTAGAAAGAAGTATTAAGGCACTTCGATCTGATCGAGGTGGAGCATACTTAAGTGCTGAATTTTTGGGTTATCTAAAAGAGAATGAGATTCTCTCATGGTGGATTCCACCAGCAACACCGCAATTGAATGGTGTTTCTGAACGTCGAAATCGAACCTTGTTGGACATGGTTCGATCCATGATGGGATTCACTGAATTGCCTACATCGTTTTGGGGCTTTGCGCTTGAAACTGCGGTAATGTTGTTGAATAATGTCCATACTAAAGCAGTGGATAAAACACCATATGATATGTGGATGGGAAAAAACTCCCAAATATTCTTACATAAGAATATGGGGATGTCCTTCTTACGTGAAGCAGACAGTGGGAGACAAATTGGATAGTAGATCCACTTTGTGCTACTTTGAAAGATATCCAAAGAATTCTATTGGATATTATTTCTATCATCCCAATGAAGCAAAAGTGTTTGTTTCAAGAAATGTCACCTTTTTGGAAAGGGAATTTCTATTAGATAGAAAAGGCAAGATGATAGAACTTGAAGAAATTCCAAATACTCCCTTAACTATAAAAGTTGAACCTAATCCCCAACAACCAGTAGTTGAAGTACACGCTCCTAAAAGGTCAGATAGGGTTATCAGATCACCTGCAAGATACACGCTTCTTCATAAAAAGGCCATGATGAGCCTTTTGTCAAAAATCAATATATGGTCTCATGCAGGCGTCAAGGAGTTGGAACCTCAGATTTGATAGCACTATCAAAGAGTTTGATTTTGCTAAGAATCCTGAGGAACCATGCGTGTACAAGAAAGTTAGTGGGAGTGCAGTGTCATTCCTAGTACTTTATGTTAATGGCATCCTACTCATTGGGAATGATGTTAGATTGATGCAATCAACTAAAGTATGGTTAGCAAGTAAATTCTCCATGAAAGACATGGGTGAAGCATCCTATGTATTGAGAATACAAATCTATAGAGATAGATCAAAGAGGATGTTGGGACTCACCCAAGCCACTTATATCGATGCCATTCTAAAACGATTCTCTATGGAAGAGTCCAAGAGAGGATACTTACCAATATGTCATGGTATTACTCTATCTAAAGCTATGTGTCCCAAAACTGATGAAGAGATAGAGATGATGACACGTATTCCATATGCGTCAGCCATTGGTAGTATCATGTATGGTATGATATCGACACGACCTGATGATGCTTACGCTCTGAGTGTTACAAGCAGATATCAGGGGAACCCTGGTCCAATGCATTGGAAGGCCGTGAAAGATATTCTTAAGTACTTGAGAAGGACTAAGAACTTGTTCATGGTCTATAAGGGTGGAGAATTGAAATTGGAAGGTTACACTGATTCTAGCTTCCAATGTGACGTAGATGATTCGAAATCGACCTCTGGTTTTGTATTCATGCTTAATGGTGCGGCTGTCTCTTGGAAGAGTTCCAAACAAGGTACCGCTGCGGATTCCACCACTGAAGCTGAATACGTTGCTGCATCAGCTGCAGCCAAAGAGGCAGTTTGGATGAGGAATTTTGTCCAAGAGTTGGACGTTATTCCTAATGGAGTTGATCCAGTCCCGGTATACTGCGACAACACTGGTGCCGTTGCGCAAGCAAAGGAACCAAGGTCTCATCAAAGAGCCAAACATATACAGAGGAAGTTCCACATCATCCGGGAGATTGTGGGAAGAGGGGATATATCAGTCAAAAGAGTCCCCTCTGCAGATAATGTTGTTGATCCACTTACAAAGCCCTTGCCCGGACCATTGTTTGAGAAGCATCGCGAAGCAATGGGATTAAAGTTATGCGTAGTTGGCTCTAGGGCAAGTTGGAGATTGTTAGAGTAGATGCTCTGCAAGCCAACGGTTGGCTAGTGAATTTATTGACTCAAGTGTAATAACCAATCTTTATTTTAATATAATTTAACTTTTTATGGTTTCAGTTTACTTTATTTGTATACCCATGCAATCAGCATAGATAAAGTCCTTGATTATACTTTAATACAAATGAATCGTAATTCGATGTTGAAACTCATCTGTAAACACTTTATAATCTAAATTCGTTCCTAGTCGATTCAGCCGCCTAAAACATGGATAAAGGTCGCTTGAGCTCCAGACTAGCATCTGTGATGTTGTGTACTGCGTTTCTTGGTAAGGGCATAGAGATGTCCAAACATGCAGATGGGTAGTCATATGATGATTATACCGAACAACCCTCCCTCGGACTTTCCAAGTGGTTATCATTCGTCGAGAGGATAAGTCCGTGGTTATGATTGTACACCATTAGTCCTTACAACCCGGGACAACACTGAGGCTCTATATGCTAGGGTTGTGCTTTGACTCGTTTACCGGCTCCATGAGAGTCATCAGGTGGCGAGATTGGGTACAGTTGCGACACATATAGGAGCCAGTGCATTGTAGTCGGGGATTCACCGCTCACCTACGGGTGTGGATATCCTATGTGATCTGATAAAATAATAGTGCGTGGAATCTCTGGCCAGAGTATGAGATGTACGTTGGAGAAGGAGTTCTCCAATAGTACATGCGATGCCACTATTATATGTGTCACATAGTTGTCGAATTGATATGCAACCCTCGATGAACCAATGGTTGCAGATTCGATCGAGATATATGAGATGAAGGGACCGTACTGTACGCTAATCATAATCGACAGGTTCTTGTAGGCACTATCAGTGATACCTAAGGGATCATGGGGCGATGCTACTAGACGCTCTTACCATGATCCGATGGGTGCAATCAGAAATGAGTTCTGACATTCTTGATCAAGGTGTTGATGAAAAGAATGGGGCTAACTAGGGTAAGCTTGAATAAAGGAAAATTGCTTGAATCACAAAGAGTTGTGAACCCACGGCTAGCTGTATCCCTGAACCATTGAGGGTCACACAAGTACTGGATTATCTTGTTCCCGTTGAGATAATAAATTCAAGTAGTTGAATTTGTAGAAAATGTTGAGATAATAAATTCAATGAGTTGAATTTATAAGAAATAAGTTTGATATGATCAATCGATAAGCTTATAAATAGAGTTTATAAAAGCTTATAGAAATTTTGAGAGCATGACTGTTAAGACAGTCAAAGGAATGCACCTGCCTTATTTAGACATTGGTGACCTCGAAATTAAAGTGTGCATCATAATAACAAATAAGTTGAAATTGTCACATCGATGATGTTGGATCGTCGATCGGGATTATGATGATAGGAGCATGGATCATAGGCTTGTAAGAGTATAAGCCAACCATGCTAATTTATTAAAGTTTAAATGTACTTTAATAATTAAATTATATTTTAATTGAGTTAAAATATAACCCATAAGTTTTTATATGGTATTGATTTATGGAAATATTGATGATACCATAATTTTAAAAACTTACACACAAAGCAAAATAATATTAATGCATTAATATTCGAGAATGCATTTAATATGACATGGATTTAGAATCTTTAGTTAACTTAATTAATTGGATTAATTAAGTAAAAAGAAAGGTTAGAAATATAATTAGAATATTTTATTATTCTAATTTCATGCATTTTCGAGAATTGAAAAGAAAGAATATACATTGCAAAAGGCATAATATTCGAGAATCACGATTAGCATGCAATAAGAATATTTCATTTACTTGATTAATTAGATTAATTAAGTTAAATGAAGGATTAGTATTAAAATAAGGATTTCTTATCCTTTTTAAGGAGCATGCATTCGGTGGATTTTTCTTTAAGAAAAACAAGATTCATTAAAAACTTTCTTGGAATTTTGCAAAGCTCTCGAAAATTCTTCTTTCTTTTGCAAGAAGTTTTCGGCAATTCTAATTAATGGAATTGAATCGATTTCTTCTTTGAATTCTATCTCTACGCGAAATATCTTCTATACTTTCTAGTGCAAGTTAAAAGAGGAACAAGTAATCCGGTCGTGGACCGGATTAGGAGATCGAAGAATGTTCGTAGGGATTTACAACAAGAGCTACGTCCGCTAATACCGGAGTAGTTGGAGCCAAGTGATTTAATTCACAAAGGTATAATTTACTAAACTCCCTATGAATGTTTTGATTTTGAAAACCATACGAACGCCCAATCAAATATATTTTGGTTGTCAAAATAAAATAAAAATTTTAAAACTTCCGCTGCGTTTGGGAGTGTAGAAAACTGAGATCCAACAGGTGATTCTTTTTTAAAGTTCTGGTTAAGATTCTGATTTGCTCGGTGATTCTTCTTCATGAATCTTGAAAATTTCTTCACGAACAGAGACATTGCATCATTGCTAATTTGTTCAGCAGTCTTGTCAGATGTACTATCAGTTGCAGCAGCAGGTGATGCACTAGGAACAAATGCAGCAGTAGCAGTAGCTGCAAGAGCCTTTGTAGGTGGATTTGACGAGGGCTCTTCTCCACTCCTTACTTCCAATTCAAACTCATAGGCTTTTAAGTCAGCAAACAAGTCATGTAGCTCCAACTTGTTCAGAACTTTTGTAACTCTCATAGCCATAGTTTTAACATCTCATTCTCTGGGTAGGGCTCTCACAACTTTGAGTGCCACTTCTCTATTGCCAAGCTCCTTTCCCAGAGTTTCCAGTTCATTAACTAAGCTGCTGAATCTTTCATCAAACTCGCTTAGAGTTTCTCCAGCCTTCATTTTGAGATTTTCAAATTTTTGCATTGCCACAGATAGCTTGTTCTCCTTCATTTGCTAATTTCCTTCACAGATTTGAATGAGCTTCTCCCAGATTTCTTTTGCCGTAGGACACATTTTTATTTTGCTGAAGGTATTTTTGTCAGGTGTTTTGTAAAGAATGTCTTTAGCGACATTGTCTAGGTTCGCTTTCTTCTTGTCCTCACTGGTCCATTAACTTATTTGCTTCTCAACCATTTGAGGAGCACCGTCAGTAACACCAATAGCTGTATTAGGCTTTAAAATCTTCAAAGGACCATCTGTGATGACAAACCACATGTCATCGTCTTGGGCTGCAAGATGGGCTTGCATCCTGATCTTCCAATCATCAAAATCTTCTTTTGAGAACATAGGAACTTTACTGAAATGTGCCATTTCTATTGTAAACTTTCAAAACAAGAATAGCCAGCTCTGATACCACTTGTTGGGGATCGATATAGAGTTTAGAGGGGGGTGAATAAACTCTTTCTTTTTCTTTAACGTTTCTGCAAATGTGCTGAAATCCTGTTAGAGATTACAGCTTATTTTGTTCAATTAAATTTCCAGCAGATCACAATAAGTGCGGAAACGATGTAATGGTATTGGACAGTATTTGTTTCTGGAAGTTAGAAGATAAAATCTTCTACGTCTCCCCTTCTTATGTTTCAAGAAGGTATCACTAAAAGACTTTGGTTTTTACAGTACAACTCTTGTACACACCCACTTCATCAAGACTTATCCTTTGCCTATTGAAACTTTTAGTTTCACAACACAACACAAGTAATACAGTAAGGTTTTGGAAAAGACTCTTTTCCAAATTACAGACTCTTCTCAGAAAGATATAGTAACGTGAATAACTTGTTTAAGAGAGTGAAAAAAGCAGCACAAGATGATCACAAAAGATCGGATAAATGCTATAAAGCGTGTGCTGTTTTTCTGTATATTGAGCTTGAAGATGATAAGCAGTTATGTAGTGCCCAAATTCAGTACACGTATAACTCATGCATTTATTTAATTATTAAACCATTTATTTAAACTTAAATGGGTGTTAGCCATGCATGACTTATTTAAATGCATTCTTTTAAATTATTTATGTTTATGCGATGCACGTTAAAATGCTTTTCGAGTTCATGTTTCAGGCGATTATTCGAGGTGGGATCGAGGAAAAGGCCGGTGACGATTTTTTTGGCAATTTTAAATGTGGTATTTTATTTTAAGTTGAAGTTGGGGGAATTTTAACTAATTTATTTAGTTGTTAGTATCTTAAAGCCTAAGTTGTTTACTTAGTGATTTTAACATTTTTTTAAAACTTTTAAAGTTTTGCTAGTGTGCACCTTATTTTTTCTCTACTAGATTTTTTACTTAAAGATGGGTAGGGGGAATATTTTAATTAATCGTTAATTGAGTTAACCTTTGTAATTAGCACCTTGATTAGCATGTTAATTATTGCATTAAGCAATAATTTTCCCTAAATTGCTTACCCAACTCACGTCACACACACACACTACACGCTTTACACACTTTTACACACACATAGAGCCGATCAAAGCACACACACATATTTCATTCAGCTTTTATTATTTTGAGAAAAGAAAACTTAGGGTTCTTGAGAGAACAAGCAGCCGCCCCCTTCCCTTTTATTTTCCAGCAAGTTCTCGCTTCTTTCTCCGCTTCGGTATCGTCGTTTCGGTAAAGTTTATCATAAAAAAGGCACGTATATTCTGTTATTTCTGCATCGATCTTGTCGTAATATGCGTTGTGTTGTTATTTATGTGTAAAATATATGTGTGACGTGTAGAAGTTTGAGCAATCATGTGTAGATGAATTTTGAAACGATTTTGGATCACAAATTTTACGTTTTTACTGTCAATTCAAATACTGCGATTTTAGATCGCTTTTCTGGAAAAACTTTCAACGCAAAAATTGTAGAACTTTTTGATACCTTTGATTTGATATAAAATTCGAGTTATTTGGATAAAAATTGAGTGAGTTATGGTGTTTTTTGTGGGACTGCTCAAACTGCGTTTTCAGAAAATTATGATGTTGATGCGTTCTTGAAGTTTAATGGTTGCAGGCTTCGTTGGGGATCAACGGGTGATCGTTGCCATGTCTAGGTATATTTAGCATGACGTTGGGATGTATATTGGTGTGTCGTTTCACGTCGTTAGGCTCTTGGGAGAACGAGTAGTCGTGTAAACCATTTTCTGTCAAAGGTTTTGTTTATGGAGTATTGGATTATTTGGGACATGTGGTTGCGTTGGGGACAATCGTATAGGTTCGAGTCATTGATGTAGTATCCTAAGATGGCCTCGTGGTGTTGATTCATGGTCCGTTCGATCGAGTCTAGACAGTTAAGCAAAACCTGTTCAGAATTTTCGTATGTTGGCTTGTCCCGCAGGTACACGGACCCTGGCACGGGGTCCGTGCCTTTGTTTCCTCGTCAGGGTCAGTTTTGCGTGCCGACACGGACCCCCCCACGGACCAGGGCACGGGGTCCGTGCCTTTGTTACTTTTCGGTGTCAAAATTTGCGAGGCTACCCGGACCCCTACACGGACCTGAAACGGGGTCCGTGTCCACCCTTCTTTTCAAAGTCCTTCTTACCCGAACCTACACGGACCCATACACGGATGTAGGCGCGGGGTCCGTGTCCTTCACATTTTTGGAAAAATTTATAGTATGCTTTGAGGTTGATGTCATGGTTTAGTACGATGCTTTATAAGGTCGAGTCATGGGAATTTTAGAACGTCCTAAGAAATTGAATGAGCTCGTAAGTAAGCATAATATTTACGTCTAAGTTATACAAGTTAAGCTTTGAATTCACGTTAGTATGTGCAGCAACGGCCCTAATCGAAGTCCAACGAATCCCTCAACGCCAAGTAAGTATGTTGACGTGCAAAGAAAATATTTTCAATTTTTGAGGTATGCTAAATGTCTTATGACTAAATTATGTTTAGGATTGGAAAGCGTTAAATTATGAACGGAGACCAATCCACCCGTTAAATTATGAACGGATTTAGATCGAGATTGGAAAGCGTTAAATTTTGAACGGGGACCAATCAGCCCGTTAAATTATGAACGGGGATATCATGTATGTGGCAGTGGATACGTCCCTGTCAGCCCAATACTGTGGTTTAGTCTGATCAGGCGAATTATGTTATGTGTCACTTGCTTTGAAACATTCTCTACGCAAAATGATGAAGCTATATATGTTCAAGTATGTTCAAGTATGCAGGATGTTTATGCAAAGTTTAAGTTATGGCACGTCTAAGTATGTATATACGTATGTTCAAGTTTTAATACGCACGTTCAAGTTTTCAGTATGTATGTTCTATTTTGAAGTTGCGTGTGGTTTTATTACGTAGTATTCGCTACTTCAAGTTTATACGTGTTGAGTCTTTAGACTCACTAGACTTGATCGATGCAGGTGAGGATGTTCATGAGGAGACAGGAGGTGGGGACCAAGGAGCAGGCTTGGACTGAGAGGAAGGCTAGACCCGAGGACCGCCCACGTTATTTTAAGAGTTTAAGCATGAAAATATTAATACTCTGATTTTATGTTTTGTTGCGAGATGTTTTTAGTAAGCTTTTCGTTTAGCAAAATTTTATTGGTGACAGATGATTTCAAAGATTTTTTTTTTTTATGCACGATGAGTTGACGACCGTATGGATGTTTACATTTAAGAAAATTTTTGATTTTTTCGCAAATATTAAGTAGTAAATGTACGGTACGCCACAAGTTATGAGTGCTCAAATCGACGCTCGTATGATAGAGAATGTTTTCCTTGTTGTAAAATATTATCGTCGTCGTTTTTGTATATATATAGAAGGCTTGATTCCAACTTCTATAAACAAAACGGCTTCTTTGACTTCTGAATGAATCAGCTTTATTACCGAAAGAGGTTCTTGCAGAAAAATTCAGAATAATCAGTCTTTGTTTTATATCAAAACATGTAAGACGTATTAAATGACTTCGTACATCATTAAATGGTGTAATTAATACTATTACTGTGTAAAGTAACGGTAACATTTAAGACTTGTAACGATCAAACGTCGTTAAGTACTTCTCTGCTTTTTCGTTACACTTTAGGTTACTTTACGCTTCTGCTTCTGGTTTCGGTTAAACTTCGTTCTGCTTCTGCTAATATATCACCTACTTGTTTTGATTCTCATCACCACAACTAAATTAGGTCTATCAGTACGTTTAATTTCACAATTTTAATTCTTCCAAAATTATAATTAAAATTTTTAATGATATTATTTCTTTGATTCAAAAGAAAATAAAGAGAGACAAATATTGAAAGTTATTTAATTAACGTGATTCATTCTCTAAGGTGAATGTGAAAGTTTCAATGAACATAGTTGATACATTGTGGTTGAGTAATTCTTCAAAGACAAATAATATATTATCTCATTTGAACTGATATATGAATTATAAGATTGGTACAAAATATTGAGATATACTTTTTAATCAAATACCGTACTAAATGTACATTGGTATCTCATATCGTTATTTATATTATAACGTACTTGAATTACGTAAATGGGTTTTATTTATATACATCAAGTCCGATATAAAGTTTGTGGAGGTCGATAATGTCTATCCAAATTATATTTTAATCGTATGTTGATATGAATGTATTAAAGATCTACAAGATCGTTTGATGGACGATTAAAAAAATGATGATATGCTTGATAAATAAAATAGTGATAAACATTGACGTAAATGGATTTGTTAATCCAATGTCAATATTGATTTGATAAAAATATGATATTACAAATCAATAGCTATAGAAGAGCTCTAGCATTCCAAAGAGGTAATATGCATTTTTCCTTAAAGAAAAAAATGGGGAAAAAGAATGAAAATTATTATTGTGTTTTGCATAATCTTAATAGTAAACCAAAGTGTTTACTAGTATCGTAAATCAGTGGGTTTTTATAACTATAAAAGTACTATTGATACATATATTTTCAGATCTTACCATGATCGATTAGGTTGAACATTCAAATTATATAAATAGTTGACAAACTATTGATAGTGCACAAAAAATGTATATGAAGAAGCCAAAAAATTTCTAGATCGATAAATATGAAGTGCTTTTAATCATATATCTAGAAAATTTTATGAATTTTTATTTATGACTTATCAAATTTGATACTACTATTAAAATTCAAGTTGGCAGAAATCTCCATATTATCTTGCATGAATAAATAATGTGGGCTCACAAATCTCAGTTTGATGTTTAAGAAAATATGTTTTGAGAAACATTTACAAAATCTATAATTAAGACAAGCTTCATTAAAAGAGAATATGAATATCAATTTTATGATGATAAATACGTTGGTTTAATTAATTTATTGTGCCTCCAATCAACTATTGAAACAATTGATTTTCATAATAAATGCGGTCATATTTTGGATATATATGAAATATAGGTTTATATTATGACATCTGAAAATATGTTATGTGCGACAAATACATTTTAGTAAATCTCTTGAAGAGATTATAGATATGTTGGAAATAATTTGGATCATATGATCAAATATTTTGAGCATTGAGATTTTTATGACACAGTTGCTCATTTGTAATTCTTGTAAAACGATATTTACAACAATGAGTACAAGAAATAGAAGCTAAAAAAATAATTTTGAGATCAATTTCAATGTAATACAAGGTAAATATGAATTTCAAAGTTTAAAGTTCAAAATTTGTTATTTGATATTGTGTATAAAATCAATTATATTGTTTAGCTTCATTAATGTTCTAGTTGAAAAATATATACAACTCGTCTGAAGTGACGAATAACCCATTTAAAGAGAATGAGTGAATATCTCAATGTCAAAAAAATAATGGAGACAAGTCGTTATGAAAGAAATTGATGTCCTATAGAACAATATCTTATATTATTTGCAAGTAAACATAAAAAAAGACGCTAAAAACGTGATCAACCAAATATTTTAATAAATTCAATTTGGATAGTGTTATTCATGAAGAATAACAAATATATTAAAATATGAGATTTCACAAATTATTTGTGATCGAAATGATGTAATTATCAACATTTTTTGCTATTTATACAAAATTATTATTATGTAAAAACTACAATTTATATATATTGTCAATAAAACATGATTGACAAATAGACATGTGACATATGAGCACACTTTATTTCAAAGCATCTAACCCAAAGTTGATTATAAGAAAATATTTTCAGTTGTCATATATGAGTTGACTTGACAGTGATAAATAAAAAAATCATCGTAGGATTTGAGCTGTCAAATTCCAACCTCCAAAATTATCATTTCAATATAACATGTCATTATAATTATTAAGATAATCCCGGTAAATGTGTGATGTTCGACTTATCTCTCTTGAAAAGTTTACTAAAAATGATCGACTATTTGAAATATATATTTGTTATAATAGACTTGAAAAGACAAAATTATTTCTTGAATTATGGATTGAAAATGTAAGGTCCAAAACACAATCGAGGAACGGAGACTAGAGATTGCAAATGAAAATATTTTTATTAAACAATTATTTTTAATTATTTAATATACGGTATATTTAATGTGTAAATTTCGAAAATTGAGTCTTTTCATATGCTTTGTCGAGTTGTATTTTAAACCAATAATCAAGTTTTGACTAAAATAAATACTTTTTGGAGACTCGTTAATATTTTCGAAAATTTTCTTAAACGATATTTTTCCTACATTTTAATGGGCCTAGTATACTAAGGTTATTGAGCCTAGTTGTTTACCCAAGTACTTGTATCCTAAACCTTGAACTTCCAAGCCCTAAAAAAACTCCACAATCACACAAAAGAAACCTAGGTTTCTTTTGTCTAGCAGCCACACGCACACGCACACACACTCACGTCTAGGGCACTTTCACGTTGACTTTGAAGGGAAAAAGCACAGCAAGGCTTTCCCGATCGCTCCGGCAACGTTCCTTCATGTCAAGACTCGAATATTCGTGCGTGAATCACACAAAGACATGTTTTATTCTTTTTTTTTTCTCATCATTCATACCATATTATGTGTGAATATGTATCCTTGCATGAAAAATCTAATAGCATCTTAGTATTTTCAATTTTAGGGTTGATACATGGAAAACTTGATTTTTCTTGCATGTTCTTGATGGTTCTTGATGTCTTGAAGGGGCTGCCAGGTTACGGGGGTTAGGGGCTCGAATTACAGAGGGCTTAAGGGTCCTTAGATGCACGAATTAGGCCTGGTATGGTTCAAGGAAGGAGGGCCGATGGGTTTGGCTTGATTGGGGCTAGGGCACGACGGTTTTGAAAAAAAGAAGAAGAAGGCCGTGTGAGTTGCTGTCCAGGCCAGGGGCTGGGCTCGTGAGGGTCCTAGCAACGAGCCATGGTGGTCCACGAACGGCTGGAGCGGCTCGGAAGGGCAGGCGCACGGCTAGGGCACATCCTAGCTGTGTCGCGTGTGGGTTTGATGAACCATGCACGTTCTCATGCATGGCTCGCTAGGTTTGGTCCAGAGGGGTCCTAAGGGGTTCGGTCTTGGTCCTAAGATGGTTGGTTACAGTCTAGTCTCGTTGGGTTAGGGCTAGGATCGAAGAACTCATGGATTGGTGGGTACACACTTCGTCGTCTAACAACACAGAGGGATTTAGCACAAACAATAATGGCGCCTATTTTTGTCAACGCGGGCCAAAACATGCAACAGATCTAGATAATTACATATTGATATTGCTATGGAAAGCTCATAACCAAGTATAATGCAGGCCTGTTCAATATATCCAACTAACAAACCACAAAATTCATCAAAACATGAGGCAGACTATAGTTTTGAGCCATTCCGGTTAAATAGCACAAGGAAACCTAGAACCACAGTGTTCTTGTCACAAGAGCTAAAATGTACACATTATAATACCCTACACAAATAACAGAAGTTTTAATATGTCATATACTTTCATATCAGTAAACAAGCTAATTTTTCAATCCCAATCTCAACATATAGACAGTGAAAAAACACAAACAACAAAACTAATGAGGATATTTGTGTTTCTTAGCGACCTAATTTTTTTATGCAGTACCATAATATAGAACAGACTCAACTTTCACCAAACCATAATTTAAAAGATATGCGAGAAAAAATGTTACAGCAAACTATCCAAGAAGTAAATGTGAATAAAACAAAGGCCAGAGTGCAACAAAAGTCGATATCACATTAAAATAACTACTCAACTGTGTGTAGAAATTGGTTATCAACGTAACAAAATGGAAAATCTTGAAGATTATTATTATGATCCTGAGGCCTCTAAATAATAATAATAAATGACCAAAAATGTAACATAACTGACTAGAAATTCATCCCAGCACAGAGAACGCTAGCCAGCCAATGACTGGAGTTTTGTCTCTAGAAGAATCAAAAGTTCACCAAATAGTAAAAAATTCTAACCAATTGCACAAGCCATTAGAAACAGGAAAAAAGCTAATGAAATTACATTATAGAGGAACACTGCTTACAAGCCTAGCTCCAACTCGATCGAGTTGCTTCACCATAGCTAAAGCCTTCAAGTTACCTTCTTTCATGAAGGCCTCGACCATTCTCTCCCCAATTTCTCTACCCCTCTCTTCGTCATCCGTCACCGCGACCGCAGTTGGCCCTGCCCCACTTATTGTACACCCAAACGCCCCAGCAGCGATTGCAGCTTTCTTTACTGCCTCCATTCCCGGAATCAATGGAGCCCTCCTTGGCTCGACTATCTTATCCGATGACAATGCACTGCCCAATCCTTTCAAGTCTCCTTGCAAAAGAGATGCAACCAATGCCCCAGCCTGGCTAGAATTCCACACATGGTGGGACATCGTGATTTCTTTTGGCAATACAGCTCTCATTTTCTTGGTGGGAGCTTCAAATTCCGGATTTACTAACACAAAGAATAGTTTGTTTTCTTGAGGGAGCTTTAACTGCATTAGTTCAAGAGGATCATAGCTTCTAACCAAAATAAAACCTCCCATGACAGACGGAGCTATATTGTCAGCATGGTATCCAGAGACCTTCGCCTCCGACTCAAGCCCCGCGATAACGAGCTCTGATGGAGACAACAGACCTCCGAAAAGCTCGTTAACGGCTACTGCAGCAGCAGCTGCACTTGCTGCGCTGGAGCCTAGACCACTGCCGAGGGGTAGACCCTTCTCCAGGGAGAGGGAGACGCCAACCGATCGAACTTGCAGCATCTTCATGACAGCGATGGCAGCGATACCAGCGCAATTCCACAATGGATTCTTGCTGAGCTTCGACCCAGCTCCCGATATCTCAGAAATGGAAACCTCACCAGGGCGAACATCCGGGTCGACTCGAAGGTTGACGTAGTCTCCGATTCCATCTACGGCGCAGCCCAGAAAGTCGAATCCCGGACCCAGGTTAGCTACGGTAGCGGGGGCAAAAGATTTGACGGAAGTGAACACAGGTTTGGGTTCTACCGCAGTGATTGCTACAGATTTGGAATTGGAGGATGGTTGAGCTGAGGCAGATACACTGAATCTCAAATAAGATGGAAGATGAGACGGAGATTTGGATAATCTTGTGGTGGAGGTGAGGCTGAAAACAGGATTCAAGCTCATTTCACAAGAAGATATGGCCATTGTTTCCAGATTCCGCGAACGAAACACTAGCGGACGCGCCTCCTACAACATCTTCCGCCGTTATCGCTTCTCCGTTCCGTGCTTTACAGTGATCCAAATCTGGAACGAGAAGCTTTGAAATTCACTTGCGTAGTAAGAATTTGCAGAGAGAGGAAAATTGAAGGACACAGAGAACAGTGGCGCAATGAGTATCGAAGAAGAAAGAGATGACAGAGACTAATCAAGAAATTAGGGATTCCAAATCTCCGAATTTGTTTATTTATTATGTTTTTTTTAAAAAAAAAACATAATAATATTAATATTTTTATTATTATATTTAAAATTTAATATGTCATTTATTAGCTTGTTATTGAATAAACAAAGTGAAATCTGAACTTATATAGCAGTATAAATTTAATCATAATCATATGAGATCAAATAAAATTATAAGTAGGTGAAATATTTAATTTAAAGAAAACTGATAAGATATTATTAGCGTCTCACTTCACGCATTGCATTTGCATATTATATAGTTTTATTTTATTTTAAATTTTATTTATCAAGTAATTATTAAAATCAACGAAGAGATAAAATAATCATTATGATATTGTTACGATTAAAAATGTAATCGCTTAAAATTATCAAAGTAATATTTGTGAAAATTTAAAAAAGATGAAATGATACTTATCAATTGAATAAGTGTGATTTTGCAATTAAAAATAAAGCTATTTCAAAACTACCAAAATTTTGTCTTCATTATACTAAGAATTAATATACTTTTCTTTTTTTACTTTCCAAAGTTTGTTTATGAAGTAATTATTAAATTAACAAAAAGGTACAATGATAATTGTAAGGTTCAAGAAATTCGAAATACGTAACTCGACAGCATGTAATTTAAGATTTTATTTTAAAATATGTGTTTAATGATTTTTATGAATGTATGACATGATTATTGCATGATTAGAGTTTATTTCATGATTATTTAGGCTTTTGAGTTCTTTTTCGCGCTCTAACGAAGAACGGAGATCGGAGATAATCAGAAAAATATTTTTTATTGAATAATTATTTTTAATTATTTAATATGAGGTGTTTTTAAGTATGCTTTTTGAAAATGAGCCTTGGTTGGGTATTTTTACTCGTCGGGTTATATTTTACCGGTACGCAAATTTTAGCGATTCGGATGATTTTTTGAGAGTTCGGGAAATATTTTTTAAAACGTATCAAAACGAAATATTTTTCGGCAGTGTTATTGGGCTTGTTGGGTTTTTTATTGCTTAATGTGCTCAAAACCATTTTTATTTTTAATTCAGGCCCATTAGTACATATTTTATTAACCTAAACTACATTTAAGCAAGCCCTAACCGTACTTAACACTTTGTGGTCGCCCCCTCCCCTCCATTCAGCAGCTTTCTTTCAAAAATACAGCAGCAAGCTTCGGCCATTGATAGTTCCTTCAAGAAAGCTTCTCCCCGCCTCTCTGTTTCACGTGCTACGCGCGTATCTTCAAGCTTTTGATCATGTAAACGTTAAGGCACGCATGTATCTTCCTCTTCTCTTCATTCACACCAATGTTATGCTGAATTTTATGTATTTGCACGAATATTTTGTGATCTACCTTGAGTACGAATTTTGATACAAGTTTGACATGAAAATTGCATCATTTCTTGACTCATTCTCACGAATTCATGTACTGTTGCAAGGGGCTGCCGATTTTCATGATTTCTAAGGGGCGTGTATGCTGTAAATTAAGGTGACACGATGTTGGAATTCTAAGGTGTGCACGGTCTAGGTGAGGGCCGAATGGTTGTCACTAGGCGGCTAGAGTTTCGCGTGGTTTGGTGAGGGTTTTGGGTAGGCTCGGCTGAGGGAGGGTTGAACCAAGCCAAGGTACGATCCAAGAGGGTCCAACCGAGGTCTATAGAAGGTCCATACCCAGCTAGTCTCGGGTAGAAAGGAGGTCGATTGGTTAGGGGTCGAGGTGCTTCGAGGGATACGCGGCCTTGCTCTTTTCTTGGTGGTTTGAGCGGTGCGCTTGCAGGGTGCTGAGGGTTGGGCTTAGGTCGGTCCAATAGGGTCCTAAGGTGGGCGAGGAGGGCTAGTGCGAGACTGGTCACGCTGGCTTGCAGGCTAGGATCGAACTTTTCAAGAGTTGGTGCACTAGGGTCTCGAGTGTGCACTTGCAGAAATTTCCAGCAACTTTCGGTTATGGTTTGGGAGTCATAAGGGGTCTGTAATTATTGGTTTAGAGGCTGGTCAAGTATAGTTAAGTCCTGGTTTGAAATGTGAAAATTTTGGTTAAGTTTCGGGTTGATTCGGGCTAAAACCGGGACCCCGGTCCAAGTTTTAAAACGAATCGTATAAGTTTTGATATGGGCTCGAGTTTACGTCTAAGAATTATTCTTAAATATGTTTTGAGGTGTTTTAAGGAGTTTGGTAAGCTTCGGGTCGGAATTTTGAGGGCCAAGGGTAAAATGGTCATTTTGGGTTTCCGGGTGCGAAATGACCTCATTTTGGGTTTCCAGGAGCAAAATGGTCATTTTGCACCCGGGTCGGGTTTGAGTCCTGGCAGTGCCATTAGCACAATTTGACATGTTATTAAATATTTATGTATTACTTATATTACTTTTTGAGTAAATGTCAAAAATACGTTGCATGCTTGATTTTAAGGAAAAATTTATGTATATGCATGTTTTTCTTAAGTGATGAATATGATGACATATTTTTGAAGGAAGGGAGTTGGTTGTGACTAATACGAATACGTTAATATGATGATATGTAAGGCCGAGGCTCAGTGGACGGGTAATGCTGTCGCTGATGTCCCCGCTGCAGGGTACCGCGGTTACACGTAGATGAATCCATCACCTAATATGATGATACGAAAGTCACAGCTAATGAACGGAATTCAAATTAAGAAAACGAACACGTATATGTTGATCTATGAGTTATGTTATGAAAAGGGTTGTGCTTTATCAAGTCATGATTATGCATTTGATTTTATGAGTTCATGAAACGCATCTTTATTACCCTACTTTTCACTGTTGCCTATTATGTATATGTATTTGTTATAACGTTACAGAAGTGTTGAGTATGTAGACTCACTAGGTGTGAATGATGCAGCTGAGCATTTTGATCAGGAGACTGGAGGTGCCGAAGACTGAGTAGGCAGGGCCGGATGTGCGCACGCTAACCCGAGGACCTTATTTCTTCCGCACATCATGTTTTTGAGTTAGGAGTGGACATGAATATTTGTTTACGATTGTTTTTACAGGTTGAGGATTTTGTAAAGATTTTTACTTGTTTCTTATCTGCATGATTTTGAAATGTAAGTCTAGGTTAGTCGGCTTGTCTTTCATTTAAACTGCAGTATTTTATCGGTTAATTGACTACTATTATTTTAAAATGCGAAATTTTCAATGATATTGCATGCATGCATGCATGAGTTAGTAATTTTCGAAAGTCGAGCTTATTAATAAAAAAAAATTAGTAGCATTCTTAAGTAGTAGATGTTTCAATAATTATGATATTCCTAAAGTTAAAATGTTATTGTTTAAAATGGTCAAAGTGGTATTTGTGAAAATTAATAAGAGATTAAATGATATCAAAACAGATAAGGGTGATTTTGTGATTAAAAAAAAGGTTATACCAAACTTACTATTTATCACAAAAATTTGTGGGCGTTTCATGAAACGTCTACTAAATGATAGAGTATGAAAATATCCATAATCTCTCCTAACTCGCAAACATGATGTGCGGAAAAATAAGGTCCTCGGGTTAGCGTGCACATCCAGCCCCGCCTACTCAGTCTTCGGCGCCTCCAGTCTTCTCATCGATATGCTCACCTCCATCATTAACACCTAGTGAGTGTAAAGACTCAACATATCATATACGTTGTAATGAGTACATATACATAACATGCAACAGTGAAAAGTATTGTAATCAACATATATTTCATGATCTTAAAAACGTAGACGTCAACGTAATAAAGCATAACGTGTCAAAACATGTCTCAACATATCATCATATACGTGTTCATTTTCTTTAATTGAATTCCGTTCATTAGTTGTGACTTTCCTATCAGCTCTATTCAATGGATCCATCTACGTATAACCGTGGAACCCGGCGGCGGGGACATCAGCGATAGTATTACCTATCCACTGAGCCTTGGTCTTATATGTCATCGTATTCGTATTTGTATTAGTCACAACCAACTCCCATCCTTCAAAACATGTCATCATATTCATCACTTTATAAAAATCTTGTATATACGAAAATTTTTCTTAAAATCAAGCATGCAACGTATTTTTCATAATATCATTAAAAGTCATGTTCATGATATCATACGCATTTAAAACGTGAAATTTTGAGATTAGGGTGCTGGCAGGACTGCTAACTCGACTCGGGTGCAAAACCTCGAGCCCGTTCTATAACTTATATGATTCGTTTTAAAACTTGGACCGGGGTATTGGTTTTAACCCGAATCAACCCGAAACTCAACCAAATTTTTCCGAACTTAAACCATGACTTCACCACACATGACCAGCCCTTTAACAACCTAATTCAGATCATTTATGACTCCCGAACTCAGCTGGACATCTGCTGGAAATTTCCAGCACAAAGTTGTCGAAATCCTAACCACATTTCCAAGTTAATAACTCGACCCTTCCCTGAACCAGCTCGGACAAGACCCTCACCAGACCTTCCTAGCCCACCACTGGACCCTGCTTGACTGACCTAGCCGTGGCCCATAGCCCCATGCACGCTGCCAAATGTAAACACCCGTAAACTCTCTCACCAAGCCCTAACCGTGACACCTTCGCGCTTAACCCTCTTGTCCGACTCTAATACCAATACCAACAGGTTTGAGCCATCCTAAGCCATGGCAGACCCACCAGAGTGTGGTCCAAGGCTTTGAACCCTTGCACCGCTGGTGCACTCCATTCTTCCGACCTAGCCATAACCGAGCCCTCCGCCAAGTAAACATGAGATCGACCTTCGCAAACCAAGGCTACCACTCGACTCTAGCCCCTTGACACCAAGACTCCCATCGTGTACAGCCCTTAGCCCCTTAACCATGGCAGTCCGTTGCACAAAAGCGATAAGAACATTAGTTTCAACAACATAGTAAGCATATTTCATGTCAAGCTATTAAAAAAACGATACCACATGCTTGATCAAATCATTTCTCATGCAAACACACACACATCAGCAATAAGTAGCTTGAATGATGAGTAATACAAGATTTATGGCGTGCCCTTGCATCTAAACACTCGAAAACTTGGATAACTACGCGTAGGACGAGCACCAGAGAGACATGGGAGGAACATTCTTGAAAGCTTTGAAGAATCCTCGAGTTGGCTGCTGTAAATTCAAAGGGAGCCTGTGGTTGATGAGAGGGAGGGGGCGGCCAAATGCTTAGGTTAGGGTTAGGGTTTGATAGGATAGTGTTTAAGTAGGAAAATTATGTACTAATGGGCCTTTAAAAAAAAATTAAAGGGATAAAAAAGATTTTGGCCCATTAAGCAATCAAGCAAACCCTTCAAGTTCAATAACACTCCCGAAGAATATTTTGTTTTGGTACGTTTTTGAAAATATTGCCCAAACCCTCAAAAAGTTCTCCGAATCGTTAAAATTTGCGTACCGGTTAAAAATATGACCCGACGAGTAAAAATACCCAACCAAGGCCCATTTTCAAAAATCATACTTAATTACACCATATATTACATAATTAAAAATAATTATTTAATAAAAAAATTTTCCTGATTATCCCCGGTCTCTGTACCTTGTTCGAGCGCGTAATGCAACTTAAGGTCCTAAGGCATGTAACTTTAAATAAAACATGAAATGACATACATAACCATGCAATAATCACACCTTTAAAGCTTTTAAAATAATTAAACACATATTTTAGTAAAACCCTAAATTGCATGCAGTCAGGTTACGTAGTTCGAATTTCTTAGACCTTACAATTCTCCCTCTCGTAAACAGAACTTCGTCCTCCAAAATTTAAAACATACCGATCAACTCCGGGTAGTGACTCCTCATCTCGGTCTCCGTCTCCCAAGTAGTTTCCTCCTCAGAATGATTCAGCCACTTGACTTTGACCATGTGGATCACCTTGTTCCGGGGCTTCCTCTCATGACTATCTAATATCTGAGTGGGTCTCTCCTCGAAAGACAGGTTCGGTGTCAACAGCAAGTGGATAAAAATTCAGTACATGCGAAGGGTTCGACATGTACTTCTGCAGCATCGAGACGTGGAACACATTATGAATTCTCTTTCTGACACGATAGACACTGGAATCCCGTGCAGCCTGACTATCTCTCTGATGTATAGTTCTGCGTACTGAGTCATGGTCAAAGTCTTCCTGATCGGTAAAAAGTGTGCTAATTTAGTAAGTCGATCAACTATCACCCAAATGACATTATATCCTCATGTCGTCCTCGGAAGCTCTGTCAAGAAATCCATGGTAATGTTTTCCCATTTCCACTCGGGAATAGGGAGTGGTCTCAGCTTCCCTGCAGGTCACTGATGTTCTGCCTTGACCTGTTGACATGTCAAACACTCAGAGACGAAACGCAGAATATCACCCTTCATTCCCAACCACCAATAAACAGTCTGTAGATCCATATACCTCTTAGTACTCCCTGGATTGATGGAGTACGAGGTTCTGTGGGCCTCACTCATGATATCTGCTCTCAGGAAATCACTGCTAGGAACCCACAGTCGGACACGATATCTGACTATGTCGTCCTCAACTTTATACAACATCGGACCCTTAGACTCATCCCTCTGTCTCCACTTCTGTAATTGCTCGTCAGAATTCTGCCCTGCTCGGATCCTGTACCTCAGTGTCGACTGCATTGTCAGGGTAGAAAGACTAGGGGCATCACCCCTGGCATAAACCGAAAGCTCAAACCTCTAAATCTCTGCCTGCAACGGTCTCTGTACCGACAACTGAGCGATCACTGTATTCTTCCTGCTCAGGGCATCTGCAACCACATTAGCCTTACCCGGATGGTAGCTAATGTCGCAGTCATAATCTTTCACTAATTCCAGCCACCTACGTTGTCTCATGTTCAGCTCTCCTTGCCCTGATGGAATAGATAGAACTGACGATGTGGTCAATGCATGCTTCAGCCTGTCAAAACTCTCCTGACACTCTGATCCCTAGATGAATTTGGCATTCTTCTTCATCAAGGCGGTCATATAAGCACCGCAATAAAAATGCCTGAATGAACTTCCGGTAGTATCCAACCAACCCCAAGAAACTACGGATCTTTGTCACACTCTTCGGCACTGGCCAATAACGGACTGCCTCAACCTTACTGGGATCGACCTCCAATCCATCTCGGGATATGATGTGGCCCAAGAATGCCACTCTATCTAGCCAGAACTCACACTTACTGAACTTGGCATACAGTCATCTGTCCTGTAAAGTCTGCAGTACAGTCCTCAAATGCTGACTGTGCTCCTCTCTGCTCTTCGAATAAATCAGTATGTCATCTATGAAAACTATGACGAACTGATCCAAATACGGCTGAAAACGTGATACATGAGATCCATGAAGATCTCTGGCGCGTTCGTCAGTTCGAAGGTCATCACCATAAACTCATAGTGCCCATAACGCGTCCTGAAAGCCGTCTTATGCACGTCAGAATCTCTCACCCTCAGCTGGTGGTATCATGATCGGAGATCTATCTTCGCGATTACTGATGCTTCCTGAAGCTGGTCAAATAGATCCTCGATCCTGGGCAGTGGATATGAAACGTCTGCTACTCGTTTTCTTAAATCGTGCTAGAAATTTTTTTTTCTCCTTAATCTCCATAATTAAAATTATACATGTATATAAATACTTTAAAATATCTTGTCACCATTTTAAAAATAAACATCCAACTAACATTTAAAAATCTAAAAGAAAATAGTTTAAAGCATAAAATCGTTAAACGTCTTATCAAATCTAAAAACATTATTTGAAAAGTATAGCTCATACTATAACCTCTCAAAAACCACTCCTAATTAAATCATCGTAAAAATATCTTTAGCATCACTTAAAATCATAAATCATAACTAGTGCGAAAAACTAGCGTCGGTCCTCGGGTTATGTGCACCTTCAGTCCAACAAAGTCAACCATCAAGATCTCCATTAACATATTATCATAATCATCTGCATCAATCACACCTAGTGAGTCTAAAGACTCAACACTCCATAATCTTGATAACAACATAATACGTATACAGCTCACATACAACAGTGAAAAATACCTATACTTAAAATATCATTTTCATGAAGATGCATAAACTTTAAATAAAAACATTTTCATAATGATGCATAAACTTTAAACATAAACATTTTCATAAACATGTAGAATCATAAACCTTTTCATATTATCATAAACATATCCATATCATCATCAACATATACATATTCATATTCATGTTCATATACGTGTTTTGTTGAATTCAGATCGTTGATTGTGACTTTCGTGTTTATATACGTGTTGGGCGATGGATCCATCTACATGTAACCACAGTATTGGGCGGCGGGGACACTAGCAACACTCTCACCGGTCAACTGGGCCTTGGCCTATCCTCATAATATGGAAATACGATCGTTGGGGCTCCCTCGGGGGCCTTCTCCCATAGACAGGCTCCCTCTGGTGTCTTTTCCCACGCATGGGCTCCTTCTGGGTCCTTCTCCCAAAAATGGGCTCCCTTTGGGCCTTTTCCCCTCATATTATCCCAAAGCATATCATCATATACATATACATATCCGTATCCAAGAAAGTACGATCGTCGGGCTCCTACTGGGACCATAACCCTCATGATATCTCCAACATATCATCGTATTAGTCACAATCCCTTCACGTCCTTCAACATGTTATCATCACTTTATAAAAATCATGCATATACGTATCATTTTGCTTTTTCGAAACCAAACATGCAACATCTCTTTTAACGTTTTCGTTTAATCATAAAACCCATAAACCTTAAAAATAATAAATCATAACATATTAAATCATAAAATTCATAAACATTTAAAAATCAACATTTTAACATATTAAATCCTAACTTTTAAAATAACATTTTGACATGTTAAATCTTAAACATTTAAAATAAACGTTTTAACATATAAAAATCCATAAACATTTAAAATAATCATTTTAACATGTAACAATTCATATTTATAAACATTAAAAATAATCATATTAGCATATAAAACAGTATTCAGGACACTGCCATGACGTTTACTAATTTCTTGGTGTACAATGACCGTTTTACCCCTGGACGTAAAATTTCACATTTTTTACTTTTTCTTAATTTCATTGACTCTAATATGTCCCAAATAATGATTTAAGCTTACATGAATTTTCCTATATTTTTATTTAGCTTAATTCGACCACTTATAAATTAATCTTTCAATATAATGTATTAATGCGTTTTAATCTCGAATTAAACCAAAACTTAATATAAAATTCTCAAATTAAAAATTTAGACTTATAATAATTATTTACGCTTAAATATAATTTTCTATAATTTTATAAAGCAAAAAACTAGGCTTTTCAATTAATTATCTAATTAGCATTTCGTGCGGCGATTAAATCACGAATAAATCCAAAACTCGTTATTTTGATCCCAAATTTTAAACATAAAATTTTTAGTATTTATTCTACCCTTTCAAGTCATGAGCCACACCCGTGGACCCAAGAATTCAATTTTTGCCTTTTAATTTTCATTTTTGACACACTAACGAGCCCACTGAATCATCTCCCAATTTACTCGAGCCACGCCCGAGCCACCTTGAGCCAAACCCGAGCCAACACACCTAGGGACCCTACTGACCAAGACTAGCATGAAAAACCAACCCTGTCCCGCTCAAAAACTTGCTGGACAGAAGGTCCGTTTGCATGCTTGTGTGTGTGTTAGTGTCTTTGTTGAATTGGGTTTCCTAGTTGCCTTGGACTCTTCCAGTCGTCTAACCACTGACCACCCATGACTATTCCGGTTTTTAAGCGGAGATATCCCTTCTTGTAAATTCCTACGAACGGCTCTTCAAATTTGATCGCCTAATCAGGTCCACGATCAGAGACTTTGTACCTCGCTTGGATTGCACTAGAAATTAGGGCTGGGATCGAGTAGGGACCCGTCCCATAACCTCCTAACCCGATCCCCGTCCCGATAAAAATTGGGAATAAAAAAAAAGATTCCCGATCCCGTACCCGACAAATATCGGGACCCGAATGTTCGGGATCCCGAATGTTCGGGATCTAATCGGGAAGGGAGACAAAATCCCGATAAATATTTTTTAAAAAATTCATTGAACATCATGACATAATGTGTAGTATGTAGTATTTCTTTTCTTCAAAAATTGATAATGAACAATATGTATATACCACCACATATTCATTTTTCACTATAGTAACCCATCAAAACCAACCATATACCAAGGAAAACATGAACACGCAAATAACGAACCCTGAAGGCAGGCATAAATCCAAAGCAAACACCCAAAAAAATGACAAACCTGAAGGCAGTATGTTGAAGTGAAGGCTGAGGTCGAGGCTGAAAGTGAAGGAAATAATTGGAAGGAACTGTAGCAGCGGGAGGAGAACCGTAGATTATGGTTATGGGTTAGATTAAATTTAAAAAATATATTTTAATTCAATAAATAAAATTAGTATTTTAGTCTCTTTTTCAAATAAAATTAAATCTTTAAATTTATTAATATATTCGGGTCGGGTCGGGAATCCCATCGGGTATATCTTATAATCCCGATCCCTTTCCCGATTTTGAGCGGGTCGGGAAAAATCCCAACCACTCGGGTCGGGAAAATTTCGGGTAGGGAAAATTTCGGGGCGGGCCAGGGTCGGAAGTCGGGAAGGGTCGGGAATATTCTGATTTTTGCCCGCCCTACTAGAAATCGCAAGAGATTTGTGCGTTGAGACTACAATATCCGAATTTCCAAAATCCGGAGATGAAGTAGCACAACGATAGAAGACACAAAAGTAGTCGAAATTTTTCCCCTCAATTTTCAAGAGATGGCCGAGAGTTCCTTCCCTCAAAAATCATGGTTTTTGGCTAATTAATTCTTAATCAATCATTAAGCAATATTATGGATTCTTAATCCATAATTAAAACAAATCTAATTTTTTTTGGCCAAAATTTTTCTTCCAATTCTCATGATCTTGCCGTGACTTTCAAGGAGAGATTGAAGAGAATTTGTTGTGGTTTTGTGTGCAAAAATTCATTCCTCAACAATGAGCCCTAATGGTGTATTTATAGAGTGAGACTCCTAATCTAATTAGGAGTCCCTCTCCTACAAGGGCTCTAATAATTTCATTATATTTAAATTCTCATATTATTAATATATAATGTATTTATTAACCTTTAATAATACATTATATAATAATATCATAAAAACATATTTTATATCACCATATAAAATATATACATGTATATGTATATAAAATTAAATAACCATGATTTAATTTGTAAATTAAATCCTTGATTAATTTAATTCTCGACTCCTCTAGAATATTTATGAGAATTTGTTCATGTTAGTAGTCACTACTACTAGCACCACCATTTAATTAGTAAATTTTCAATTCACTAAATAAATGATTTCGAACTCATTATAACCCCGATCGACGATCCGAGAGCGTCGATATGTCAAGGATACAAATCTAGTTCATATAATGAAAATTGAAAATTTCGAAGATCAAAATTTTCATTTACCAATTTTGGAACTTACCATATATGGCAGTTACCATATTTGGCAGCTGCCAGTTTTAGTGAACTCCTTCTCAAAACAGGCAGTTCCACTCTCCTTCCTTATTTAGCAATCATGCCAACTTCTATTTCTTCCATCCTATGAAATCAGCTCATAAACTCCTTTATAAGCTTCTTGTTTGATCTCCATCAAAATATAATCACCAAATTCCAACTCCTTGAAATTTCACTATCTCAACAGGAACACAGAATCCGATACTTGTGTGACCCTCAATGGTTCAGGGATATAACTAACCGTGGGTTCACATCTTCATGTGATTCAGAATAACATTTATTCTTTTTCGGGTTTACCCTAGTCAATCCCATTCTTTTCATCAACTCTTTGATCAAGAATGTCAGAACTCATTTCTGATTGCATCTATCGGATCATGGTAAGAGCCTCTACTAGCATCGCCCCATGATCCTCTAGGTATCACTGATAGTGCCTGCAAGAACCTTTAGTCATGGTTAGCGTACAGTACGGTCCCTTCAACACATATATTGTAGTGCCCAAATTCTGTACACGTATAACCCATGCATTTATTTAATTGTTAAATCATTTGATTAATTGATTTTTACCATGTATGATTTATTTAAATGCATTATTTTAAATTACTTACGTTATATGATGCACGTTAAAATATTTTTCAAGTTTCATGTTTCAGGCGATTATTCGAGGCGGGATTGAGGAAAAGACCCGGTGACGATTTTGGGCAATTTTAATGGAGTATTTTATTTTAAGTTAGGATCGGGGCATATTAATTTAATTATTAAGTTTCAGTATTTTAGAGCCTAAATCATCTATTTAGATATTTTATGATTTTGTTAACTTTTTTAAAGTTTTGGCACTTGTACAAGTTATTTTAAATTTAGAAGTTTTATTAATTAAGGGAGAGTTAGTATTTTTAAATTAGCTTGTTAAATTTTAATTAAGCAAATTTATTCCCTAATTACTACAAACTCACGCCACACACACACACTACACGCTTTACACACTTTTACACACACCTAGAGCCGATCAACATACACACACACATAATTCATTCAAATTTTATTTTTTTTGAGAGAGCAAAACCTAGGTTCCTAAGAACCCTAGCAGCCGCCCCACTTCCCCATTGAAATTCCAGCAAATTTTGCTTGTATCCTTCAAAGAAAAATCGAGCCAAGTTGTCCCGGATCAACCTCGCTTCTTTCTCCGCTTCGGTATCGTCGTTTCGGTAAAGTTTATCATCATAAGGCACGTATATACTATTTATTTCTCATTCGATCATGTCATAGTATGCGTTGCAATGTATTTTGTATGAAAATCATGTGAATGTTGTGTAGAAGTTTGAGAAATTATGTTTAGATCACTTTTGAAACTGTTTTTGGATCTAAAATCACATTTTTTGCTGTCTTTTTAAATAATGAGAATTTTCAGTCATGATTTCGAGAACACTTTCAACACAAAAATCGTAGAACTTTTTGATACCTTCGATTTGATATAAAATTCAAAAATTTTGGATGAAAATTGATTGAGTTATGACCGTTTTAGTGGGACTGCTCAAACTGCGTTTTTTTTGTATTTTATGTTATTGATGAATTCTTGAAGTTTTACTGTTGTAGGCTTCGTTGGGGGTCGATGGGTAATCGCTGCCGCGTATAGGTATATTGTTAATGATGTTTGGATGGTTATTGACGTTTCGTTTCGTGTCGTTAGGCACTTGGGAGAACGAGTAGTCCTAAAAACTATTTTGGTGTCAAAATTTGAGGTTAAGGGTTTTATTGTATTGCGTGAGGAGCGTCGTTTCTTTGGGAATGTTTGGGACGTTTTTATGGAGTCGAGTCAGTGTCATAGTGTCCTAGGATGAGTCTCGATGGATTGGTTAAAGAATCGTATTATTTTAGTTAGGAGTATTAAGATGCAAGTCGCGGAGTCCAGTACACTCGGCGCCCGAGCGGTAATTTTTTACCGCCCGAGCTCCACCTTCACTGTTGAGAGTTTCATTTTTGTAAGCTCGGCTACCGAGCGATAATGCTTTACCGCCCGAGCGCTACTCTTTCTGTTCGAGTGCAGGTCTCCAGAAGACCTGGCGCTCCAGCGGTAACATATTACCGCCCGAGCGCCACCTCATCTGTGAGAATGTTTGGTTTCCACTTATGTTCAAGTTCAAATAGTGATTTCATGTCTTTTATTGTTGAGAAATGTTCACACGTCATCTTAGAGTGTGTTTCGGGGTTTGATGTCATGGTTAGTATGATTAAACGAGGTCAAGTCCCGAGCGATCTAGAATGTCATAAGCTACTTATTCACTTTGGTGGTGAGCTTGAGTACCTAAGTCTAAGTTATGCAAGTTAAGTATCTTAAAATCATGTTAGTCTGTGCAGCAGCGGCCCCAAAGCGAGCTCCAACGAATCCCTCAACGCCAAGTAAGTATGTTCGACGTGCAAAGAAAATATTTTAAAGTTTTTGAGGTATGCTAAATGTCTTGTGACCAAATTATGTTTAGGATTGGAAAGCGTTAAACTATGAATGGGGACCAATCCACCCCGTTAAATTATGAACAGGTTTAGATCAGGATTGGAAAGCGTTAAATCATGAACGGGGACCAATCCACCCGTTAAAGCATGAACGGAGATCTCATGTATGTGGCAGTGGATACGTCTCTGTCAGCCCAGTACTGTGGTTAGTCTGATCAGGCGATTATGTTATGGGTTACTTGCTTTGAAACATGCCTCTACGAAAAATGATGAGATTATGTATGTTCAAGTATGTTCTAGTATGCAGCATGTTTAAGAAAAGTTTTCACGTTATGACATGTCTATGTTGTGTAAGCATGTTCCAGTTCATTTCAAGTTCAAGTATGTATGTCCTATTTTGAAGTTGCATGTGGTTTTATTATGTATTATTTGTTACTACCAGTTTATGCGTGTTGAGTCTTTAGACTCACTAGACTTTATCGATGCAGGTGAGGATGTTTACGAGGAGGCTGGAGGTGGGGACCAAGGAGCAGGCTTGGACTGAGCGGGAGGCTAGACCCGAGGACCGCCCAAGTTTTAATGACATTTGAACTGTTTAAATACACCGATTTATGTTACTGTTTTGATGACCTTGCAAATACTTTTGGCAAACATTGTTTTGAGATCTTCCGTTGCAACTATTTTTGAGACGTACAGTTTACTTTATCAAAATTTGAAGGTTCACGATTTATTTAATAAAATGTTAAATTTTTTCGCAAATTTTAAGTAGTAAAAGTACGGTACGTTACAGTTGGTATCAGAGCGGTGTTCTTGTAAAGGGTTACGCTTACTGCCAGTCGCAAGAAGCTCATGAAGTCACACCTCAAGTCTGTAAGTTTTAAAGTTTTGCATTACGTATGTAGTAAGCATTGAATCATGATTTCAGCATGTCCATGTTTTTAATTCAAATTACGTGCATCTTATGCTATTAGTATCATGTTTATGCATATTGGGTTTACGTGGTGGGTAAATTGCTGGAACAGTATGCCTCCCAGACGTGTGATTAACCGCGAAGCTAGAGAGGAGAACCGAGAGGCCCGAGATGAGGAGAGGGTCACTCCTCATCGTCCACCTCCGGATATGCAGGCGCAGATGCTTGCAGGTATGACGCAGTTCTTCGCGCAGTTTGCGGGGAACCAGGCTGCAGCGAATGCAGGGGCAAGGCCCAGACCTGAAGCGGTGTATGAGAGGTTTCAGAGGATGAATCCTAAGGAGTTTTTGGGAACTACGGACCCGATGGTGGCAGAGGGATGTATTAAGTCCATCGAAGTGATCTTTGATTTCATGGAGCTGCAGGATGCAGACCGAGTCCGTTGTGCCATATTTCTTCTAGCAGAGGATGCCAGGCGTTGGTGGGATAGTGCGTCGGTGGTAGTTAATTTGCCGACTTTGTCTTGGAATGGGTTTAAGGAAATATTCTTCGCCAAGTACTTCACTGAGGAAGTACGATCCAGACTTACCAGAGAGTTCATGTCGCTGCGACAGGGAGACAGCAGCGTGGCAGACTTCGTCCGGAAGTTTGAGAGGGGGTGTTACTTTGTGCCCCTGATAGCTAATGATGCCCGGGAGAAGTTGAGGCATTTTATAGATGGATTGCGGCCGGTCTTGCGCCGTGACGTTCGAGTTGCTGGTCCTGCCACTTACTCAGTTGCCGTATCGAGAGCTTTGGCGGCAGAGCAAGATCAGAGGGATATTGAGGCTGACAGGCAGGGCAAGAGGCCTTACCAGGCACCACCACATCAGCAGCAGCAGCATCAGAGGCCCCAGTTCAAGAAACCTTACCAGGGGCAGCAGGGGAAAAAGCCTTATCAAGGACCACCGAAAGGCAAGGGTCCTATTCAGCAGCAGAAGACGCCTCAGAGACCTGGGAATTTTCTAGTGTGTCCTAAATGCAATCGCCAGCATCCGGGAGAGTGTTTATACGGATCAGGCAAGTGCTTTAAATGTGGAGCAAGTGACCACATGTTGAAGGAGTGCCCACAATGGAAACAGCCAACCCAGGGCAGGGTATTCGCCATGCATGCTCTGGAGGCGAACCCAGACACTACACTGTTGATGGGTAATTTATTTAATTCAGTACAGTATTAGATTTTTACCTTGCATGCTCGTTTTGTTTTGGGATTATTAAGTTGCTAGTTGGAATTTTGGTATATTTTGTTGCATAAGATTTATGATAGAGCTTTTGGGATATAAGTTTCGTGTCGTGCTAACGTCTCTCAGGAAATATCTTCATTAAGAGATTAGCCACGAAGGCCCTGATAGATTCGGGAGCCACTCACTCTTTCATCTCGGAGGCATTCGCTAATCATTTAGACATCAAGTCTATCGGCCTTGATGTGACTATTCAGTGACAGTCCCATCAGTGGAAGAACTGTTAGCTACCAGTGTGGTCAGAGATATTGATCTAGAACTGCAGGGCCACCTGGTGTATGCCGACCTGATAGTATTGCCGATGCCAAAATTTGACATTATCTTGGGAATGGACTGGCTGACAAAGAACCGAGTCCTGATCGACTTTCAGAAGAGATCAGTGTTGGTCAGACCGATGGGAATGGAGCAGATTCTATTTGAGCCAGACAGATGGAGAAGCTTCCCTCGTATGATCTCCTGCATGCAGGCACGAAGACTTATTTCTAAGGGGTGTCAGGCTTTCTTGGCCAGCATTGTTTCGACACCTGATGCGCCCACTCCATCCATATCAGATGTGCCGGTAGTCAGAGACTTCCCAGACTTCTTTCTTGACGACGTCACAGGTCTTCCACCAGATAGAGAGATGGAGTTTTCCATTGATCTTATGTCAGGCACAGTGCCAATCTCCAAGGCACCGTACCGATTAGCTCCAACTGAGATGCTAGAACTTAAACAGCAGATACAAGAGCTTCTTAACAAGGAATTTATTCGCCCTAGTTTCTCTCCATATGGCGCACCAGTGCTGTTCGTAAAGAAGAAGGATGGGAGCATGAGGCTGTGTATCGATTACCGAGAGCTGAACAAGGTAACGATCAAGAACAAAGACCCACTTCCTAGAATCGAAGACTTATGTGATCAGCTGCATGGAGCTACAGTGTTCTCAAAAATAGATCTTCGATCAGGGTATCACCAGCTGAATGTGAAAGATGCAGATGTTCACAAAACAGCCTTCAGGACCAGGTATGGGCATTACGAGTTCTTAGTGATGCCGTTTGGATTGACGAATGCTCCAGCAATTTTCATGGACCTCATGAACCGAGTATTCCAACCTTATATTGATAAATTCGTCATAGTGTTTATTGACGATATCCTTATTTACTCGAAGAGCCATGAAGAGCATAGCCAACATTTGAGGAAAGTTTTACAGATCCTGCAGAGTCGCAAGTTGTTTGCGAAGTTCAGTAAGTGTGAGTTTTGGTTGGAGAAGGTAGCGTTTTTGGGGCATATAGTGTCTAGCAGTTGTATTGAGGTAGATCCAGCTAAGGTAGCAGCCGTTAAGGAATGGGTCGAGCCGAAGAATGCTTCAGAGATCCGCAGTTTTCTGGGTTTAGCCGGTTACTACCGTAAGTTTATTTAGGGGTTTTCGTCGATAGCAGTGCCACTAACTTCGTTGACAAAGAAGAATGCTAAGTTCGTATGGAGTGTCGAGTGTTAGAATAGCTTCGATGCTTTGAAGCAAGCTCTTATTTCTGCGCCAATGTTAGCCATTCCATCAGGGCAAGGGGATTTTGTGTTATACACCGATGCATCTAAGCTCGGTCTAGGCGCAGTGTTGATGCAGCAGGGTCGGGTTATAGCCTATGCTTCCAGGCAGTTGAAGGTACATGAGAAGAACTACCCGACTCACGATCTTGAGTTAGCCGCTGTAGTCTTTGCGTTGAAGATTTGGAGACACTACTTGTACGACGAGAAATGTCAGATTTTCACTGATCATAAGAGCCTCAAGTATTTCTTCATGCAGAAAGAACTGAATATGAGACAGAGACAGTGGTTAGAGCTGGTAAAAGACTACGATTGTGAAATTAGCTACCATCCAGGGAAAGCTAAAGTTGTGGCAGATGCCTTGAGCCGTAAGGTTGCAGTCGTAGCACAGTTGTCAGTACAGAGACCTCTTCAGTATGAGATTCAGAGGTTTGGGTTAGAAGTTTATCGCAAGGGCAGAGCTCCGAGGCTGTCTAATCTGACAGTCCAATCTTCTTTGCTAGACCGTATCCGAGCAGGTCAGTCTTCAGGTGAGCAATTACAGAAGTGGAGGCTGAAGGATGAAGCTAAGGGCAGTGTACTTTACACAGTTTCAGATGGCATTGTGAAATACAGAGGTAGAATGTGGGTGCCTAGTGTTAATTCGATCAGACAAGATATTCTGACAGAGGCACATGCATCTTCGTATTCAATTCACCAGGAGGTACCAAGATGTACAAAGACCTGTAGATCTTGTATTGATGGCCAGGGATGAAGAGAGACATCCACAGATTTGTGTCTGAATGCCTCACTTGTCAGCAGGTGAAGGCAGAGCATCAGAGACCAGCAGGATTGGTTAAGCCACTCCCCATCCCAGAGTGGAAATGGGAAAATGTTACAATGGACTTTGTGGTTTGTTTGCCAAGGTCAGTCAGAGGATCGAATTCTATTTGGGTGATAGTGGATTGACTCACTAAGTCGGCACATTTCTTGCCAGTGAAAACGACTTTCTCCATGACGCAGTATGCGGAGCTTTATATCAGGGAGATCATTCGATTGCATGGAATCCCAATTACTATTGTGTCCGACAGGGACCCGAGGTTTACTTCATCCTTTTGGAAAAGTTTGCATGCAGCCATGGGGAAAAAGTTTCTATTCAGTACAGCTTTCACCCGAAGACAGATGGCCAGTCTGAGCGAGTGATTCAGATTTTGGAGGACTTATTGCGAGCCTGTATGATCGATTTCCAAGGGACTTGGGAATCTAAGTTACCTCTAGTGGAGTTTACATACAACAACAGTTTTCAAGCATCTATTGGTATGGCTCCCTATGAAGCATTGTATGGAAGGAAGTGCAGATCGCCGATTCATTGGGATGAAGTCGGTGAGAGAGCAGAACTTGGTCCAGAGATAGTTCAGCAGACTGCAGAAGTGGTGGTCAAGATTCGTGACAGGATGAAGACCGCCCAGAGCCGTCAGAAGAGCTATGCTGACAAAAGGAGGAGAGATCTAGAGTTTGCCGTGGGTGATCACGTTTTTATAAATATATCACCTATGAAAGGTGTTATGAGATTTGGGAAAAGAGGCAAGCTGAGTCCGAGGTTTATTGGACCGTTCGAGATTCTTGACAGAGTTGGGACGCTAGCGTATCGTATTGCCCTTCCGCCGAATTTGGCCGGGGTACACAACGTGTTCCACGTCTCGATGCTGAGGAAGTACCTAGCTAATCTTTCGCATATTCTGAGTTATGAGCCGTTGCAGTTGGCTCCAGACCTGTCTTACGAAGAGAGACCTATCTAAATCCTAGACAGACATGAGCGTAGACTTCGGAACAAGACGACTAAGCTGGTCAAAGTCCGGCGGCTTAACCAATCAGTGGAGGAAGCCACTTGGGAGTCCGAAGTGGACATGAGGATTCGCTACCCGGAGTTGTTCGGTAAGATTTAATTTCGAGGACGAAATTTTTATAAGTGGGGGAGGAACTGTAGTGCCCAAATTCTGTACACGTATAACCCATGCAGTTATTTAACTGTTAAATCATTTGATGAATCTATTTTTAAAATGCATGATTGATTGAAATGCATTATTTTAAATTACTTACGTTATATGATGCACGTTAAAATATTTTTCAAGTTTCATGTTTCAGGCGATTATTCGAAGCAGGATTGAGGAAAAGACCCGGTGACGATTTTGGGCAATTTTAATGGAGTATTTTATTTTAAGTTAAGATCGGGGCGTATTAATTTAATTACTAAGTTTCAGTATTTTAGAGCCTAAATCATCTATTTAGATATTTTATGATTTTGTTAAATTTTGTAAAGTTTTGGCACTTGTACAAGTTATTTTAAATTTAGAAGTTTTATTAATTAAGGGAGAGTTAGTATTTTTAAATTAGCTTGTTAATTTTTAATTAAGCAAATTTATTCCCTAATTACTACAAACTCACGCCACACACACACACTACACGCTTTACAAACTTTTACACACACCTAGAGCCGATCAACACACACACATAATTCATTCAGATTTTATTTTTTTTGAGAGAGCAAAACCTAGGTTCCTAAGAACCCTAGCAGCCGCCCCGCTTCCCCATTGAAATTCTAGCAAATTTTGCTTGTTTCCTTCAAAGAAAAATCGAGCCAAGTCGTCCCGGATCGACCTCGCTTCTTTCTCCGCTTCGGTATCGTCGTTTCGGTAAAGTTTATCATCATAAGGCACGTATATACTGTTTCTCTCTGCTTCGATCATGTCATAGTATGTGTTGCAATGTATTTTGTATGAAAATCATGTGAATGTTATGTAGAAGTTTGAGCAATTATGATTAGATCACTTTTGAAACCGTTTTTGGATCTAAAATCACGTTTTTTGCANTATGTTTAGATCACTTTTGAAACCGTTTTTGGATCTAAAATCACGTCTTTTGCAGTCTTTTTAAATACTGCGAATTTTTGGTCATGATTTCGAGAAAACTTTCAACACAAAAATCGTAGAACTGTTTGATACCTTCGATTTGATATAAAATTCAAAAATTTTGGATGAAAATTGAGTGAGTTATGACCGTTTTAGTGGAACTGCTCAAACTGCGTTTTTTCTGAAAAATATGTTATTGATGAATTCTTGAAGTTTTACTGTTGCAGGCTTCGTTGTGGATCGAAAGGTGATCGCTGCCTTGTATAGTATATTTTTAATGATGTTGGGATGGTTATTGACATTTCGTTTCGTGTCGTTAGGCACTTGGGAGAACGAGTAGTCGTAAAAACTATTTTGGGGTCAAAATTTGAGGTTATGGGTTTTATTGTATTGCGTGAGGTGCGTCGTTTCTTTGGGAACGTTTGGGACGTTTTTATGGAGTCGAGTCAGTGTCATAGTGTCCTAGGATGAGTCTCGATGGATTGGTTAAAGAATTATATTATTTTAGTTAGGAGTATTAAGATGCAAGTCGCGGAGTCCAGTACACTCGGCGCTCGAGCGCCACCTTCACTGTTGAGAGTTTCATTTTTGTAAGCTTGGTGCTCGAGCGGTAACGTTTTACCGCCCGAGCGTCATTCTTTCTGTTCGAGTACAGGTCTCCAGAAGACCTGGCGCTCGAGCGGTAATTTCTTATCGCGCGAGCGCCACCTTCACTGTTGAGAGTTTCATTTTTGTAAGCTTGGTGCTCGAGCGGTAACGTTTTACCGCCCGAGAGTCATTCTTTCTGTTCGCGTACAGGTCTCCAGAAGACCTGGGGCTCGAGCGGTAACATATTCCCGCCCGCGCGCCACCCCATTTGTGAGAATGTTTGGTTTCCACTTATGTTCAAGTTCAACTAGTGAGTTCATATCTTTTATTGTTGGAAAATGTTCACACATCATCTTAGAGTGTGTTTCGGGGTTTGATGTCATGGTTAGTATGATTAAACGAGGTCAAGTCCCGAGTGATCTAGAATGTCATAAACTACTTATTTACTTTGGTGGTGAGCTTGAGTACCTAAGTTTAAGTTATGCAAGTTAAGTATCTTAAAATAATGTTAGTATGTGCAATAGCGGGCCCAAAGCGAGCTCCAACGAATCCCTCAACGCCAAGTAAGTATGTTCGACGTGCAAAGAAAATATTTTAAAGTTTTTGATGTATGCTAAATGTCTTGTGACCAAATTATGTTTAGGATTGGAAAGCGTTAAACTATGAACGGGGACCAATCCACCCCGTTAAATTATGAACGGGTTTAGATCAGGATTAAAAAGCGTTAAATCATGAACGGGGACCAATCCACCCGTTAAAGCATGAACGGGGATCTCATGTATGTGGCAGTGGATACGTCCCTGTCAGCCCAGTACTGTGGTTAGTCTGATCAGGCGATTATGTTATGGGTCACTTGCTTTGAAACATGCCTCTACGAAAAATGATGAGATTATGTATGTTCAAGTACGTTCTAGTATGCAGCATGTTTAAGAAAAGTTTTCACGTTATGGCACGTCTATGTTGTGTAAGCATGTTCCAGTTCATTTCAAGTTCAAGTATGTATGTCCTATTTTGAAGTTGCATGTGGTTTTATTACGTATTATTTGTTACTACCAGTTTATTCGTGTTGAATCTATGGTTAGTATGGACTTGATCGATGCAGGTGAGGATGTTTACGAGGAGGTTGGAGGTGGGGACCAAGGAGCAGGCTTGGACTGAGCGGGAAGCTAGACCCGAGGACCGCCCAAGTTTTAATGACATTTGAACTGTTTAAATACTCCGATTTATGTTACTGTTTTGATGACCTTGCAAATACTTTTGGCAAACATTGTTTTGAGATCTCCCGTTGCAACTATTTTTGAGACGTACAGTCTACTTAATCAAAATTTGAAGGTTCACGATTTATTTAAGTAAATTTTAAATTTTTCCGCAAATTTTAAGTAGTAAAAGTACGGTACGTTACATATATCCCGATCGAATCTGTAACCAATGGTAAATCGAGAGTTTCATATGAATTCGATAACAATGCGATTTATCTTTGAGTACTAATAGTGGCATGGTATGTGCAACTAGGAAAACACCTTTCCCTAAAGCACATTTCTTGCTCTGGCCAGAGACTCCTTACACTATTAACTCATCAGATCACATAGGATATGTTCACCCGTAGGCGAACGGTGAATCCCCGACCACAATGCATTTGCTCATACGTATTTCGAAACTACACCCAACCTCGCCACCTGATGACACTCGATAGAGTCGGTAAACGAATCAAAGTGCATGCTAGTACGTATAGCCCCTACATTGTCCTGGGTCAAAGGACTAATGGTGTACAACCATAACTGCGGACTATTCCACTCGATAAGTGAGAACCACTTGGACAGTCCGAGGGAAGATTGTTCGGTGCATCATCATATGATCATCCATCTGTGTGAATGGACATCTCCATGCCCTTGCCAATGAAACATGACGTTTACACACAGATGCTAGTCTCAATCTCGAGCGGCCTTTATCCTTGTTTTAGGCGGCTGATTCCAGTAGAAACCTGTTTAGAATATACGGTACACTTCCTAATGAGTTTCATGATCTTACGTTGCGACGCAGACCTCATGGTACCTATTGTATATTCAAGGACTTTATCTATGCAGCTTGCATGGGTATACAGATAAAGTATAATGCCATAATCGAATAAAATCGTAAAATATTATTAAAATAAATATTGTTTTACATTTGAGTCAATAAAGTTCGAGCCACAAGTTGGTTACCGGGCACATACTCTAACACAAACATGATATTGGATGAAAATACAAGCTTTAAAATTCACCTATGATGCAAATTCGAAAATAAAACGTGATGCAACTTGTTTTTTTTGCTAAACAAAATTAAATAAATACTATGGTGTGATAGATGTTTGAAGGAAAGATTATGGCGTGCCTTTCCATTTTAAACGCACGAAAACGTTGGCGATTGAAGAACGACGACGACGAGACGATTGCTTGATTTTCCTTGAAGAACCTTCAAACTTTTCTCTTAATTTGGTGATGTGGTTGCCGTGTATTTGAGGGAGAATTGGTGTGCAATTTCTGAAAGTGGCGTGAGCAATATGGAGGGTTAAGGGGTTTTTTAATATATTATATACTTAATTAATCCACTAACAAGGCTTAAGCCCATTAATAAACTTAATTAAGCCTACTTAGCCCATTAATATTTAATTAAGATATTTAAAATAATTTTGTTTGAATAAGTTTGTGAATTTATTAGCCGGGTTGCCAAAAAGTTTGTATTTTTGTTGAAAAACCAACACCGATAAAAATTACGTCCTGGCGTATAAAATCACCTTAAAACCCCTTATTATTTTCAAAAATAAGAAAAAACATCACCTTTACTTTAAATAATCAAACAATTATTTAATAAAAACATTTTCGATTTTTCAGCCCTCGGTTTCCGTTCGTCGATCGCAACTCGAATAACTTTTAAAAATACATTTTAATGCAACCATGAAGAAAAGTATATTTTAAACATGTAAATATGCACAACAAAATTAATTCATGCAATTAAAATATTTAATTAAAATACAAAGGAATTTAATAACTCGTGCATGTGGTTCGCGTGGACTTTTTAATTTTTCGGGCCGTTACAATCTTCCCCCCCTTAAATTGAATTTCCTCCTCGANTAAATTTTCGGGGCGTTACAATCTTCCCCCCCTTAAATTGAATTTCCTCCTCGAAATTCGCTTATCCTTGATAACCCAAAGTTTAGTTTCAGTTCTAGTATCCCGAAAATCCACGCATCCATTGTGCACTCTGATAAAATACTAAATCTTATGGTGTCTTTATGTCTCATTGATCCCAATTAATTTTTCCTTCTAAATCTTTATTTGCAAATCACAACTTAAAAAGACCGATGTTGACATAGTGCTATGCTATTATAACCTCGAATTTCAAATTTCCTTAAAATTTCCAATATAAAAAGATGGATGACCATACTTATCGTATATTATTTTTCTTATTTTATACCCAAAATATTGGTCAACTTATCAAAGTTCAACCTAAAAATCTCAAACACAACCTACCAACGCTTAGATTTTCAAACCTAATATCGATTCATTCTTAAAAACCCTTGATTAACATTCCTTATAACATTATAGCCAAAATATCTCAAGGTTCCAAATATTCTTAAAAGTCTAAATCATAAAAAATTCTTACCATTTAGACCATTCAATTATCGCTTATTACTAAATTAGTCCCAAAATTTCGTAATAATTGCAAAACTAATTCTTAATTTCCTCAAAAATCATCCTGATTGGTCCTTGATTTCAAAAATCCTACAGTTAACCCATAAGTTCTCGGTTTTCTTAATTTTCTTCTACAGTTTTCCCATGACATAATTTCAAAAATTTAAACTTATTTACCCAAAAATCAATTCCTATAACCAATCTTACCTTTCGTCAAACTTAAAATCCCAATTTATACATTTCTATACTCCTAAAGTCGTTGCAAATCCTCGAATCATTATTACTTATGAGTAATTCCCAAAAATTAATTCAACTAGTATCCACAAATCATAAATATTTTCTTAGAAAATCTACGTGTCCCAAAGAAATTCATAATATTCATGATTAACTTATGGCCCAAAAAGTAGAATGTCAATACTAAAACCCAAACATCAACATAGCCCAATTCCACCACGAAGCCAACAGGCGTTGAAATCAAATAATTTCGTATTTCATTTTGTATCACGTATAAAAATTCTTGAGCATATAAATCATATATCCGCATAAAGCAATTAAGCATGTGACGTAAACATAAAATTCATGTAATTAGGCAGATAACATCATAAAATCATATAAAACATGTAAACTTACAAGTTTAAGGCTTGACGACTGAGCTTCCCAGCACTGACGGTGGCACAACCCTTTGCAGGACCTTTGCTCTGATACCAACTGAAAAGCTCGTGGAGAAAAGCTCGGGCGAATGAAACCTTTATCTAGCAAATCTTGTATTTGATCCTTCAGTTCTTTCATCTCTGCAGGTGCTAGACGATAGGGTTCTTTAGAGATCGGCACTGTACCTGGCATCAGCTCGATAGAGAAATCAACCTCCCTGTCTAGTGGAACGCCTGAAACATCGTTCGACAAAACGCTGGAGAAATCCCTGACCAATTCGATGTCCTCTAGCCTCTGGCTGACTGGCTCATTCACTGTCACAATACTCGCCAAAAATGCCTTGCAGCCTCTCTTCATGAGCTTCCTTGCACAGATGCAAGAAATGATGTGTGGCATCAGCTGGTGTCTGGCTGCCTCAAAAATAAATGACGGACCGCTGAGCGGTCGGACAGATACTGACCTCTGACGAAAATCTATGGCAGCCCCGTTTGAAGAAAGCCAGTCCATACCAAGAATAATATCGAAGTCCGGTAACGGTAGCACAATCAAATCTGCCTGCACCGTATTTTTCTGCAACTGAAGCTCCAATCTCTTCACTATCTGAGACGTAAACATCTGATCTCTAGACGGAATCGAAACTCTGAATCCAAAATCCATCGCCTCTGGTATGATTCCTAGTCGCTTGACAAATGACTCGGATATAAATGAGTGTGTAGCTCCGAAATCTAGCAATGCATACGTGGCTACACCTGAAATATATATCCTTCATGCGACAAAACATACCATCAAATCTGATCGTGTTGAAATTTAAGAGATTTTCTATCAGTAAATAACCCAAGATCCTCAAATAATCACTGATTAATTTTTGTTTCCCATAAAAATTTTCGAAACTTACCCAAAATTTTTTCCGAAAATTGCAATTTGGCACTTAAAGTTTCGAATTCTTAACAATTTGACCCTTCACTTTTCGAAAATTGCATCTTAGTCCTCATGAAATTTTGAATTTAGTCAAATCAAACCTTAAAATTCTCATAATATGCAAAACAACCCCTAAATTTTGATTTTTGCAGTAAGGTCCCTGAGAATTCGGTTATTACATTTACGGTCCTTAAAGCTCTTAATTACCACAATCCAACCCTTAGGTCCACTTATTAGAACGTTAAACCTAATTCATTTTAGGTTCTCAACCCTCGAAAATAATTCCCACAACCAAAAATAATGATCCAAGCAATCGAGGCGGTAGTAAAATTCTTAAACATAAAGGTTACTGGTGATCAGTGTAGAGTCTGGCTCCACCTCTGCTTCCTCTGCAAGCATCACATAGGCTCTGCCAGCAGTGGGGCCATTGTTCTTAGGGCAATCAGCTGTCTTGTAGCCCTCTTCCTGGCATATAAAGCATTTGAAGGTTCCCCACATACACTTGCCGAAGTGGAACCGGTTGCAATGCTTGCATGGCTGCCTCTCTGCGGGCTTAGGAGCCCCTGGTGCCTGTGGAGGCCTCTGCTGCCCGGGCCTCTGAAACTATCCCTTGGGCTTCTGCTGCCCCTGATGCCTTGGTGGCCTGGTGAACTGCCTCTTCGGTGGCTGTGAACTAGACTGGTCTGATGCCTCTTCCGCTGCATCTCGACGTCGATATCTCGGAGGACCTGCTCTGTCTGAAAAGCACAAACAGTGGCCTCATCATAACTCACCAGTCTCATCAGCATCACATCCCGGCGTAACGTGGGTCTGAGGCCATCCGTGAAGTGCCTCAGCTTCTAGGCAGCATCCCTCGCAATAAGGGGCACAAAATGACAGCTCTGTCAAAATTCCCGATGAACTCTACTAAAGACAAGTCCTCATGTTGGAGACTCATAAACTCTCTCCCACCAAGTTCAACATGTGCGCTGCTCCCTCCCACCAAAGGGATGCATCGTCCCTCATCATATACACGAAGAATCTGACCCGATCTTTGTCCCTCATGTTTAGATACTGAAATTGCAGCTCTAGAGACCGGATCCAACCCTCTGCTAAAAACGGATCAGTAGTACCCCCGAAATCCTTCGGGTTGAGCCATCGATATTGCTCATAGACGTCTATCTAGGGCCTCGGATCCCGCTGTGCCTACTCCATCAGTTTGGAAATACCCTCAAGGACTCGGGTAGCTGTGCCTCCTAGCGGTGGTGGTGGTGGTGGATGGCCTCTATCCTCTCCAGTAGTATCATCCTGCCTGTCGGTGCTGGGGGCGCGTCTGGGAGGCATGATATCTGAATACATTCCAAATTCTAAACGTAATCCATCATGCAATTTAATCTAGTTTTCAAAACATTTAATCCTTAAATCGTGAAAACAACTAAACATGTATTGTAAATCGCTGAAAAACATGTATCATGTAAACATGTAGGTGATAGCATTAAAACATTTAAACTTACAGACTTGAAGATTGAGCTGCAGAAGCTGGCGGTGGTACAAACCTATACAGGACCCTTGCTCTGATTCCAACAGAAACGTCTACTAATTTTTTTTTAAATCTAAATTTTGAAACAAACATTTACAAACCCTAGCTGGTCGAGCATCGTGAATAAAAAATCAAACATGCAAAAATCCTGACAACCATCAACATATATGAAAGATCGAGTGTGCTAGTGTCTTCGAAAGCATTTCAAACACTATATTCTCCAATAAGCTGCAATAGCTCGTGTTCTAAGGATATTAACACCGATGAATTAAATCGAGTTTGGTTTAAAACCAAGCGGGAGAAACTCGAAGTAATCTTTCGTGAAGAAGACTGTTATTAAAAAACATTTTAACTTATGTAAACTGAATAACTAAAAAAGGGTAGATTGATTTTTGCATTCATCAGTTCAGTTATGGTGACAACTGAACTGACGAATACTCTAACTGATCAAAACAATTTCAAAACAGCAGTTAATCAATTAAATACATAAGATATGTTTATGGATGTTCGGAGACTTCAACTGCTCCTATGTCACCCCTTCTACTACCATGGGTAGGATCCACTAGAAGACTTTGATTTATACAACACTTTGTACAAACCCAATCAGCGAGGACTTACACTATTGCCTAAACTCCTAGCTACGACTGATGGCAGCACCTTCCAGCCAACACTTCTTTAACGTCTATGTGTCAAAGACTACATACACAAGTTTAACGTCTTTGTGCAATACGGTTTTTTGAGTGGTTGAGAGTGTTTGTGTGTGAGAACTAAACAAGGATGTTCTCATACACTGAGGGACAAAAGCTTCTATACTAAGCCGATAACACGTTGAAGTGTCCCTCTGGGCTGATTCTGAAAGTCGATTTGCTATATGCGTGCCCTTTCCTTTCTCTCTTATTTGCGTTGTTGTTGTTGATATTGATGTCTCTATGTCTCTTTTTGAGTCCTCACTGATCTTTTCTTTATATAGGCGGGAAAGACCGATCGTACAGAGAGACTCATTTATTGTATCCGTTGCATCTTGAATTCGTTTCTTGGACTTTGTGTCTCGACTTTTCGACTGCCCTTCTGAAATGTTTTGTCTTTAATGCTCTGATGCAACGTCCATTATTGTCCTTTAACTGTACAAAGGCTTTGTACCTTCACGCACAGTTGGAAACCATTGGAAGAGTTTGTCTTCATCAACAACTGAAATATTCTGACTGATGCTTTGGACTGGTCAGCTGAACTTGTCTTTAGTTAGGCTGGTGGAATCAGTTGACTCGTCAGTTGAACTGATTTCACTCTCGTTCAGTTGAATTGATCATCTAGGTTTCTTCATCAGTTGAACACTCTTTCGGCTGGCCAGGCTTCTGAGGTTCTCCTGCTGAACCACCTATCAACTGGACAATCAGCTGGACTGCTCAATTGACGTAATAGTTAGACTGATTCAGTTTGTGCGATCAGTTAGGTCTTCAGTTTGTGATGAAAACAGCTCATGACTGATCCTAGCTTCTACACACTAAGGTAGATTATTAGTAACAAAAATTAACAAGTTTTGTTAACATCAAAATCAAGATTGCGAACTTGAAAAGTTCCAACAATATAAATATGACAGAGTATGAAAATATCCATAATCTCTCCTAACTCGTAAACATGATGTGCAGAAGAATAAGGTCCTCGGGTTAGCGTGCACACATCTAGCCCCGCCTAGTCATTCTTCGGCGCCTCCAGTCTCTTCATCGGTATGCTCACCTGCATCATTCACACCTAGTGAGTCTAAAGACTCAACATACCACAAACTTTATAACGAGTACATATACATAACATGCAACAGTGAAAAGTATTGTAATCAACATACATTTCATGATCTTAAAAGCGTAGACGTAAACGTAATAAAGCATAACGTGCCAAAACATGTCTCAAAATATCATCATATACATGTTCATTTTCTTTAATTGAATTATGTTCTTTAGTTGTGACTTTCGTATCTGTTCTATCGTTAACAGCTATATTCGATGGATCCATCTACGTATAACCGTGGTATGTCTCCGCGACAGTATTACCCATCCACTGAGCCTTGGCATTACATGTCATCGTATTCGTATTAGTCACAACCAACTCTCATCCTTCAAAACATGTCATCATATTCATCACTTTATAAAAATCATGCATATGCTTAAATTTTTCTTAAAATCAAGCATGCAACGTATTTTTCATAATAACATAAAAAGTCATGTTCATGATAGCATACGCATTAAAAACGTGAAAGTTTGAGATCATGGCGCTGCCAGGACTGCTAACTCGACCCTGGTGCAAAATACCATTTTGCCCCTGGAAACCCTAATTGATTATTTTACCCATGGACCTATAAATTTTGACCCGAAGCCAACCAAATTCCTAAGAACACCTCGAAATATATTGTTTGGGCTAAAAATAATTAATTATAGAAGCCCAATTTAATCTCAAGCTCAAGTTAATTCTCAAGCCCAATTAAATGAGCCCATAACAAACTAATTCTTAATAGACTCAACTAATCACTGAGGGCGGAAGAGGAAGAAGAAGGTGGGAGGATAGGTAGAAATCGTGGCATGAGTGGGAAAGATCATGGGCTCATGGGGGAGTGGAGAGAAACCACACGCAACCGCACAGTGAAGAAAATGAAGGGATCGGCAAACAGAGACACACAACTCAACTCTACACAGACAAAAATCTGCAAAATACTCTCTGCAAAAATTCAATCTTCAAGCACTAGTTTTTAATCGTTCCAGTATGTTCCTAGTACTCTACTTTTTCTCGCTTTAGATTTCAGCAACCAATTATTATATTTTTCAAGTTTTTGATGAATTCTACAGTTTTGTAAATTCAAAATCATGTTAGGGGTTTATTTGCATCAATTTCAAATAGTTTTCTTTATTTTGGCATTGTATTTGTTTTAGGAGACTAGAACTGACGGTCGAATTTAGAATTCACGTCGCTTGAATATTTAGAAGTTAGATTTTATCATTTTCACACAAATCGGTGCATCTTCGCACCTGGCACGCGTGCAAATACCAAATATTGTGCAAACATATTTTTGGCACGCCCGATGGGACCTCACTATGCCGCCAAGAAGAAAAGAAAACGTCAGTCAGGAGAGCGGGGAGCCTTTGGCTAATCAAGAGGAAACTTAGGTTCAACAGCCCGAACAACCTGTTGTTGAACCATAGGCCAAAGAAGTGGATCTGCATTTTCCTACTACGTACAATCAAGATTCAAACAAGGTGATGGAATAATTGACTGCTGTAAAGATTGAGGAAATTTCGCAGGCCTTATCTGAGGCGGTGTCTGACTGTTTGAAGACTCTTTTGATAAAATCGAGTCAGTCTCTTCGAGGAGAGCAAAATACCACTGTCAAATACGCTGATCAGGGAAGCAACCAAGTCTATGAATTCGACCAGGGAGTTGGAAACTCAAGGGCTGGCGATCCTCGTCGCCCGGAGTACACTCTCCCAAATCAGCCAGAAAGAAGGTATACACCGTCTCACAAGAGAGAAGAAACCTTAGGAGGAAGAGCTCAGCCATATGCACGTGCGCATGGAGTGGAGAGTTCAAAACAACCGGTTACTCAAGTGTACAGCGTGACAAATCCTCTGTACCAACCGGGAGCTTATGATGACATATAGCACATGGATTATCCAGGAGTAGATGGGGGTTTCCCAGGAGGTAATGTTGGTTTAAATGCAGGGTTTCAAGCTCGGGGGGCAAATCATTACCATCACCCACTCCCAGCTCGGAACATTCATATGGTTGATCCAGAAATGGTGAGAGAGGCTGTTCAAGAGCTATATGGGCCGGCCTTGAGACAGATCGGCCGCTCAGAGTTCCACAAACCTTATCCAGACTACATAGACGTGAATAACCCGTACCCAAGGGGTTATAGAGTTCATGATTTCAGTTTATTCTCTAGGANCGGTTGTTCTAAATGAAATATTATGATATCTAACATTTACTTTATCGCAACTAACTTTTACTTTCCGCATCTAACATTTACTTTATTGCAACTAACTTTTACTTTATCGCAACTAACTTATTAAATCATATATTTCATTTAGGCAATAGCGTGGCTCTGCCGGTTGTTCTAAATGAAATATAATGATTTAATTTAACATTTATTTTATGCAGTTATATATTTATATAGGTACCATATATAAAATATCGGTGAATTCGGTATTTTCTATAGTGGGAACTATATTATATTAGGTGTGTGTTTAAATATTTTTTTTTCTTGGAACCATTATTTATGGTGGTTTCCTTTGTTTTACTTTTAGTTAAACAATATTGCATAAACCAAGAATAAATTCTCGAACCTTGACAAAATTTATAATTTGTAAACTTCGTTCTTGCATTTGATAATCTATAAATTAATAAATTTAAACTTAAAATAACCTCTCTGTGGATCGATCTCGTACTTACGAAATATATTACTTGCAGACAACCTACACTTGGGCGAATTATAATTTAAGTAGTAGCACTAGCTCACTGGTCCCCGCCCTCGGTCTCTACCTCATCAGTACCTACAACAATCAAGTCTAGTGAGTCTAAAGATTCAGCATGCATATATCGTGAAACAACAAGTAAATATATAATAAAATCGCATGCAACTTAAAAATATCGTGTCGTAACGTAAACATAGAAATCGTGTCATGATTAATTATAAATACTTGCATAACTTAAAATTGTACATAAAAATGTTTGCTCGATAGAATCTTGTCATAAAATAGCATATCATAATTTTCTGTTGAGAATATGTTCTACGCAAGGAGCCCATTACTTAACATAACGTAACATAACATGAATCGTGAATCGTCTGATCAGACTTAACCACAGTATACTGGGCGGTAGGGATCATCACAGCCCTTGGACTAGATATCCGTACCCATATATGAACATGAACCAGTCGTAGGTCACCGGGTGAAGTAATAATCCCACAAGCTGCAATCCCATGAGCGTGATGTGGCCACTAGCAATATCGCATATATCTCAAAAATTAACTTTTATATTTTATGCACGTAATATAATTAAATATCTTGTTTTATTATACCGAATGGGTTGGATCATTCCCAGGCTTGCTGCATCCTAATCCTAACACGAGAACATGCAAATAAACTTAACTTGACCAAAACCTCGTAATTGAACCCAAAAAACGAGACAATTACGCCCAACGAACTTAGTATTCAATCATGGCTTCGCTTGACACCAAGACTCCCATCGTGTACAACCCTTAGCCCCTTAACCATGGCAGCNTCAATAAGGTACTGTCCAGTCCAAGGCCATAGGCTAAAAGCCAACCCAAGAACTCAAAACACACCTCTGAACCGAAGGCAAAGTTGCTGTGAAATTCCAGCGGCAGCAACTGTGCTTGCTTCGCTTCGATTAAAAGGCTAATGGTCATTGGGGCTTGAACCACCTACCAGAGCCTCTTTCCAACATCCTAAGGTATGGTTTGAACCATGGCTAAGGGCCCTATGCCAACCATAATCCAAACAAACACCTACGACAATCCGAAGTTCCACCCGAGAACACCATGCTATACCGTGGAGGGTGCTGCTTCATTTTGTTGTCATATATCATTCCAGTGGCCATTTGATCAACCATGGCATGATCTAGACATCATGAGGTATTGTGTGGACCGTGGATAAGGGCTAGAAGCCAACCAAGATCCACCCAACACACAAATTTCGAAATTCACACACCCAAAATCAAAAAAGAAGGAAACCGAGGGACTTGTCTTGTTTGTTTAAACTTTCGAGGGGATCATGAACCAAGCCATGAAAGGTCATCTTGGTCATGTCCTAGAGATGCTAAGTAAGGGTCCTGACCATGGTTACAGGCTCAAAAGCCAACCAAGATTCGAACCTCCTTGAGCATTGAAAAACCAGAATTTTGAGACTCAACTTGCAACTATGGTGGAGTTGCTGTCAGGTCTTGAATCCAGCGAGTAGGGGCTTGAGCTAATGGACCAACATGACTCCAATACACTCTAGTACATGCCTAGGTGCAGCCTTGAATGCCTGGAACCGAGCCAACCTCTGAAATAAGAAAAATCATACCAAACGTGAAGCACAAGTGGGAGTAAAAAAATTCTGTGCAGATTTTTATTCAAGTTGCTGTCCAAAAATCGGTTTTTGTTTCATGAATCATGCTCATGTGATGTTTAAAATACTTATATGACTTGATTGAAGAGAAATGAAGGATATAAATATGCCTGGAAATCGTCTTGAAGAAAGAACAAACCGATACGACGAATACGGCACGGAGGAGACGGAGTTCCTTTTCTTTTCTACTTTTCTCTCTTCTTTTCTTGCTAGCCTCTCATGATTTTTTTCTCTGAATTTCACTCTGAATTTTCAAAAACGAGGAGAGGGAAATGGCTAGGAGGTGAATGAGGAAGTCTACTAATTGAATGGGAATTGATTGGCAACTTTAAAACCTTTCTATCCTAGTTGCTTGTGAGATATGGAATGATGTGTGATATTATTTGATTGAGGAAGATATAGGGGGACAATTGAGGGTGAATGGCCGATTCTTGCTTATAAAGAATAAGGGAGAAAATTGCTTAATGGTTAATTATTGATGATTTAAAATGAGGGGATTAACCATGCAATGAAAGGAATAAGGAAAAATATCAATAGAGAGTTACTAAAATTTATCAAATCCTCCAAGTGTGGTGGCCGATTTTATCTTTCAAAATGTGGTAGAAATATTGCTTATTTAATAATTTTGGTGATTAAAAAGAAGGGATTATCATACCAAGAAAAAGATTAAGGAAATGAATCAAGATGGTGAGTTGTCAACTATCTTTAAATCCTTTGAAGTGGGGTAGCCGAAAATTGCTATTCAAATGCGGGGAGAATATTGCTTAAATATTGTATTTTAAATCTTTAAAGTTTTATCTACGCATTAAGTATTTTAGTGAATTAAATAATTAATTTAGGATAGTGATTATCTTGCATGCATGGCTAATTTTTAATTTAAATTTACTAACATGTTAAGTTACAATTTCTTAAATAAAATAATTCTAGATTAATTTATCTCAATTGGTCACATATTTTAATTTAAGCTTTTAATTAAATTATTGGACATAGAAGAATTTTTTTACTACTTAACTCTAATTAATTAATTAAATTCTTAAACATTCTTTTACATTAAAATAAATTATCATTTATCATGAATAAATTCGAGGAATATTTTCTTATCATTAAATTTTATCTTAATGCTCCAACTCCAATCCGGCCTCACTTATTTAACTGAAAAGATAAAACTAAACTTATGCGATTTAAAATAAATAATCATGACCATACAACTTTAAAATGCCTTAAATAATAAAGAAATCATTTTTAATTTAAAATACTAGAAATTATGCATGGCTTATACGTAGTCTTATTTAACGGGTTCTACAGTCATGTTGTTACTCTATCTAAAACTATGCGTCCCAAAACTGATGAATAGATAGAGATGATGACACGTATTCCATATGCGTCAGCAATGGGTAATATCATGTATGATATGATATAGACACATCCTGATGTTGCTTACGCTCTGAGTATTACAAGCAGATATCAGGCAAACCCTGGTCCAATGTATTGGAAGGCCGTGAAAGATATTATTAAGTACTTAAGAAGGACTAAGAACTTGTTCATGGTCTGTGGGGTTGGAGAATTGAAATTGGAAGGCTACACTGATTCTAGCTTCCAATGTGACGTAGATGATTCGAAATCGACCTCTGGTTTTGTATTCATGCTAAATGATGCGGCTGTCTCTTTGAATAGTTCCAAGCAAGACACCGTTGCGGATTCCACCACTGAAGCTAAATACATTGTTGCATCAGCTGCAGCCAAAGAGGCAGTTTGGATGAGGAATTTCGCCAAGAGTTGGGCGTCATTCCTAATGGAGTTGATCCGGTCCCGGTGTACTGCGACAACACTGGTGCCGTTGCGCAAGCAAAAGAACCAAGGTCTCATCAAAGATCCAAACATATACTGAGTAAGTTTCACATCATCCAGGAGATTGTGGGAAGATGAGATAAATCAGTCAAAAGAGTCCCCTTTGCAGATAATGTTGCTGATCCACTTACAAAGCCCTTGCCAAGACCATTGTTTGAGAAGCATCGCGAAGCAATGAGATTAAAGTTACGGGTAGTTGGCTCTAAGGCAAGTGAGAGATTGTTAGAGTAGATGCCCTACAAGCCAACGGTTGGCTAGGGAATTTATTGACTCAAGTTGTAATAAACAATCTTTATTTTAATATAATTTAACTTTTAATGGTTTTGTTTCACTTTATCTGTATACTCATGCGATCAGGATAGATAAAGTCCTTGATTATGCTTTAATACAAATGAATCGTAATTCGATGTTGAAACTTATTTGTAAACACTGCATATTCTAAATTCCATCCTAGTCGATTCATCCGCCTAAAACATGGATAAAGGTCGCTTGGGCTCAAGACTAGCATCTGTGATGTTGTGTAACGCGTATCTTGGTAAGGGCATAGAGATGTACAAACATGCAGATGGGTAGTCATATGATTATTATACCGAACAACCCTCCCTCTGACCTTCCAAGTGGTTATCATTCATCGAGAGGATAAGTCCGTGGTTATGATTGTACACCAATAGTCCGTACGACCCGAGACAACACTGAGGCTCTATATACTAGATTTGTGCTTTGACTCGTTTACCGGCTCCAGGAGAGTCATTAGGTAGCGAGATTGGGTACAGTTGCGACACATATAAGAGCCAGTGCATTGTAGTCGTGGATTCACCGCTCACCTGCGGGTGTGGATATCCTATGTGATCTGATGAAATAATAGTGTTTGGAATCTCTGGCCAGAGTATGAGATGTACGTTGGAGAAGGAGTTCTCTAATAGTACATGCGATGCTACTATTATATGTGTCACATAGTTATCGAATTGATATGAAACCCTCGATGAACCAATGGTTGTAGATTCGATCGGCATATATGAGATGAAGGGACCGTACTGTACGCTAATTATAATCGACTGGTTCTTGCAGGCACTATTAGTGATACCTAGGGGATCATGGGGCGATGCTACTAGACGCTCTTACCATGATCCGATGGGTGAAATCAGAAATGAGTTTTGGCATTCTTGATCAAGATGTTGATGAAAAGAATATTGGGGCTAACTATGATAAGCCCGAATACATGATTATGTCTTGAATCACAAAGAGTTGTGAACCCGCGGCTAGCTGTATCCCTGAACCATTGAGGGTCACACAAGTACTGGATTATCTTGTTCCCGTTGAGATAATAAATTCAAGGAGTTGAATTTATAGAAAACATTGAGATAATAAATTCAATGAGTTGAATTTATAAGAAATAAATTTGATATGATCAATCGATATGCTTATAAATAAAATTTATAAAAGCTTATAGAAATTTTGAGAGCTTGACCGCTAAAGATAGTAAAACGGAGTGCATCTACCTTATTTAGACATTGGTGATCTCGAAATTAAAGTGCGCATCATAATAACAAATAAGTTGAAATTTTCACATCGATGATGTTGGATCGTCGATCGGGATTATGATGATATTAATATAATGAGAGAATGGATCATGAGCTTGTAAGAGTATAAGCCCACCATGCTAATTTATTAAAGTTTAAATGAGCTTTAATAATTAAATTATATTTTAATTGAGTTAAAATATAACCCATTAAAGTTTTATAAAATATGGTATTGATTTATGCAATATGAAAATATTCATGATACCATAATTTTAAAAACTTACACACAAAACAAAATAATAATAATGCATGATATTCTCAAAATATATGTATTAATATTCGAGATTGTATTTAATATGGCATGAATTTAGAATCTTTAGTTATCTTAATTAATTGGATTAATTAAGTAAAAAGAAAGGTTAGAAATGTAATTCGAATATTTTTATTATTCTAATGGAATGAATTTGAGAAAGATTTTTGGAAATCGAGATTGGTATGCAATAAAAATACTTCATGGTGTTACTCTATCTAAAACTATGTGTCCCAAAACTGATGAATAGATAGAGATGATGACACGTATTCCACATGCGTCAGCAATTGTTAATATCATGTATGGTATGAATTATTAGTATTAAAATAAGGATTTTCTTATCCCTGAGATGGGGGCATGCATTCGGTGGAGAATTGGATTCTCATCAACAGGATTGCATCCGAAAAACCAAGAGAAAAAAAGGACGAAACTTTCGGCTCTTCCATGGAGCTCTCGAAAAATAACAAGAAAAATTTGACCATTCCAAGTTTGAGAGTTGTGCCGATTTTTAGTGTTTTATCTCAACGCAAAATATCTTCAAAAATTACTAGTGCAATTTTGAAGAGGAATAAATATCCTAGTCGTGGACCAGATTAGGAGTTCTTGAAGAAAGTTCCTAGGGAATTACAACCAGAGCTACGTGCGCTAATTTCGGAGTAGTTGGAGCCAAGTGAAATTATTCACTAAAGGTATATTACTAAACATCTTATGTATGTTTATTTATTAAAACCATACGAGTGTCCAAAATATATTTTGATTGTCAAAATAAAATAAAATTTTTAAAACTTCCGCTGCATTTTGGGCACGAGAAAACCGAGATCCAACAAGTGATTTCCATTTCCACAAAGTTGTTCATCACTCAAGGGATGCAAAAGGGTCAAAATATCAATACAAGGAAAGGCAAACAAGTCAAAGCATAATCCAGGTAGGATAATAGAGATACAAACCATAGTTCTTTTTCTTATATCATACATCCTATATCATACAAGTTTTTTTGTCACTCATGTAGCTATTTTTTGATTCCTTCTTTTCCTTTCAGACACAATTGACAGAAGCCGGGAGACACCTTGAGTCCACATCTCGTAATCTCTTGCATTCGAATTCTACAATGCCGCGCCCTTCTGTCCTTAGTCCAAAATATCGTCTCTGCTCTCCATCCTCAAACAAATGCCTCCCTGGCCACGCTGGTATTTCTTTACAGACCTCTAAAACCACATCTGCGTTGTTGTGAATTGTATGGAGTAATAAAAAACTGTTTAGGTTAGCACGAGTAATAATTTTATATCATTATGCGAGCAGAAACTTACTCTTTTTTTTCTTGGTGATGGTCTTTCCTGCATATTTGCTCTTCATCTTCAGAATCGCCTGTAGGACATTAATTAAATTTACAAAGACTGACAAAACTACACACCTTTATGAAAAATTGAGCCTGGGGTTAACTTACATTTCCACTTCGATGGATGTAAACTGAGACAATCTTCCAATGAAGTTCACCTGCAGCATCATGTTTACTACGCATTAGTTTCTTACTTTCTAGGAGGTCCTTTTTATAGTTTTGCTATTTTCATCCAAAAAATTGAGCGAGATGTCAATACCTGTACGAGTTCTTTTGAGAAGCTCGCTACCTCGAGCGAGCAGTTCTTGATTACAAGCAGCCAGAAAATTCTCTTCAGGTACCAGTTCCTCACAGTAGCTTCCAGAATTGTTGCTGTTGCTGCTGCTGCTGTTGGCCCCTGTGCCTAAACTGATCCCTTTTTCTATTGGGATAGCTGATGCAACATTCCATACTTCTTTCAGTGCCTTCGCTTTCAATGTCGCTACACCTCGCAGAGCTGTAAATCCAGAGCATGGAATTTGAATTTTAGAAAACTTGCTCGAGAAGTTTGACCTTTCCATTTGGGCATCTGAAACCTTGATTTTTTTTCAAACTATTTACCTGCGGCTGCGGCTGCAGTGAGGGTTGATATATCGCCATGTGATCGGACATTAACAGCTGAGCTAATTGCGGACATGAGGAGATCGCAATCAGCTGCAACGTTCTCAGCAGCCTCCATATACTGTGCAGCCACCAGAGTGGCGGCTGAAGCCACCACCATATCCGTCTTCGCCATCAGCTCATCCTTTTCCTCAGAAGACGCAGCCGCAGCCGCAGCAGCTGTCGCAGCAACAGCCGCTGCCACTCCGGTTACAGCTACAGCAGCATGGAGCTGGGCATTTCGGGTTCGAGTCTCTTCTTTCTTCTTGTCCCTCCTCTCCTTCAACCACCTTCCGACTGTCTTGCCACCTGGGGTTCCAACGCCACCGACACCTCCACCACCACCGTTGTAGCCGCTGCGGTTGCTCGTGAACAAGGCTTGTAGCGTGGTGTTGGCACGTAAGTACTAAGAGACATGATATTCGCCAGTCAGGAACTAAATTGAATGATTATATGACAAATTTTTTATTTTTTTTTCCACATTCAAGTCACATTAGAAATTTGGTGAATTCCAACGGAAATGTATTCCAATTTAAATAATAAGTTCGGCAAAATTCACTAGGGACTCGCAAAAATTCATTGTTTTCCCCATTCTCAGCAAGCTAAAGTTATGTTGTGTTTTTCAGAGAACATTTCTCTATTTGTAAGCTAAGGAGCAATGCTGTAACCATCACTATGTTAAGGTAAATACTAAACAAATTACCCTTTAAACCAACGAACGTCACACTAGCTATCATCAAAATATTTAGATCTCAAGTGAAAAAAAAGAACTCCAAGGACCCAATTTTATGTATATCACGGGTATGATCAGTCCGTATGACGGGTTGAGTTCGAGTCATGGTATTAAAGTTTTTCAACTATATCTTCATTCATAAAACTTCGGGCGGGTTTGAATTCAAGTTATTTATAGTCGTTATGATTCAAACTGAAATATAAGGACGATAAAATCAAACTTCAAGTAAAGTGTACAAATGAAGAAACTTTTTGAACAGTAAGAATTTAAGTGTCCTGCAGATGGCTATGCTATATTTAGAGGATGGTGTAGTAATTGTTGAGTGGGATACTGAAACTAAGATGAAATTGGTTAAAACAGAGTCAGTTTACATCTAAATAGCATGGAAATGTAAATCTCTGCCAATGCCTTAAAAAAAAAATTTAGAAAAATTAATAAATATTTTGCCTATTATTCAGTCGACCAGGTGTTACGAAGCTCTTTGATATTCGATACATATATGTATGCGTAATATCGATCTTTTTTCTTTTTTTAGTGTATTTTAATTTTCAAAGTCTATGTGGAATAACTGATACAAAAATTGTTATGTGAATTAGTTTGCATGTGAAAATTTTTACAAGTTGAAGTCAAAAGGTGAGAGAGGGGAGGTCAAAACTAAAACATTTTTTTTTTGATATCTTAATATAGGAAGTAGGAAAGACTCGAACTTGAATCAATACATAGGAAATTCCGGTGAGATCGTTGGACCAGGCCCTCGGTCTCAAAGCTAAAACATTTAAATGTAAATAACCAAAATTTAACATCGAAAGTGACAAAAGTAGACTTATGTTTGCTCACTTTTTTTGCAATATACGTTGTGAAAGCTGAAACAATTCCTGGACCCCAATCAACACACACTAATCATATATCACTACTAACTTGTGTTGTAGTAAATCAAGAATATAGTATCTGTCACTCTCACATACACCCAAAAATAAAATATCAAAATACTTTATCTTATATTTTTTATTAATTATTATAAAACAATAATAGTGCTAGCGAATTTTTACTTAAATGTTAATTTGGATATCTAATGATAATATTTTATATTAAACAAAAAACAAAGTGCGTGATCAGTAAAAAAAGTTGGTTGTGCAGAATTTGTATGGGAAAAAAACTAGAAAGTAAAGACCTGTCACTTATTAATAAACTAGATTTTGAAAGAACCAACGGTTGATGAGTAGATCTTTTGTGAGATGGATTCGTGAGACGGATCAATCATGCCTATATTACAATAAAAAATAATATTTTTGGAATAAAAAGTAATAATTTTCATGGCTGACCCACATAAAAGACTTGTCTCGCAAAATTGACACATGAGACTGTATCACAAAAAAAATTGTGTTAACCATATATATTTATGGATTTAAAAAAAATAGACTCATTTCTGATTATTGACCCCTTGTAACTTCTGTTCGATTAAAACAAGGATTTTGTGGTAAAAAACACAAAAACTAAACTAACTAAATATTTTTGGAAAAATAATAAAACGAATCAATATTCTATCAATATTGAGAAATTCTTGAAAATATAGAAAAAGAAGATAAAAAAGAATGGTATCATAATTCCATTTAAAGAAAATAGAGAATATATAAGGTACCTTAACTACATCTTCGTACTCGTCGGATGGAGAGATTGGAGGGCTCTGATCAGTTTCCTCCGGAAGACAACCGTTCAATGGTCCGCTGCTATGAGAAAGCCTGCCCGATGTCAATGGTGATATTTCCTACTTTTTCAAAGATTTTTTGGGAAATTAAAATAATTTACGAGAAATTTTGGACAAAGTTCTAAAATAAATTCAGATTATTATACAAACGACAATGTCATGCAACAAGTTTTACAAGAAAATATTCACGTGGTATATTATTTTATTTCTTTAGATATAACGCATGCAACGAATCTCGGAAAGCTTACAGATCGGGACATAATGCGGTCGAGTATGAGCTGAGAAGTAGCTGACGAAGCAAAAGAAAAGGTGTTCCCGGAGAGCTTGACGCCGGATTCTTGTTCTTCTCCGGCGATATTTTCCGGTATCACGCTGTTGCCGTGTGCACTAACATTGTTGTTGGAACTGTTTTTATCGATGGAAATCTTGTGAAACGTCAATGGCGGATTGGGAGGGGACAGTGCTTTGTAAACTTGAAAAGCCGAGGTGCTCCAGGATCTTGAGAGGAACTCCATGGCATCTCTGGGACTTTCTGGCAGGTGGACTTCGCCGGCTGCCGGGCCCTTGTCCGGCCACAGAAAGTCCAATTTGCTGCTACTGCTGCTGTACATGCTGATTGGAAAAGAGACAATATTTGGTGTTGCCCGGTGTTGGAATTGGTGGCAGTGCGTGTCTTTATAAGAGCATTGGTAGATATTCTACAAGACAAGTAATCCAAATATCCTCTCCATCTAAATATTCACCACTGCACACCATTGATTTGTGTGCCACTACAATACCCGGATACAAATTTGTAACCGGGTATTGCCATTTTTTTTTTTAATTTCTTCAAGCCAGCTTGAGTTTCACGCTGACTTGAGACGCATACGTGCATTGCACTCGCGCGTCAGAAACCTGCAGTGGACAACTAAATGGAATCCGAGGTCGACCAAATTTGTGTCGACTAAATCAAAACGTTGGTCGACCAACAAATGGTAGACCATAATGTTGGTCGACCAAATGGTAGACCATAAAATATGGTCTACCATTTGTTGGTCGACCATATTTTATGGTGGTCGACCAACAAATGGTTTTATGGTCTACCAAATGGTTGACCAATTGTTTTGTTTTGGGTCGAGCAAACCAATTGTTTTGTAATTTCTGTTTTCATGTCTTTTTTTAGTATCTTCGTGAATTACTAATTTTCAATTATTATTATTATAAATGTTGTTTTATGGTTTGTAATTTTTTATTATTAATATTATAAATATTGTTTTGTGGTAAATTAGTTTTATATAGTTCGTTATAAAATTTTTAATTTTATTAATATTTATTTTTTTACAAATTAATTATTCAAAAATAATCGTTATAAACTTTCTAGTTTTATATTTAAATAAAAATATAATACTAAATAATAGATGAAAGTAATTAAAGTGGTGAAATGATTTTATTTAAATGAAAATAAAATATTAATTAAAGTGACAGTGAGACTCATAAATATTTGGTTGGTGTGATATTTGATTGTGAAATATGAGATATTTGAGTAGAGAAATATTTGATTGATGATGTGGATTATGGGGTCCAAAAATATTTGAAGGAAATATCCTTCTTACTGTGGATGCCCTAAGGAATTTTTTTGACTAGGCGGACCCTAGTGGCTTGTTAAGATCCCGATGGAAAATAGTTTTAACAACTTTGTATTTTTATAGATAGTGAATTATGAAATATTAATACGAGTAGTTATCTGGTGTGATATGTCGACATGATTTATAGTGTGACGACCCATTACTTAAAATACTACTATTTTAATATTTGCAAAAAAATTTAAAATTTTCTTATTATATAATTTATTATAAACATAACTCATAAAATAAAATAACGATCATCACTCATACTAAAATAAAACTAATATTAAAGCTTCGACGTTCGAAAACCACAACCATAAAAATCAAGTTAAAAACATCCACCATAGTTTAAAAAACTAACATACTACAAAAAGTCTCAACTTACTAGTCACCAAAACCAGTGCAATAAAGTTTAGAGTAAATAGTTTTAAAATGTGCATAATAAATATCGTAAACTACAAGATCCTCGGGTTTGCACTGCCACTGGCCCGGGCCTGCTCACTGGTAACCACCTCCCGTCTTCTCAACAACATCATCTGTATCGATTAAGTCTAGTGAGTCTAATGACTCAGCATGCATAAACCGTGAATAACAAGTAATACGTAATAAAAATTCATGCAAATTTAACATAGCTCGTACATAACATAATATAAGCATAAATATGTACAACGCGACTTTCCCGCATAAATATTTTCATAAAATCACATTTTCATGCTCGTCATATTGATCGTAATCGTAAATCATTTTGTGTAGAGTTATATTCAATGCAACTGACCCATAACATAAATCATTTGATCAAACTAACCAAATTATTGGGCCGGCATAGATCACCACAGCCTTTGGACTGAATGTCCACTTCCTAACATAAAATAAATCTTCTGAAGAGGTTGGAGAGGTCCCCCGAACACGTTCTCCAGCTTCCAAACCCGTAACATAATTGGCCACAAGACAAATCACATACTTCAAAAATAATTATTTTTCACGTCATACATACTTACAAATATCGTCAACCTCATTGGATCGTCCTCGGACATGTTGCGATAGCATACTAAAATTTATACCCAAAACAGCCCTAAAATTCATTCGGACACGTACGACTCCCGAATTAAATAAAACCACTTAGGACGTACTATTCTACTCGGGACTCGATCCACACGTAAAACACATCCCAACCTACTGCCCAAGGCCCTAAACCATCCCTGAACCTCTAACCAGGCACAACGAACCATAAAGACACAAGCTGCCCCAAAGAGCGACACTATGGCACCTATGCGTTCCGCACGACTTCCTATAGATTTCATCTCGAACCAAGTCCAAACTAAGCCCTAGACTTAGGCCTTAGACACCACTTAAGACCTTGGTTCGACCCGTTCCAGCCCATGACATACTCACAGCCCCTAAACTACACAAGTCTTGCGTAGCCCTAAGCGCGACCTCCCCTACATGTGTAGCCAAAAGTTTCGGCTCTAGCAGCTTTGCCAAAAAACTATACCCTAACCAACGCATACCAGACTTACCTCGGGACCCTAAGACCCCGCCTAGACCCTAGCCACGAGCCCTGATCTAGCCTACGCAACCAGCCGCACAGAGGTGAATGTGTTAGTGTGTGTTGTGTGTGTGCTATGTGAGAGGCGTGAGAATGAGTGTGAGTTAGGGTAGGACTCTTCTTATATAATAAAAATATTATTTACTAGGTATTTAGGTTAATTAATCAAAGTTTTAATTACAAATTAAGCCCTCTAACTTTTAAAATTGACAATCTTAAGAGTCCTAAAAATTCTAAATTCTAACCATAATTAGTGAAAGAATCGGTTAAGATGTGAAAAGTGTTTAGAAGAGGGGGTTGAATAAACACTCACAGATTATGTTCGTTTTCGCAAGTTGAGTTCAGTTCAATGACAAACTGATACTCGGTATCTCGTTAGTCGATGACAATCAGTTTAACTGAAAAACAGTTGCGGAAATAAACTGACTGAAAGATAGAATAACTGAAATAAAAGGTAACTGAAATGAAATGCGCGCGATTTGTTTCTGGATGTTCGGAGAATGGAATAACTCCTACGTCACCCCTTCTATCACGAAGATAGGATTTCTACTAAAAGACTTTGATAGAATACAATGTTTGTACCGACCCACTTCAGTTTGGTCTTATCAATGCTAAAACTGAAACTCTTAGTTACAACAGGCTATTTCAGTTCGTGACTGATCTTAGCACAACTTAACAATATAACAGGGATTATTGTGTGCTAACAAGCTCAAGACGGTAGCCTTGAATGCTACAGATAGAACTTAGTAAGTGTGAGATTTCGATTTCAGCAGAGTAACAGCTTGAGTAAAATAGTTGTTCTTGTATCCTTGTTTCTTCAGCTGCTCTCTTCGTCTATTTATAGGCTTCCCTTCCAACGATAACTTTATATAATATTTGAATATTATATCCGTTGTTTGCCACGTCGATATTCTCCTGACAATCGTACACTGTAGACTCTGAAATGCGGTGTTCCACTACGAGTTGCAGTCTGCTTGTATTGATGTCGGTTGAACGTCCTTTTCATTTGATGACGTGTATGGCTGAGCGATCAGCTGATAAATAGTAGCTGATAAGCTTGTGCTGAGTGAATCAACTGATCAGTCAGCTGTTTTTAGGAATCCAGTTAGGTTCAACTGATCAGTATCCAAGTGATCAGTCGGTTAACTTCGAAAGTTCAATTCAGCTGGATTCGGTTGCCATTGATAACTCACGCGATAATTCAGTTAGGCAAGCTGTATAATTCGAATACTTGATCAGTTAGTCCAATAGATAAATGGTTTGTCAAACAGCCGAAATTAAGTTTCCAACAATTTTCTTCATTTTGGTGTTTGACAAAACTAAGCAAATAATAACTGATCAATTAAGCTTATAGGCGTCCTTCAAATCTGTTGTAGATAAAATAATAACTGTCGTGTACAGATTCGTACAATGAATGAAAGAATGAAATAATCTGTACAAATAAATCCATCAACTGATTTATTGTAGCTTAGGTCTGTTCCCCTTTTTGTCAAACCCCTCCATTCTGATAGATAACCTCTTAACATCGGTTGATAGAACTTTAACAGAAGTGGCTACGTCTGAGACTGCATTCAGCACAGTTGTTTACATCAAGTCTATCTTTCTGGAAACAGATGTCTCCACAAAGTCAACTCTATTTCTGATTGCATCTTGGGTTACGGAGAGACTTTCAGCTATGCTTCTATTCTTCCTGATATCTTCTATTGCAAAGGAAAGAGAGGTCACAATAGCATGGACTGTCTTCAGTTTCTCTGAATTGAATACCTCTGCATGTTCCAGTTTCAGAGTATAAGCGAGTTGAGTTCGCTGAATCTGGGAAACGGCAGTAAGTATTTTGTGCATATTATTCTGAATATCTTGAATTTCTTCAAGATCAGTAGACGACTGAGGAGGTAGATGTCCAGATGCTCCAGGTTCTTGTTCTTTGGAGACTTGATCAAAGACCACTAAGGTCCTGTTAGATACGACCGTCTCTGCAATAGTCTGTTCTGGAACAACTGATTCAGTAACCTCTACTTGATCTGGAGGAGGAGAAGATGGATAATGAGCAGCAACTGAACTGTCCTGTTGAATAGAAAAATCTGTGGGATCTCCAGTCGGAGGATCATCAACTGGTGCTTCTGCTTGAGAATCAGCTGAAACTTGGGCTGGCTCGTCAGTTGGAATATTTTCAAAATTGAGCAACTGAGCCTCCACATTTTCAGCAATTTCTTTATCTGTGGACTGAGCTGGCACATAAGTTTGATCATCTAGTTCAGCAGAGATAACCGGCTGAACGGGCTCTTCAGTTAAAATAGGAGCCTCTTGAACTGCTTGATCAGTTGAGTGATTAACTGATTCAGAAATAAGCTCATCTGGTTGAGATATATGTACTACTGACTGAATAATTTCATCAATATTGGCAAGTGTTAAGTCAGCTTCTGAGTACATTGGAGGATCAGCAACAGAGGGTTGAGGCACATCATGAGCTGGCTCTTTATTCGGTGATGAGGGTTCTTCCTCTTCTTCTGAAGATCCTCCATGATCAACTAATTCCTGATCTTGTTCCAAAAATCTTATCTGTACATGCAAGGAAGTAAGATCTGAATCCAACTGAGTAAGCACGGCTCAATTATTGTAAGCGGTTGGATTCGTAGGAATGTAGTTTGCTTTCAACTTTTCAACTAGTTGAGCCAACTTCTTGGCTTTCATCAGATCAAAGAAATAATTTTTTTCTTTCCAAAGGCTGCACAATAGTAGCAGCTTTGACTATCCTCAAAACAATGGCTTCCAACATGATAAACTTCTTCAGTTGAGACTTTCTTTTCAACTGTTTGGCAAAAATGTGAGTTCTGTACATGGTCCAAGCCTCATAAGTTTTCAGTTTGGACGCTGCAAATGCATTGACCTGTTCTCAAATAAGGTCAATATGGGTTTGGATTGCATTTGTTGGCCTGGGCTCTTCAATCATCTTGCCCCTGCCTTTCTCATCAGTGAGAATGTGTGGAATGTTCAGTCCCGAACGAGTAGTTTCCACCAATTCTCGAATAGTGATCCCTTTAGGTCGAGCCTGAGCAAATATGGTAGGGCGATTGACAGTTGGCACAGAAGTGACGGCCCTAGCTGACTCCTTTTCACCTGCTGAGGTGATGACCTTCTTAGATGGATCAGTTGATTGAGGAACTGATCTCTTGCTGAAACTTCAGCTGGAACGGCTTTTAGTGGAATATCCTGAATAGGCTGTTGAGCGTCTGATGGTTTCAGCCTTTCAGTTGGAATAGCTTCCAGCGAAGCTATTGGCTTGGTTTTCTGAGTTCTGGGCTTATTGATAACCTTGGGAGATGGAGTTTTCTCCGATTCCGATTCACTGACAATCAGCTTCCTCTTGGAGGTCTTCAGCTGTACCAGAGTTTTTGCCTTTTTCACAGACTTGGGAGCAGCCAGCTGTGCTCCAATCTCCTTTTTGATCTTGACGAATTGATCAGGAGTAAGATCTAGTTTGGCCTTGGGCGGCAGAATATTCTTGGCATTGAAAACTTTGAATTTTGATGATCTTTCAGAATCATCAGCCACCAACCCTTTGATTTTCAGCAAATAGCTCAACTGAACCACAAATCCTTTGGACTGTTTGGTGGATTGAAACATATTTTTCAATATGTTGAAGATGAGTTGCCTCCAGTTGAGTCTTCGCCCGGCCATGATAATATTAAGGGCTTGAAATTTTTCCAGAGTGAGAGCAGCAAAAGATCCTGCCTTCGCTAATAGCCCCTTGGCTACAATGTCAGCCAACAACTGAACCTCATGATTTAGTTCCTTCATTGGATCAGAAACATTGATTTTCCGTCCATCAGCGGAGAGTAGTGTCTGCATCTCTTCAACATCCGATGCTTTAACATCAGCAAGGTGTGCCAGTACATCAGACGACAACAAGAATATTTCACCAAAGGAGTCTTCAGATATGGTCAACACTGACCATTGACCGTAGATGAGATGCTTCCATCCGGATTGATAAATCCACTAGAGTAGAAATCGAGAAGTTCCTTCGGATAGATCTCTTGGGAAGATTGTCCCAAAAATGTTCTGAGTCCAGCTGATTGTAGCTTCTGAAATACATTTCTTGACATCAGCATCTTTGACAGATAGAACTGAATCGAAATTGATCGCCATAGCATTCAACATATGCATTGGAATCTGGTTGGCCATTTGAACTGAATGATTTTTTGCGAAAAAAAAGGCTTGAATTTGCTTTTGCTCTGATAATTTTAGATAAGCGTAAGAAGAAGAACTGAAATGGAGCGGGAAAAGTACTTTTGTAACGACTGTTCGTATTATTGGACACGTGTCAGTCCATGAAAATTTTGAAATAAAAACGTGTGTTCGTGTGGTAAGAACGTGTGTAGTAAACATGTGGATTATGTGGGTCCACGTTTCAACTTATCATTTGCTGAAAGATAGCATTTAATGCTTTGATAGATAGTCACGTCACTTAATTTGGAATATAAAAATGGTTAATTGGTTAACGTATGTGAGAAGATTAGTGGAATATTCAACTGAACGATCAGTTGTAAAACTGTGTCCTTTCAGTTGAAGATTTACTAACTTCTGTCTTCTCAGTTAACCTCTTAAAAACCAATATTCTCCCTTAATAAATCCATATAAATATTACGCAAACTTAAGCAAGACTAATTAAATTAAATCTTATGCTTAGAAGGTTAATCGTCTGCTGTAGCGACTTAGCCTTTTCATCTTCCTTGACCCTGCGCTATAAATAGGAGTAGCTCAGTTAGTATCAAACATATCAGTTAATAATATTCAGCAGATAAAATGGCAGTGCAAGTAGCTCAAAGACTCCAGATATCGCTGAAGAATTCATGAACACAGCTTTGGAGAAACGCAAAGTTGATATGGAAGATGAAGTCTTCCAAAAGATCCTTCGCTATTGGGAGGAGCTGCAAGGACTCCAGTTCCTCTATGAATGTGGAGAAGCTAACACTCCTAGACTGTTGGCAAAGTTGGAGAAATATAGAGAGCGTTTGCACGTCGTCGAGACGGTGAACCTCTTTGAAGATGGCTATATCTACCAGCTGATGCTCCACAAGGAAAGGACTATTCTGGAGCGTATAGATGTTTCTGATAGCTTCCTTAAGACTTCTACTGACGATATATCCCGTTGGATGAAAAAATGGAGGTCTTTAAATAAAAACTCATTTTGTTTTAGCTTGGTCTTTTATTTTTCTGCAATAGTTAATCTCATCAGTTGAAAAATAAATGACAAACTGAATCATAATAACAAACTAACAAGCTAACAACAGTTAAGAATTAGATAAAGGACACAAATAAATTAGCAACTGAGATATAATCAGTAAAAATTATTAGGATAAATCTATTAAACCAAGTATATTGCGAAAGTGAGAAAACTTAGTCTCGGGTAGTGGTTTGGTGAAGATATCAGCTGCTTGCTACTCAGTTGAGACGTATTCCAGTCTGATGTCCTTCTTCAAGGCATGATCTCTGATGAAGTGATGCCTGACATCTATGTTCTTCGTCCTTGAGTGAAGAACTGGGTTATACGTGCTAGCAATCGTGCTTGTATTATCACAAAATATAGGCGATTCTTTGGCGATAACTCCATAATCTTTCAGTTGTTGCTGAATCCAGAGCAGTTGAGCACAGCAGCTTCCAGCAGCAAGATATTCTGCTTCAGTAGTGGAAGTAGCTATGGATGTTTGCTTCTTGCTGAACCAAGAGATCAGTCTGTCCCTAGAAACTGACATGATCCACTTGTATTTTTACGATCAAGCTTACATCCTGCATAATCTACATCTGAATATCCAACTAAATTGAAAGATGAGTCTTTAGAATACCACAACCCAACATTTTGTGCGCCCTTAAGGTATTTTAAAATCCTTTTGGCGGCTGAGAAATGTGATTGCTTAGGATTTGCTTGAAATCGAGCACACATGCATACAGCAAATACAATATCAGGACGACTAGCAGTTAGGTACAATAATGAACCTATTAAACCTCTGTATAATGTCGCCTCAACTGATATTCCTCCTTGATCATTGTCTAGTTTGACTGATGAACTCATAGGAGTGCTTGCTGCTGAACATGATTCCATGCCAAATTTCTTGAGCAGCTCCTTCGTATATTTGGTCTAACTGATAAAAATACCAGTTTCCAGTTGCTTCACTTCCAGTCCAAGAAAAAATGTCAGTTTACCCATCATGCTCATTTCAAATTTGTCCTGCATCAACTTAGCAAAATTCTCGCATAATTTGGGTTTAGTTGACCCAAATATAATATCATCAACATAAATTTGAACAAGTAGAATATGATCATTCTTAGAGAATTTTAACAAGGTCTTATCAACCGATCCAACTGAAAAATCATGATCAGTTAGGAATTTTGAAAGCGATTCATACCAAGCTCTTGGAGCTTGTTTCAGACCATATAATGCTTTGTTCAAATGGTAGACATGATCAGGAAAAATATGATTGATGAAACCTGGAGGTTGCTCCACATAGACTTCTTCGTGCTGCTGACCGTTTAGAAATGCGCTCTTCACATCCATTTGGTAGACTTTGAAGTTCTTGAATGATGCATTGGCAAGGAATATTCGGATGGCTTACAGTCTTGCAACTGGGGCACATGTTTCATCATAATCAATTCCTTCTTCCTGCCTATATCCTTGTGCTATCAGTCTCGCCTTGTTGCGCACAACTGAACAATCTTCGTTCAGTTTGTTCCTGTACACCTATTTTGTACCTATAACAGTTTTTGAAAGTGGTCTTGGAACTAAGTTCCAAACATTGTTATGGGTAAACTGATTTAGCTCCTCTTGCATTGAATTTATCCAGTTTGGATCAGCAAGAGCTTCATCAGTTTTCTTCGATTCAAATTGTCATACGAAAGCTGAATGAATAAATAAATTAAGCATCTGATTTCTTGTTCTTACCGGATCAGATGGATTACCGATCACCAATTCGGAGGATGATATTTCTTCCATCTGAGTTCAGTGTTTGTTGTATCCAAGTTAGTAACTGCTTCTGTATCAGTTGGAGCTTCATCAGTTGGCAGTTGAATATTCTCAATAGGCTTCTCTAACTGAACATCAGGAATAGCTTCCTGTTCAACTGGTTGATCTAGCATTTCTGGTTCTGGTGTTTGGAGGTTGTTGTGATTGGTATGATTGTCTTCTTCATCTTCATCCTCCAAACTGATCTCTGTAAGTCTATCAACTAGCTCAACTGGATCACTTGGCTTATCAGTTAGAGCGTTTTCTTCAAAAACAACATGGATAAATTCTTCAACATTCAAAGAATTTTTATTAAAGACTCTATATGCTTTGCTAACTGAAGAATATCCAAGAAATATTCCCTCTGCAGATTTTGAATCAAAGGTTTTTAAATGATTTTTACCATTATCGTGAATAAAACATATGCAGCCGAATATTTTGAAGTAAGAGACCGCACTTTTTCTTCCATGCCAGATCTCATATGATTCTTATTAATCATCGATCTGTTCTGAGTATAACACGCAGTGTTTACTGCCTCTGCCCAAAACCTTTGAGAAATTCCCGAATCAGCAAGCATTGTTCTAGCAGCTTCTTCAAGGGTCCGGTTTCTCCTTTCAGCTACACCATTTTGCTGAGTAGATCTAGCTGCTGAGAGCTCATGCTTAATTCCAGCATTTTCTAAAAAATTTGAAAGAATTTGATTGATAAATTCATTTCCTTGATCAGATCTGATTCTATCAATTCCAACTGATTTTTCATTTAATAATCTTTTAAAAAGCTTGATCAGTTGTGCAGCAGTTTGGTCTTTGGATTTGAGAAAGATAACCCAAGTAAATCTTGAAAAATCATCCACAATCACTGAGGTATATTTCATTCCCCCTAAGCTCATGATTAGTATTGGACCAAAGAGATCCATATGTAATAGTTCTAAGCATCGAGAAGAAGATTTACGGCCCTTGTTTTTAAAAGAAGATTTTACTTGTTTACCAAACTGACATGCTGAACAAATTTCATCTTTGACAAATTCCATTTTGGGCAAACCAGTTACAAAATCGTGGTTACTCAGATATGCAATAGATTTAAAGTTCAGGTGGTTCAATCTCTTATGCCACAACCAGTTTTTAGAAATTTTTGAAGCAATGAAACATAATGGTGCATAAGGTTGATCATTCCAACTGACTTTGTAAGTGTTTCCATACCGTTTGCCAGTTAGAATAACCTCATCAATTGAGTCTTTGACTGAACAAGAGTGTTTGTCAAACTGAACTGAAAATCCATTATCGCATAACTGACTGATGCTAATCAGATTATACTTGAGATTCTCAACTAATAAAACATCGTTAATGGTAAAGTTACCATGGATAAGCTTACCCTTACCAACAGTTTTACCTTTGGAATTATCTCCAAAACTGATGTTTGGTCCAGTGTACTTGATCAGTTGAGATAAAAAATCTGCATTTCCTGTCATGTGTCGTGAGCATCCACTATAGTACCAGATTGTTTCCTTAATTGTACCTATCACCTGCAATCACACACAAGATATAATTTTTTGGTACCATTTTCTATTTGGGTCCTAAACTGATTAGTCCTTTAGGAACCCAGACTTGGATTAGTCTGACTGACTGTCTAGTTGCTATGTTTCAGATGGTCTTTCTCGATTTGTGTGTGTTTGGTGTGTAGAGTGCAGATGAGACAACATGTGATTTAGCTTTGTTCGACTGATTGTTCAGCCGATATCTTTTCTGAACCGGCTTGCTGTTATAGTAATTGGAGTAGCCATTTGTATATTTTCTGCTGAATCTTTTTGACGACTGACTATGTGAGTCAGTTAAAACTTTTGGGCTATAACCAATACCATATCTTCTAGCCTTGTTCGTACTTTCAGTAGGATGTTTAACCAGTTTACTTGGCTCAGTTTGTTCTTGTACCATAACTGATTTGACAAAGTGAATGTATTTCCCTTTATCCATATTCAGTTTTGGTCGAGTATCATTGGGAGACATTTCATCTTGGGAGCTGAACCCTAAACCAGTTTTATCAGTAACTGATTTATGTGAGTTCTGCATTTCAGTTAATGCAACAGATGATTTGTTCCAAGCCTGAATAAGCTCAGTTTGCTTTGAATTTTCAGGCATCAATTTTTGAATTATTGATTGGTTCCTGCTCTTTTCAGCATTGAGCTCAGCAATCTCCCTTTTCAGACTCAACACATCAACTGATTCATCAGTTTTAGTTTTATTGTCTATGGGATCAGTTTGCTTTCCTCTGGCCTTTTCAAACGATAAGGAAATCTTGTGATACTCATTAACCATGTCATGAAGAGTTGAAATAAGTTCTTCTCTAGTGAAATCAGTTGAGCTGAAGTCAAATACCTGTTGACTGCTTGACTCCTCTTCTGTATCACCAGCCATTAGACACTTCACTTCTTCTTCACCATCACTGGAACTGCATGAGATTTCTGGTTCTGACTCCTCGCTGTCAGTTTCTGCCCATTTAGATTTACTTTCTTCAGCTAAGAGTACCTCATGCTTCTTCCTGGAAAACTTCTTATCATCGTTGAATCTCTTTCTATGCTCATAAGACTTCTTTCTTCTTTCAGTCGAGCCCTGACTGTCCTTCTTGGGTTTGGGACAGTCAGCAATGAAGTGACCGGGTTTGCCACAGTTGTAGCAACCATTTGATTACTTTTAAGAATTATTTCTCTGATAATTCTTCTGAAAGTTCCCTTGATTTCTCCTCATAAATCTTCCGAATTTTTTAATGAACAATGACATAGCATCATTTCTCAGTTGATCAGGAGACTTCTCGACTGAACCAGTTGGTTCTGTTCTGATAGCAGCTAATGCAGTTGTGACTGCTGGAGTAGAAGGCTCTCCTTCTCGAGTTTGCAGCTCAAACTCATAGGCTTTCAGATCCTCGAATAGATCATGAAGCTCAACTTTGTTTAGATCCTTGGATTCACTCATTGCCATGGTCTTTACGTCCCACTCCTTAGGAAGATCTCTGATCACTTTTAATGCAACTTCTTTGTTGGTATACACTTTTCCAAGTGCATTGATTTCATTAATGATGCAACTGATTCTCTCATCATACTCATGCATCGATTCTCCAGTTCTCATCTTGATATTGTCAAACTTCTGCACAGCAACAAAAAGTTTATTTTCTTTGGTTTGTTCATTTCCTTCACATAGCTGGATCAACTTTTCCCAAATTTCCTTAGCTGTCTTACACATCTTGATCTTGCTGAAAGTTACTTTGTCCACTGTCTTATACAGTATATCCATTGCCACATTATCCAGATTTGCTTTCCTTTTGTCTTCTGTCGTCCATTCATCTCTGGGCTTTTCTATACGATGAGGTGCCCCTTCAGTAATAGCCACTGTTGTATTGGGTTTCAGAATCTTCATCGGTCCGTCAGTGATAACGTACCACATGTCGTCATCTTGTGCAGTTAAGTGAGCCTGCATTCTTATTTTCCAGTCATCTACGTCCTCTTTGGAAAACATAGGGATATTATTGAAGGAAGACATAATGATCAGTTTGAGAGTATAGATATTCTGAGACAAGATACAACCGCTCTGATACCACTTGAAAGGATCGACTAAGATGTGAAAAGTGTTTAGAAGGGGAGGTTGAATAAACAATCACGGATTATGTTCGTTTTTCGTAAGTTGAGTTCAGTTCAATGACAAACTGATACTCGGTATCTCGTCAGTCGATGACAATCAGTTTAACTGAAAAACAGTTGCGGAAGTAAACTGATTGAAAGATAGAATAACTGAAATAAAAGATAACTGAAATGAAACGCACGCGATTTGTTTTTAAATGTTCGGAGAATGGAATAACTCCTACGTCACCCCTTCTATCACGAAAATAGGATTTCTACTAAAAGACTTTGATCGAATACAATGTTTGTACTGACCCATTTCAGTTTAGTCTTATCAATGCCAAAACTGAAACTCTTAGTTACAACAGGCTATTTCAGTTCCTGACTGATCTTAGCACAACTTAACAATATAACCTGGATTATTGTGTGCTAACAAGCTCAAGACGGTAGCCTTGAATGCTACAGATAGAACTTAGTAAGTGTGAGCTTTTGAATTCAGTAGAGTAACAGCTTGAGTAAAATAGTTGTTCTTGTATCCTTGTTTCTTCAGCTGCTCTCTTCGCCTATTTATAGGCTTCCCTTCCAACGGTAACTTGATATAATATTTGAATATTATATCCGTTGATTGCCACGTCGATATTCTCCTGACAATCGTACACTGTAGACTCTGAAATGCGGCGTTCCACTACGAGTTGCAGTCTGCTTGTACTGATGTCGATTGAACGTCCTTTTCATTTGATGATGTGTATGGCTGAGCGATCAGCTGATAAATAGTAGCTAATAAGCTTGTGCTGAGTGAATCAACTGATCAGTTTCCAACTGATGAGTCAGCTGTCTTCAGGAATCCAGTTAAGTTCAACTGATCAGTCGGTTAACTTCGAAAGTTCAGTTCAGCTGGATTCGGTTGCCTTTGATAACTCACGCGATACTTCAGTTAGGCAAGCTGTATAATTCGAATACTTGATCAGTTAGTCCAATAGATAAATGATTTGTCAAACAGCCGAAATTAAGTTTCCAACAATTAGATACAAAATAATTTAATTAAAATGCTTAACATATTTTTATTTCACTCGATAAATTAAATTTAGCCCTAAAATACTAAAATTTGTAAATCTTTTAGATTACCTATTTTCTCGGCTTAAAATAAAAATACAAAATTAAATATTAACATCTCAATCGTCTCCGCTGTTCTTTCCCGATCTGACATCCAATATTCGTCTGAAAAAATAAAACATGAGAAAATATTTTAATTTGCATAAAAATAAATATATATACATTTAAAATAATTTAATACATAGCATGCATTAACTAGATTATTAGTTAAATAATTTAATTATTTCAATCATGCATGGGGTTTATGCGTACTGGTTTTTGGGTACTACATATAGCTTTAATGTAAACAATTTTTTAACATAAAATAATAATTTTTATGATATATTACATTATATTTTTTATATAAAAATTTTATTTTTCACTCAAATCATCATATATTATTCAATATTGTTTCATAACATAACTACAAAGTGATAATTTTGCTGTGAAAATAATACTTTGGATAAAAATAATAATAATTTTTATGAGTTAGATTTAGTCGGAGATCGGTTTCACAAAGCTGGTCCATAAGATAATTTTACGAGAGTTTTGTGCATTAATAAATAATAAAATGGAGTTTATTATATATTAGGTACATGGATCCAATGTTTTCATAATCGGAACCGTGAACGAACCAGTTTAATTTAAAAAATTGTTCAAACAGTCCGACCTGTTGAACTTATGATTGGAACGAAAAACCGTTATATTATATAAAATAATAATATAATATAGTAAATAATATATAATTCTAAAATATCTTAAATTTGTATATATAAATAATAAAAAATATATTTATCCAAGTTTAAAAACTAAACAATATGAACATAATCAACTACAATTATAAATAAATCAAAATAAATATAATAATATTAAACTAATATTTTTAAATAAGTCCAAAATCAAAATAATTATATATATAACAAAAAAATTATTTTAAAAATAAAAAACCAATTTTTAAAAAATAAATATTGATATGTGCCAACCAGAGCGGTTTTTGATCGGTTTTGAGAGGTTCTGACCGTTTTGATAGGTCAAACGGATTTTAGTACTTTTTGGACTGGGCTGATGACCGGTTCTCGGTCGAACCAATAGATCGGTCCAATTTTGAAAACACTACATAGATCCTTGGACTTTAAATTTTGTTAAATTTAATATATTTTTACCTCACGGGTGTAAAAAATTAACTTTAACCTTTTTATTTATTGAGTATTAAACACTAAGATATGTGTGATAATTTGTATATACTAATTTTAGTATACATAATTATTTGTATTTCATCATCTTAAAATAGATTTAATTGGTTGAAAATCTGTGTTAGGATCGATTGGGTGAGTGAAATTGTTTAGAAAGGGGGTTGAATAAACACTTTAAGACTTTCGAATCTTTTCGATAGGGTGAATCAGTTTAGTGATAAACTGAATTCGATAATCTTGTTGTCAATGTCAATCAGTTAACTTAAAGTGCGGAAATAAACTGAAGGACAGATTGAATACTAGAGAAATAAGGAAAACAAAGATTTATAGATGTTCGGAGACTTCAAATGTTTCTATGTCACCCCTTCTATATCAAAGATAGGATTTTCACTAAAAGATTTTGATTAATTACAGAAGTTGTAATGTTAAGAATTTATTATTACCCAAAAGTGATAAACATAAAAATTATACATTAATTAAATGTTTTATAATATAAATTTATAGTTTTTGTTTTATTAAATGTTTAAATATTATATGTTTTATAATAAATTGTATAAAAAATAAGTTGTTGTGTAATTATAAGTTTTTACTATTTTTACAGGTTCGATAAAACAAGAATAAACTTAGCGTTGCAAATGGGATTAAGATGATTCTTGGACCTGTAGAAAGTTGATGATAATATCTGCAATATTGGTGACAAGCATGAGATAAAAATCTTCTCACTATTGGGATCAAATTAAGCAACAAACAAAGTTACCAAAGGAGTGACAGTTTTAACATGCTCTAGTATTTTGACCATATCTCTCAAATGGTTAAAATAAAATACCACAATTCAAACAACTCAATTATCCACATGTTTTATTTTATGTGGAGAAGAAAATTTGGATGAGAAGATTTTCAAAAGTGATGTGTAATATGATATAATTTCTTGGAATACCAATGAAGACTTTTGTGTAAAAAAATAATATTTTATTTGTGGTTGTCTCCCCAAATTTGGCTATAAATAGGGGTGCATTGTAATGAATTGAGATATCCCTCATTCTATGAACAAATCTTTGAGTTCATAATATTTCTCTCTTTATTTTTCCTTTATTTCATCATTTAAAAATAATTAGCATGTTAATTTCATATTCAAAGTTTTATACTTTGAATAATGAGTAGCTAACTTCCCAAGGTTGAGATGAAAATGTGAAGCTCTTGGTATGATAATAAGGTTATTAAAAGGTAATAATCTATGTTTTATATTATTTAATCATTATTTATTGTTTATGTTATATTTATTTCTTTAAGCATTTTTATACCCTACTTATAAGTGGGAGTTTTGATTTATTGTTGCTATATGTTACACTAAATTCTTGGTACCATTTAAATGTTTGTTTGGTTTTACCAACCATTTAAAGTGGATGCCTTGATTTATTATATATCAATATATCATATTATTAATTTCTTGGTACCATTTAAATGTTAGTTTGGTTTTACCAACCATTTAAAGTGGGAACCTTGATTTAGTGTTTACAAATATATATAGCACAATAAATACTTGACAACATTTATAAGTTTTGATATATATTTTATACTTATAAGAAAATAGTATATAACATAATATAAATATGATTATTTAATATATTGGAACCATTTTATTAAGTGGATTTCAATAATGTTCATTAATGTTAACTTTATTAAAATATCAAGAGTGGATCCTCTAATCTCAACTACTTAAATTAAAATTTGAACAATTAAAAATTACCAATTAAAGATTCAAACAATTAAAAGAAAAACAAAAACAAAAACAAAAACAAAAAGACATTGTAGTGGACTTGTAATTACCGTAGCTTCCCTGTGGATACGATATCGGACTCACCGAATTATACTACTTGCGGACAACCTGCTATTGGGAGTGCAACAATCAAAGTCACAACAAGTTTTTGGCGCCGTTGCCGGGGAAGTATAATTTAATTTCAAGTCTATTTAATTTTCTTTCTTTGAATTTTTTATTGTTTTTGTGTGTTTTTCTTCTTTTTCTTTTGCATTTGCATGAGCATTATTTGGTCACGTACACTTAGTGGTCGACTCATTCGAAATAACCCTTTATTTTTACAAAACATGGCGGAAGAACCCATCCAGGAAAATGAAGATGAAATTCAATCTCAACATGATCATGATAGGCGAAGAACACTTAGAGATCACATGAATCCTACACGTACTAGTGCACCTTCATGTCTAGTTTTTCCCCCTGATGCATCTCATTTCAATTTTAAGCCTGGTATTATCCAACTTTTACCCAACTTTCATGGCTTAGATTCTGAAAATCCATACATGCATTTACGAGAATTTGAAGAAGTGTGCAACACATATAATGATCTAAATTGTAGCATGAACACCATTCGACTTAAGCTTTTTCCTTTTTCTTTAAAAGATAAAGCTAAAACTTGGCTACAAAATCTTAGATCGGGATCCATTCGAACTTGGGATGAATTGCAACAACAATTTTTGAAATTTTTTTTTCCATATCATAGAACAGATTCTTTCAAAAGGCAAATCATCACTTTCACTCAAAAACAAGGAGAAACTTTTTATCAGTGTTGGGATAGATATAAAGAATTGCTTAATCTTTGTCCACATCATGGTTTTGAAATTTGGAGAGTTGTTTCTCAATTTTATGAAGGCTTAACACCTAAAAATAGACAAATGGTTGAATTTATGTGTAATGGAACATTTGAAGATAAAGATCCAAACGAGGCAATTGAGTATCTCGATTCATTAGCTGAAAATGCTCAAAATTGGGACACTATAGGTACAATCGAACCATCAAACAAGATTCAATCTCC
>NC_133309.1:19219517-19229201 GCF_012295235.1 Primulina huaijiensis | reverse complement strand
TTTATCGAGACTAGTAACAGGATCATCTTATGAAATGACACCAATTAACGATAATTTTCCTGATGAACATCTATTTTCAGTTACTACTACACCTTGGTTTGCTAACATAGTAAATTTTCTCGTGACAGGAAAAATGCCACCGCAATGGAGTTCTCAAGATAAAAAAAAATTTTTGAATGAGGTAAAAAACTTTTATTGGGATAATCCGTATCTGTTCAAGTATTGTCTGGATCAAATTTTTCGGCGTTGCATACCCGACAATGAGGTAAGTAGTGTCATTAAATTTTGTCATTCAGAAGCATGCGGAGGACATTTTTCTTCAAAGAACACTGCTGCAAAAATCTTGCAGTGTGGATTTTATTGGCCCACTTTGTTTAAAGATACCCACGAAATCTGCAAGATCTGTTAAAATTGTCAAAAATTGGGTGCGATTTCAAAAAAAAATATGATGCCTTTGAATCCTATCATTGAAATTGAAATCTTTGACTGTTGGGGAATTGATTTTATGGGACCTTTTCCACCTTCGTTTGGATACTTGTATATTTTAGTTGCAGTCGATTATGTTTCCAAACGGATAGAGGCAATTCCATGTCGAACAAATGATCATAAAATCGTCATCAAATTTTTAAAAGAAAATATTTTTAGTAGATTTGGAATTCCTCGAGCCATGATAAGTGATGAGAGAACTCACTTTGTTAATAAACCATTTGCTTCGTTGATGAAAAAATATGGTATTACTCACAAAGTAACTACTCCTTATCATCCTCAAACAAATGGACAAGTCGAATTAGCTAATAGGTAGATAAAGCAAATTTTGGAAAAAACTGTTAACCCAAATAGAAAAGATTGGTCTCTGCGACTTAATGATGCACTTTGGGCATATCGAACAGCTTTTAAAACATCATTGAATATGTCTCCCTATAGGTTGGTTTACGGAAAATATTGTCATTTGGCTGCGGAATTGGAACATAAAGCTTATTGAGCGATCAAAACTTTTAATTCAAGCATGGATGATGCCAACAAATTGCGCAAATTGCAACTTAATGAACTTGATGAACTCGGAAATGACGCGTATGAGAATTCAAGGATTTATAAAGCAAAAATCAAATAATTTCATGATAAAACAATTCTTAGAAAATCTTTTGAGATTGGTAAAACAGTTTTGCTTTATAATTCGCGACTTCACATATTCCCAGGAAAATTACGATCAAGATGGACAGGTCCATATGTTGTAAAACATGTGTATCCTTATGGAGCTATGGACATTGAAAATCTTAAAAATGATGATGTTTTTAAAGTAAATGGACAAAGGCTTAAACCATTTTTAGAAAATGAAATCTTTAAAGAAGAGTTTATTTCCCTTTCCGATCCTTGATTTTTTGTATTGCAATTAATTTTGTTTGTTTTTATTTCAGGTTTCCTTAATCTTTTTATTTTCCCGGTTAAATGACGGATAACGGTACTCCGTGGCTCTCATAGTCGGTTTAATCAGTTTCCCACAATTGCTGATACAAAAAAAAATCATTTCTTTTCTTTTCAAAATGGATGAAATTCACTCAAAAATCTGTAAATATTTTCCCTCAATTTCTGAAAATGTTCTAAGAAAAATTTATGCAGGTAGGTGTGAAAGATTGAGATTGTTAATGCGAAAAGGAATTCCAGAAGATATTCGTCTTGTAATAGAAGCTAAGATCCGATTAGGAGGAGAAGTTCAACAGTCATTACTCATTCGGTATATGCCTGGATTAGGAAAAAGTACTTATGCGAAAAAACGAAGGGCCAAAAGTTTAGGGGTTTGTCATAAATGTGCAAGATGGACTTGTGACAAACGATGCAGATCTTTGGGATATGTTTCCTATAACAGAGAAGATAAAATNATGATAACATATAACCCCTATAAAATCTCTCATCTTTCTCTCTATTTTCGCAGACCAAAAAGAAAGTAAAAACATGGCTGGATCCTCTGCACAAACATTGAAAAATATTTGTGTATTTTGTGGGTCGAGTCCTGGAAAAAATGAAGTGTTTGTAGAAGCAGCAAATAATCTTGGAAAGATATTGGCTGAGAGAAAAATTCACTTGGCATATGGGGGAGGTAATATTGGGTTAATGAGATCTGTTTCAACATCTGCACATCTTGGAGGTAGTCAGGTTTTGGGTATTATTCCTACAGCTTTAGTTGAAGGAAATATTACAGGTGTTACGATTGGGGAGGAATTAAAAGTTTCTTCAATGTATGAAAGAATCACCAAAATGATTGAAAATTCTGATGCTTTTATCGCATTACCAGGTGGTTTTGGTACATTAGAAGAAATTTTTCACACTGTTTCTTGGGCACAACTTAATATCCATAATAAACCTGTGGGCTTGTTGAATATCAATAATTATTATGACAGTTTGTTGACATTTCTTGATAAAGCTGTGGAACAGAATTTCATTTCAGAAAATTCACGAAGGATGCTCATCTCTGCTTCGACTGCCGACCAATTAATTGATGATTTGGAAGCTTTTGTTCATAAACCTGTTCCGATGATAGCAAAGATCAATTGGTCGCAATCAAGCAATAAGAAAAGAAAGTTGGATCATTGATTCAAAAGTCGTGGATTGGTTTGCGTTTGTTTCAGTTTGTTATCTTCAATAAAATTCAAGGTGATATCTCTTTCATTATGTACTCTTTATTAATAGTTATTTTGACATTAGGGACAATGTCATATTCTGTTTGAGAAGAGAACAAATTTATAAAAAAAAAATAATAAAAAATTTCAAAATTTTATTTAAAAAAATATATATTTAAAAAAATATATTATTTTAAAATAAAACCATGTTTATTTTTTGTATCTTGATAATTTTTGTAAAAATATCATACATTATATGTTTGAAAGGTTTAAATTAGAACATGTACTAATCTATCTAAGGATGTTTTAATTTTTATTTGAAAAAAAAAGTCAATTTTTATATTCTGATCATTATAAAAATATGATTTATGAATCTTTTTGAGTGATTAACTATTGTGATAAGATCAGTTATTAAAGTATATGGCCCAAGATATATCTTATAAGAGTGCCTAAAATTTTAAACTCACACATATTTTGTGAGTGAGTGGAGAGGATTGAGAAAACAACTTTCGAGCCTTTATTGATCATAAGAGAGGCTATCTATTGTTTAGATCTTGAGTTCTTATTTTGAAAAAAAAATTGATATTTCCTGGAAAAAAAAGAGAGAAATGTTGACGATCTTTGTTATTTCAAAGTTATATGCTACGAACCAATAATATATATTAAAAAAAAAGAGAAAGAAAGAAAGAAGGAAAAAAAATAGAAAGAGAGAAATATATTGTAAAAATTAAATAAATATGTGGTTAATGAGCATAAACTTTGTTTGATTCTGTGGGGACCCGGGCGCTAATCATGTTCTTAATGGTCATTGGGACTAATTAATCAATTATAATAAACAGGGTCTAAATTTTTTTAAAAAAAAATATAAGATCAAATGCGGAACGTAATGGACTCACGCTACTATACATATCAGTATAAAAGTAAAGTACAAGTCTTGTACTATATACAATCATTTACAAACTAAGGTTCAACTACTAAATATCAAGTGTTCAACCCTATCTCAGATCAAGTCCGTAGTCTCCACTCTAATCACGATCTCTCTCTTCATCTCCTCGACCCTGAACCTGTCCCACCTGTTGTCATGCACACATACAAACACGACAACAGCCGGATAACTCCGGTGAGAGTAAATCTCAGTATAAATCAACGAAACATGCAATCATATAATTAATATAAAGCATGAAGCAGATATAAGATATATATCAAAATCTGAAACATAATTAATATCAAACTATCAATCATACTCGTGACTCCACGACTCAGACTAGACTCAATCCTAGTCTAGGGATCCCGGTTTCCAGACGTTGGTATTCCTATATCGACCAACAGTAATAGAAGAAACTCCGATTCTATCCACGTCGATATAACCAAACATCCAGTGTCTTGACCTATCCGTCACAGACTGTGGCACCATCGCCAATACACTATCTTGTGACATCGTGCAATGTGCCCGTGGCGATCCCGCCACTATCAGGTACTTCTGTCACAAGATCACTCGTCTAATCTTCGTCTAACACATGCTCTCTATACATCAATAGAACAAGCATATCAAATCAAATCAATGCAAATAATAACAAATAGTATGTGATTTAGGGAAACACAAGTATATCCTACTTGTGTCGATCTCCCAATACCACATTCACTTATACCTTTTGTTCGTAGTCTCGGTCTGAAGAATTGGAAGTTCTGAATGCAAGACTGTCTCTGTCAATCTGAAAGTACATATCGAGAATAACAATATCAACATTCCATTCCCAATTCAATACCGAATCTGATCAATATGAATTTAATTCAAAATCAACGGCATAACGGCACAATCCCAATATCCCCGTCAACTCAGACAGCAATAGATATCAATTACAAATCATAACCAATATCCAATATAATCTATAATCCAACCATAATCCAAATCTGTCCAATCCCACTCAATATAATCTGAAAAAATCATAACAAATCCGTAATCAATCTGTTTCTTAATCTGACTTCGATTCTATGATGTCTAGCATGTCAAGAACATCATATATGAATCCTATTCAATTCTGACAATAGCATAATTTCAAAACATATCAAAACGTAACAAAACTTACGTCCACTTGGAGCTGCGTCGATAGGAACACAGTACTGAAGTCGGATTGAAAATCGGACGGACGGATCTTCCGTAAACTTCAAATTTCTAAAAAAAGGCGTAAGGATTTTCACAACTTTCCTCTGGAGCTTCTCTCGATTTCTTCTGCCGAATCTCAAGAGGAATGTTGGACGTACGAATTATATACGTCCAACAAGCATGGCAAAGACAATTGTCGAATTTCTGTCCAGCATGCCTCGCGCATATGCGCGTCGAATACCGGCGCATATGCGCGAGACTCTCGGTCTCGGCGCCTTGTCTTCTCGGCTGCTCGCGCATATGCGCGCCTTCATCTCGCGCACATGCGCGAGACCTACTGTATCGGCATACTTCAGTCTACCACCTCGCGCATATGCGCGCCCTCTCCTCGCGCATATGCGCGAGGTTCTCTGCCTTGTCGCGCATATGCGCGAGGTGTTCTGTCCTCGCACATACAATATCACATGCCAACTCAAATCGTGTCTCGGAGTGGTCCTTCTATAATCACATCAAGTCATAATCATTAATCTCCGATTAACATACTAAATATTTCGGGCATTACATTTCTCCCCTTCTAAGATACGATTTCGTCCTCGAAATCATAGGCAATCAAATCATATGCAATAAACAGGTATAAAAAAACCGAAATAGAAAACTCACATCATCGAAATAACTCTGGGAATTCCAGCCTCATGTCTGATTCAGTCTCCCAGGTCGCTTCTTCAGTGCCATGACGGCTCCACTAAACTTTCACAAGAGGAATAGTCTTCGTTCTGAGCTGCTTTTCCTTACGATCGATAATCTGGATCGGTTTTTCGACATAACTTAGACTTTCATCAAGTTCTGCCTCGTCTGGCTGAATAATGTGAGAATCATTAGGGAGATATTTTCGCAACATAGATACATGAAAAACATCATGTATCCCCGATAATGAAGGCGGTAAGGCGAGTCGATAGGCACGATCTCCTATCTTCTCGAGAATCTCATAAGGACCAACATATCGTGGAGACAGTTTCCCTTTCTTGCCAAATCTGACAACACCCCTGAAAGGAGAAATCTTCAGGAATACTCGATCTCCTGTCTCAAATACCAACGGTCGTCGTCTGATGTTGGCATATTTGACTTGTCTGTCTTGAGCTGCCTTCATTCTTTTCTGAATCAGCTTAACTTTCTCTGTCATATCTCTGATCATGTCAGGTCCAATCTCAGGAACTTCAGAGATATCATCCCAATACAGAGGGGATCGACACTTCTTCCCGTACAACGCCTCAAATGGTGCCATTTCAATACTTGTCTGATAGCTATTGTTGTACGAAAACTCACAAAGAGGCAATGCATCTTGCCAATTAGTGCTAAAATCAAGCACTACAGCTCTCAGCATATCTTCCAATGTCTGAATTGTCCGTTCTGACTGTCCGTCAGTCTGTGGATGATATGCGGTACTAAGATGTAACTTTGTACCGAGAGCTTGCTGCAAACTCTGCCAGAAGTGCGAAGTAAACCGAGGGTCACGGTCTGAAACAATCGACTTCGGCACTCCGTGCAATCTAACCACTTCCTTAACATAAATATCGGCCATCTGGTCATATCTGTACGTCATCTTGTAAGGAATAAAACATGCAGATTTGGTCAATCGATCAATCACGACCCAAATCGCATCACAACCTCTGGAGGAACGCGGTAATTGTGTCACAAAATCCATGGAAATGTGATCCCATTTCCATTCAGGAATCGACAAACTCTGTAATAATCCTCCTGGTTTTTTTCTTTCAGCCTTCACCTGTTGGCAATTCAGACACTTGGATACAAATTTAGTAACATTAGACTTCATCTGTTTCCACCAATACTTGCCTTCAAATCGTTATACATCTTTCTGCCACCAGGGTGAATGCTAAAGCGACTGCTGTGAGCTTCCGCCAGTATCTGCTGTCTCAAATCTGAAACATTCGGTACAACAATACGATTATTCACATACAAAACCCTGTCACGAACCTGATACTCCGATTGATGTCCAGCTCTGACCATAGCAATCGAATTCTGTATATTATGATCAACTTTCTGTGCTTCTTTGATTCTCAATATCAGTTCTGGTTCGGCCCGAATCGCACATATTCTCAAAGGCTGACGATCTGTTTCAAATACTAAGCCAGACAAACAACAGTCTTCTATCAAATTCGAAACACCAATCGTCGATAAGGATACATAACATACCTATCGACTCAGTGCATCAGCTGCTGCATTAGATTTTCCAGGATAGTATTTGATTTCACAATCAAAATCCTTCAGTAAATCGAGCCATCTTCGCTGCCTCATATTCAGTTCTGATTGTGAAAACAGATACTTCAGGCTCTTGTGATCAGAATAAATCTCAAAATTTTCACCATAGAGGTAGTGTCGCCATATCTTCAAAGCAAATACAATGGCTGCCAATTCAAGATCATGAATTGGATAACGAGTCTCGTGTGGCTTCAACTGTCTCGAGGCATAAGCAATCACATGCCCTCGTTGCATCAATACACAACCCAAACCTCTGTGATAAGCATCACAATAAACCACAAAATCACCAGTACCTGACGGGATAGTCAACACCGGAGAACTGGTCAATCTTTTCTTCAATTCCAGAAAACCGGACTCACAGTCTTCTGACCACACAAACGGAGCATTTTTCTGAGTTAACTGAGTAATCAGTTTAGCAATACTGGAAAAATCTTTAATGAATCGGCGATAATATCCTGCCAAACCCATAAAGTTGCGTATCTCTGGTACAGATGTCGGTCTCGGCCAAGAAATCACTGCCTCAACCTTACTGGGATCAGCTGATATACCATAAGTTGCGTATCTCTGGTACAGATATACAACCTGTCTCAACCAGAATTCACATTTCGACAGTTTAGCATATAATTTCTCAGCCCTCAATATTTTCAACACAGTTCTCAGATGTTCGGCATGCTCCATCATATTCTTGGAATAAATCAGAATATCATCAATAAAAATAATCACGAAATCATCGAGATATTTCTGAAACACACGGTTCATCAGACCCATAAAAACAGCTGGAGCATTCGTCAAACCAAATGGCATGACAATAAACTCATAATGCCCATACCTGGTTCTGAACGCTGTCTTCGAGATATCAGAATCTCGGACTCTCAGCTGATGGTATCCAGATCTCAAATCGATCTTGGAATATACCAAAGAACCCTGCAACTGGTCAAACAAATCATCAATACGAGGCAAGGGATACTTATTCTTTACCGTTGCTTTGTTCAGTTGCCGGTAGTCGATACAGAGTCTCATAGAACCGTCTTTCTTCCTCACGAATAATACTGGAGCACCCCAAGGAGATACACTCGGTCTGATGTTACCCTTGGCCAGTAAATCCTCCAACTGTTCTTTCAACTCTTTCAACTCAATCGGTGCCATTCTGTACGGAGCTCTGGAAATCGGAACTGTACCTGGCATAAACTCAATGCTGAAGTCTATCTCTCGAATCGGAGGCAAACCAGGAATTTCATCTGGGAAGACATCAGCAAACTCGCAAACCACTGGCAAATCCGCCAATGATGAACTCGATTTCAGTAAATCAACTGAATAGACAAGGAATCCATCCGCTCCTTTCTGCAATAATCGAGTCATAGTCATAGCAGATATCAAAGGAATTCGGGCTCGAGAACCCTTACCGTAAAATTTTCATTCCTCAGCCATCTCAGGACTGAATCGTACAATCTTGTGGAAACAATCAACTGTAGCCCTGTACTTGGTCAGTATATCGATACCGATAATACAGTCAAAATCAGACAACCCAAGCACAATACAATCTAACTCGATCTCATGGCCATCATACTGCAGTATACAAGATTTAACAGACTTCATTGACATCAAACCTGTCCCTAACGGAGAAGAGACAGACACTACCGCAGACAATGACTTAATAGGCAATGCATGACTCAATGCAAATCGCTCCGAAATAAAAGTATGCGATGCACCAGTATCTATCAATACATATGCAGGATAACCAGAAATAAAACAATTACCTGCCACAACATCATCAGGTGCATCTTGTGCCTGCTCCTCAGTCAATGCAAACACTCGGGCCTGCTGTATAAGAGGCTGGCTCATTATCTGGCTCCCTCCTGGCCTCGGCTGTGACTGAGATGGTGCTGGCTGGAAGGAGTGAACTGCAGATGGTCGTCTACCTGTCTGAACTACTGATCCAGATGACTCGGCACCCTGGGATTTCTGAGCATCTCTCTGGGACATACTCGGGCAAAATGTCCCTGCTGCCTGCAGATACGGCAACTGCCAAATACTCCTCGGCACTGCTCCGTGGAATGCTTCCCTCCACAAGTGCTACAGTACGGTCCTGTATAACTCTGGCCCTGACCAGTCTGTCTCGAGCCACTCGAACTGGATGAGCTATTTCCAGATTTCTTGAATTGCTTCCCCCTAGCTTTCAGGAAGTCTTTCTTTCCACTACCACTGTCGCTCTCAAATCGGGGAGGGGGTTGCTGTGGTCCCGGTGCTGAAGGCATGAACGAAGCTCTTTTCTGTCTCATCAGACCTGCTTCGGCGCCTTTAGCTCGGTTCAATGCATCCGTAAAATTGTTTGGCCTCCCGGTATTCACCAAGGTAAGGATTTCAGGATTTAGGCCATTTATGAACTGGTCCGCAACAGCCTCGTCATTCTCGGCCACATGTGGAGCAAATCGGAGCAGTGTAGAGAACTTTGCCATGTATTCCTCAATATTTAGCTGGCCCTGTCTCAAATTGGCAAACTCGGCTCCCTTGTCCTTCCTGTACGACACTGGAAAGAACCTCTGATAAAATTCAGTTCGAAACACATTCCAGGTAATAGCCGTACCTCGATGTTCCAATGCCTTCTTTGTTGTAATCCACCAGTTCTTTGCAACGTCGTGTAACTGGTGCCCTATCAGTTTCACTCTCCGCTCATCAGTGTAGTCCAGG
>NC_133309.1:19216985-19218977 GCF_012295235.1 Primulina huaijiensis | reverse complement strand
CATGCACACATACAAACACGACAACAGCCGGATAACTCCGGTGAGAATAAATCCCAGTATAAATCAACGAAACATGCAATCATATAATTAATATAAAGCATGAAGCAGATATCAGATATATATCAAAATCTGAAACATAATTAATATCAAACTATCAATCATACTCGTGACTCCACGACTCAGACTAGACTCAATCCTAATCTAGGGATCCCGGTTTTCAGACGTTGGTATTCCTATATCGACCAACAGTAATAGAAGAAACTCCGATTCTATCCACGTCGATATAACCAAACATCCAGTGTCTTGACCTATCCGTCACAGACTGTGGCACCATCGCCAATACACTATCTTGTGACATCGTGCAATGTGCCCGTGGCGATCCCGCCACTATCAGGTACTTCTGTCACAAGATCACTCGTCTAATCTTCGTCTAACACATGCTCTCTATACATCAATAGAACAAGCATATCAAATCAAATCAATGCAAATAATAACAAATAGTATGTGATTTAGGGAAACACAAGTATATCCTACTTGTGTCGATCTCCCAATACCACATTGACTTATACCTTTCGTTCGTAGTCTCGGTCTGAAGAATTGGAAGTTCTGAATGCAAGACTGTCTCTGTCAATCTGAAAGGACATATCGAGAATAACAATATCAACATTCCATTCCCAATTCAATACCGAATCTGATCAATATGAATTTAATTCAAAATCAACGGCATAACGGCACAATCCCAATATCCCCGTCAACTCAGACAGCAATAGATATCAATTACAAATCATAACCAATATCCAATATAATCCACAATCCAACTATAATCCAAATCTGTCCAATACCACTCAATATAATTTGAAAAAATCATAACAAATCCGTAATTAATCTGTTTCTTAATCTGACTTCGATTCTATGATGTCTAGCATGTCAAGAACATCATATATGAATCCTATTCAATTCTGACAATAGCATAATTTCAAAACATATCAAAACGTAACAAAACTTACGTCCACTTGGAGCCTACATCGATAGGAACACAGTACTGAAGTCGGATTAAAAATCGGACGGACGGATCTTCCGTAAACTTCAAATTTCTAAAAAAAGGCGTAAGGATTTTCACAACTTTCCTCTTGAGCTTCTCTCGATTTCTTCTGCTGAATCTCAAGAGGAATGTTGGACGTACGAATTATATATGTCCAACAAGCATGGCAAAGACTAGTGTCGAATTTCTGTCCAGCATGCCTCGCGCATATGCGCGCCTTCATCTCGTGCACATGCGTGAGACCTACTGTATCGGCATACTTCAGTCTACCACCTCGCGCATATGCGCGCCCTCTCCTCGCGCATATGCGCGAGGTTTTCTGCCTGCCTCGCGCACAAGAGGCGCGCATATGCGCGAGGAGTTCTGTCCTCGCACATACAATATCACATGCCAACTCAAATCGTGTCTTGGAGTGGTCCTTCTATAATCACATCAAGTGTTAATCATTAATCTCCGATTAACATACTAAATATTTCGGGCATTACAGATTCTATGATGTTACGAAATAAAAGAAAAAAATATCAAAAGAAGACCAGGAAAAATATATATATAAAATAAGAATAACTAGATTTTGAATCAATGGATTTCCTATCTATTGATTAATCTGGCTCGTTTGTCTGTCTGCATTCTGTAAACCATTTTCCTGAGCATTTATCTGTATTCCAACTCTATGAGAGAAATCATTCCCCTGAATTGAAACATTTATTAACCTGTGAGAATATGGAGTTGAGACTCTTATTAGGAATTCTGAAGGCCATGTACATTTAATTACCTAAAAGTAAGCTTTGAATTGCTCAGCTCAGATTATTTCATAAATTATAATTATAATGATCTTGATATAACTTTGACAGTTTTCAAATTTAATTTAAACACTTGGATAGTTTCGATTACATTTCTATTTAAATTAATCAATATGTTTTGTATTGCTATTAACGCTTAAATTGCTAGGG
>NC_133309.1:19202316-19216263 GCF_012295235.1 Primulina huaijiensis | reverse complement strand
TATATGTTACACTAAATTCTTGGTACCATTTAAATGTTTGTTTGGTTTTACCAACCATTTAAAGTGGATGCCTTGATTTATTATATATCAATATATCATATTATTAATTTCTTGGTACCATTTAAATGTTAGTTTGGTTTTACCAACCATTTAAAGTGGGAACCTTGATTTAGTGTTTACAAATATATATAGCACAATAAATACTTGACAACATTTATAAGTTTTGGTATATATTTTATACTTATAAGAAAATAGTATATAACATAATATAAATATGATTATTTAATATATTGGAACCATTTTATTAAGTGGATTTCAATATTGTTCATTAATGTTAACTTTATTAAAATATCAAGAGTGGATCCTCTAATCTCAACTACTTAAATTAAAATTTGAACAATTAAAAATTACCAATTAAAGATTCAAACAATTAAAAGAAAAACAAAAACAAAAAGACATTGTAGTGGACTTGTAATTACCGTAGCTTTCCTGTGGATACGATATCGGACTCACCGAATTATACTACTTGCGGACAACCTGCTATTGGGAGTGCAACAATCAAAGTCACAACAAAAAGTTTTGGTGATCGAAAAAATTTAGATAGCACTTCACTATTTCAGGAAACAGCTGCATATCTTCTATGTAAAAGGTATCAGTTCAACCGCCTTACTTACCAACCGGACTGCTTCTCAACTGGCTAAAGCAAAAAGAGTCCAAACGTTTGAACAAAGGATACACTAAAGAAGCTTGACCGCTTGACCTTCAGACCACTGATAAGTCAACTGCTTAGAGTAAAAGAAGACTCTCAACCGGCTGATTCGAAGACATTATTAAAGAGGGTTATTTATTGCCTACTTAGTGAAAAACATTCTCTGACCGATTCAGAATGTTCAATAGTTTGCACCGCCTCTAAATTAACTTGTTCCTACATCAGTCCCGAGAATGATCTGCATTTATATCACTATACCAGAAAAGAAAGATCATTTATCTTACAAAGGTCTGAGGATAAAAGCAGTTGCCATAAACGGTAACTCTGCAGCAACTCTTCAAAGAACGGAACTCAAGGCAATACCAGCAAAGAGAACATTTAATGCATATCTGAAGAACATTAAATACGGTTTCAGCTGATAGTGACACAAGCTTCTCTCTGTTACTAGTTAACATTACTCAATCCTTCCGACCATTGGAGCGATCGCCTATATTTACAAAGAAGGAAGTATACAAGAACTACGTCTGATACATTAACAAATTCACAACAGTGAAAATTATCACAAGCTTGCATACATTAAAGATTGAGAGTGCACTCAAAAGTAAAAACACTTCATCGCTCATAAGAACGCACTGAACAAAAAGATATCTGATCATTCAAGGATCATCTTCGTGCTACCAAAATCAAATTGTTTATTTATATCAGTAACCTTTCGGTTATTTGATTAAGTTGTGGTGTCTGGTGAACCGAATGCTCTTAAATCCAGAATTGTAAAGTGATCACTAAGAGTTTAAAAACAAGCAGTGTGATAAGTTCTGATTGGATTGAGATGTTGCAAATAGTTTTTGAAAAGCCAAAATCTTTTAGTGGAATCCTTCCTGAAGAGGAAGAAGGGGTGACATAGGAGTTTTCGTCTCCGAACATCCATAAAAACATTGTGTCTTTACTTCTTACAAGCACTTACTTTTCATTATATTTGTTGATAAGTTTGCCAACAAATTTTAAGCTATCATTAGAAATCTTGAACCGTTTTTCTGCACTTTACAGTGGTTCATATTTCTAACAAGTTTGAGAAGAATTTTCAACCGCTTCAAAACGATTGAAAACCAGTTTTTAAAAAAAAAACAAAATTTGGAAGAGTTCATTCACCCCCCTTCTAAACTCTTTCTTGATCCCAACAAGTGGTATCAGAGCGGGGTCTTCTCAAACATCAATACCCAAAAATTACTCATGACATCTTTCAACAAAATTTCTATGTTTTCAAAGGATGATTATGACGATTGGAAAATTCGTATGCAGGCTCATCTAGCAGCCCAAGATGCCGATATGTGGTATGTCATCACTGACGGACCAATGAAGATCTTAAAAGTGAATACAACGGCTATTACCACTGAAGGTGCTCCCCAAATGGTGCAAAAGCACTGATATGAATGGACAGCTGAGGACAAGAAGAAGGCAAATCTTGATAACGTAGCAGAAGATATTCTTTACAAGACGTTGAACAAAAATATGTTTGCCAAAACCAAGACTTGCACCACAACAAAGGAAATCTGGGAAAAACTGACACAAATGTGTGAGAGAAATGATCAGACTAAAGAAAATAAGTTGAGTGTTGCCATCCAGAAGTTCGATAATGCAAAGATGAAGCCGGGAGAAACTCTTGCTGAATTTGACGAACGGTTCAGCAGTATTATCATCGAACTTATTTTCTTGGGAAAAGAATATTCTAATTGAGAAATTTCCCTGAAGGTTATGCGAGCTCTTCCCAGAGTGAGACGTAAAAACTATAGGAATGTGAGAATTGAAGGATTTGAACAAACTAGAACTCCGTGATCTTTTCACTGATCTTAAAGCATATGAGTTCGAACTTGGGATATGAACTGAAGAAGAACCATCCACCTCCCAGCAAACAAGCTTTGGCAGCTACCAATACCACGGGGACTCTTCCGGTCGAAGAGTTCACAAGTAAGAAATCGGCTGAGCAACTAAGCAATGAAGCCATGTCCCTATTTGTTAAAAAATTCAGTAAATTTATGCGTAAATCTCAAATGAATAAACCCTACTTCAAAAAGGACCATACTGATGATGGTCAAGCTTGCTTTAACTGTGGGAAAAAAGGGGCATTTTATTGCAGAATGCAACAGACCAAGAAAGGATGAAAAGAGACCGGTTGACAGGAGACGGTCTAAAGACGATAAAAAATTCACCAAAAAGAAGATTCAACGAGTTCTAGTAGCAGAAGAGGACAAAAGCAAATGGGCTGACTCAGATTTAGAAAAATCCATCTTTGAAGAATCTACAAGTGAAAGTGAAGATGAGATGGTAAAATGTCTCATGGCTAATGAAGAGTCAGAATCCACAAATGAGATGGTATTTGATTTTGACCCTATTGAATTCACGCGAGAAGACCTGGACACGGCACTTCACGATATGGTAAATGAGTTCAAAGAACTATCGCAGAAATTCGATGAAGCCAAAGCAGAAAAACAAGACTTGAAAAACAAGTTGACTCTCTCTAGCTGCTCACAGCAGAAGGAAGTTGACAGTTTAAAAGTGAAGTTAAGTCTGCTAACGGCTGAGAACGATGATCAGCGAAGATTATTCCATGCTATGTTGAAAGAGAACAAGCGGTTGATGAATGTAGTCAACATGTGGAACAAGTCCTCTGCCTCTCTTAATAAGATGCATGACATGCAAAAACCAGCTGGAGACAGAACCGGGCTAGGTTATAGCATCAATGAATGCAATACTTCAGAAGCATCAACTCAACCGTTACTAGAGAAAGAGTTTAAAATCAATTAAATTTGTCAGATCTAGTACGGTATATGAACAAGACAAGCCTGAAGTCCAAGGCACTCAGAATGTAAATCTTGAGAACAATGGAAGGCGACGTGGTTTAGGATATGTCGAAGTTTAGAGTACTAAATCCAACCGATCATGGCTTAGACGTAGGCCAAATACAACCGTTCACAGCGGTTCAGATTGGTCCCGCAGAAAGCCAAAATCAACTGGATATTACTCAAAAACAAGACCTAACCGCTACCACAATAACCGACCTATTCAAAAGAGGTACAAAGTGAGTGACAATGACAGATGGCCAAGACAACATACTGAAAAATAAATAACACTGCATACACCACCTGTTTATGCACTTAACCGCATTAACCTTGGGACACACCATGGAAAGTCCTTTCGGAAAATTCAGGTGTGGATTCCTAATTGTCTAATCAGCTCAGGACTCAAATAGAAAAGGGTACCAATTTCTCATCTCAATGATTTTAGGTACTAAAAAAACAAAACTTGGAAGAATCTATCTGGTTCTTTGACAGCTGTGTTCCAGACACATGATAGGGAAAAAAGGTCTTTTATCAGAAGTTGTCAACCACAGAGGACCAACGATCACCTTTGGTGATAACTCTAAAGGTAAAGCTGTGGGAAAAGGTAAAATAATCCATGGCAAGATCATTATCAAAGATGTATTTCTGGTAGAAAACATGTGCTATAACCTAATCAGCATAAGCCAACTATGTGACAACGGTTACGCCGTTGAATTTCACAAACATATATGCACTGTTAAATCTACTACAGGTAACACGGTGCTAACTGGTCATAGAGAGAAAAATACATATAAGGTAAAATGGAATGATGACTATCTAAAGGTGCCTACTTGCTTCATTGCCTTAAATGGTAATAAAAATTGGCTCTGGCATAAACGACTTAATAATCTTAATTTCAAATCCATTGCTACTATTAGTAAGCTTAAGTTGGTATCTGGATTGCATAACATTGATTTTGCCAAAGATAGAATCTGCATGCTTGTTAGCTAGGTAAACAAGTTCGCTCAACCTTCAATAACAAAGGAAGAAACTCATCAGCTAGATGTATGGAACTTCTCCACATGGACTTATTTGGACCTAGACCGGTAATGTAAGGTCCAAAATTAAGACGACGTAACCCAACTGCATGCAAATCTAAGAAATATGAAAAATAAGTAATTAATTGATTTAATTGCTTAATTGATTATGTGACATGTATGATTATATGTTAAATAGGATTTAATATTCATGATGCATAAAATTGTATTTTTAAGGATTATTCAAGTTGCGATCGAAGAACGGAGACCGGTGGCTGAAAAACGTAAAATGTTTTTATTAAATAATTATTTTTAATTGTTTAAAATATGGTTGATGGTTTTTCTTATTTTTGAAAATAAGGGGTTTTGAGTTGATTTTATACACCGAGACGTAAATTTTATCGGTGTTGGTTTATCAACAAAAATACGAACTTTTTGGCAACCCGACTAATAAATGCACAAACTTATTTTTAACAAAACTATTTTAATATTTTAATTAAATCCTAATTAAGACTAATGGGCCTAAATTATGAGCTTAATAGGCCTAAGATTAATTAAGGATTTTATTAATATATAATATGAAAAACACCCACAAACCACAAACAACCTACACGCCTCAAATCAGAATATTTCTCTCACCAAAACACTCGAATACACGACTCACACACACACATCAATTGGTAGAAAAATTAGAAAGAAGCTCAAGGAATTCAAGTCAAAGTTCTTGCCCCATTCTTTGCAAATCGTCAACGAATAATCGTGCATTTAAAACGCAAAGGCACGCCTATTCTTTCTTTCAAAACAACATCACACCATAATATGTTTTTATGCATGAAAAGTATGGAAATCAAGTGTCACTTTGATTTATTTTCGAAATTTCATAATATGTCAAACTTTTGGCTTGTATATTCCTTAAAAAATCATGTTTTTGTATGGTTTAAGGACTGCCATGATTTAGATTATGATTAAGAATGGTATTACACATGATATAGGATCCTAGACACACACTACACACGCTGGAAACCACGAAATAATAAGCTAGTAAAACATGTTGCTGTCATGCGAGGATAATGTAGAGCCCAAAATCAGTATACGTAAATTCGAATCATTTATTTCATTTTAAAATGATTTTTAGTGATGCATGTTTTATGAAAACTCATTATTTTAAATTATTCATGTTAATTGATGCACGTTAAAATATTTTCTTGAGTTTCATGTTTTAGGCGATTATTCGAGGTGGGATCGAGGAAAAGATACCGATGACAATTTTTGGCGATTTTAAGAATGTGGTAATTCATTTCAAGTTAAGATTGAGGCATTTTAAATAATTTATTAAGTCTTAGCATTTTAAAAACCTAAATTATTTATTTAGTAATTTATTATCTTTAAACTTTTAAAGTTATGACACTTGTGCATGTTATTTTGAATTTAGAGATTTTATTATACGTATACAAATCAAATACAACAGTGAAAAATACTTGTTCTTAAAATATAATTTTCATGAATATGCATAAACTTGAACATGAACCTTTTCATAAACATTTTCATAAGGATACATCAACTTTAAATAAAAACATTTTCATAATGATGCATCAACTTTAACTTAAACATTTTCGTAAACAATTTCATATCAACATAAACATGTTCATAAACATTTTCTTATTATCGTAAACATATTCATATTCATATTCGTATTCGTATTCATATTCATATTCATATTCATATTCGTGTTTGTTGAATTTAGATCGTGATTGTGACTCGTATTCTTAAACGTATTGGGCGATGGATCTATCTACATGTAACTACAGTACTGGGCGGCGGGGACACTAGCGACACTCTCACCGATCAACTGGGCCTTGACCTTATGTATTAACATATCCTCACATGGAAATACGATCGTCGGGGCTCCCTCGGGGGCCTTATCCCATAGACGGGCTCCCTCTGGGGCCTTCTCCCATGCATGGGCTCTCTTTGGGGCCTTCTCCCAAAAATGGGCTCTCTCTGGGGCTTTTTTCCCTCATGTTATCCCAAAGCATATCATCATATTCGTATTCGTATCCGTATCCAAGGAAAACGATCGTCGGGCTCCCACTGGGACCTTAACCCTCACGATATCTCCAACATATTTAGTCACAATCCCTTCACGTCCTTCAACAATTCGTATTTCTATCACTTAATAAAAACATGCATATAATATCGTTTTTCTTTTAAATCAAACATGTAACATATCTTTTAAATGACAATATTAGATCATAAAAATCCATAAACATTTAAAATAAACGTTTTAATATATTAAAATCATAAAAAGCCATAAACATTTTAAAATAAGCATTTTAACATCATAAACGTTTAAAAAAACATTTAAATCATAAACATTTAAAATAAACGTTTCAACATATTAAATCATAAAACATTAAACATATTAACATCTTAAAAATCCATAAACATTTAAAATTGACATATTAACATATAAAAATTCATAAACATCCATAAACATTGAAAATAATCATATTAGCATATAAAACAGCATTCAGGACACTGCCATGACATTTACTAATTTCTATGTATAAAATGACCATTTTATTTGAGAACCTGGAATTTTCGATCCGAAACGAATCATGTAAGAAATACAAATTCGAAATTTAGCTTAAACTACGCTGAACAACTTTCATTCTAACTATAAAACTTAAATATGAATTTAGATTTCAGCTAACTTAACTCGAGAAAGTAGTTTCAAATCTCGGAGACTAACTCAACGGGAGGCCAAGCTGCAAGTAATCGCATTCATCAAAGAGTTGTCACTGGAGGATAAAAACCCCAGCTCAAGGACTCGATCTTTCAGCTCAAAGCAGCTCAATCAAGCATGTCCTAACAAGACCAAAGAGGGAGCTAAAAGATGAGCCAAGGAATTTGACAAACTTATTATGCAAGAAGCACCTTTGAGATAACCAAAGAAGAAGTTAGGGGAAGAGCTAAAGGTTAGGACAAAATTAATATGCAAGAGATGACCTTTGAGTTAATCCATGAAGGGGCTAAAGGAAGAGCTGAGAGACCAGGACACATTAATGAGGCAGAAAAAGACCTTTGGTGCTTGGATTACCTTTGACCATCATTATGAGCACAATTACTCCATTCTTGGAGGCCAAGAATTCGGCCATGAGGAGATGAGGAGACCAAAATTTTTCTATAAATAGGGCATAAAGGTTGAAAGAAATTGTAGAACCCGTAACTTAGACTACGTATAAGCCATGCATAATTCTAGTATTTTAAAATGATTTTTATTGCATGAGTATTTAAATTTAATTATTTTCCGTAGCAGTTTAATTTTTTTAGCATTTCAGTTATTTCAGTGAGGCCGGACTGGAGTTGGAGTTTAGAGATAAAATTTAAGATTCACGAAACTTTTCCAGAATTTATTTTAGCTAGCAAGTAAGTTCATTTAAGTTAAAAAGGGAGTTTAAGGAATTATTTAAGTTACTTGAGGTGAGTAGAAAATTAGTTCATTTAAGTTCCAATAATTAAGGGGTTAATTCACTAAATTATTTAAAAGATAGGTAAGGCTTTTAAGGGATAAAAATTTACTAAATAAGCAACATTTTCCCCTTCATTTTATTGTTGAATTTCGGCCCCCTAGATGATTAAGTATTGCCTTGCCAACTCATCATCTTTGACCCATTCTTTGTTAAGTTTAGCATGCTAACTTTTTAATTATTAATCACCCTTAATTAATTAATTAATAACCAATATCCTAGCCTTGTAAAACATGTAGGATTCGGTCATTTGCATCTAACAAAACACCCAACAAATATTTGATATCAAACCAAAATTCAAAATTCAAAAAAGAGTAGACTTGGTCTTGCATTTTTCCCTATATTTTGCACCTATCTCCCTCATTCCCCTAACCACCATTTCTTCCCCTCCCCATCACCGAAATCTGAGAGAAATTAAGAGCTAAAAGTCGTGAGCATCCTAGCAAGAATTAGGAGAGAAAATCGAGTAGCAAGCAAGAAAAGAAAACGCTCCACCTCCTCCGCGCCGGATCGTCTCGTTCTTTTCGTTTTTCTTTCAAACGAAACCAGGCATGCATATATTATTCCTTGACTCTTCAATCAAGTCATACTATCATCATTTTGATGTTTCATGATCATCCTTTCATGTAAAAACCGAAATATTGATGAATCATTTTCAAAAAGGTAGTGCAGATTTTTGTTGCCTTCACTCTATGCTTCACGGTTTGCTTGTTTTTGTGAGTACAGGTGGATGGTTCGATTCCAGGCTCCCAAGGCGACTTATAGACATGTAATAGGATGTATTAGGATCACTTTGGTCCATTCATTCGAGCCCCACACCCACTGGAAACAAGAAATGACAGCAGCTTCCCATTCTTGCCATATTGAGTTTCGATTTTTTTATGTTGCTGTCAATGGGAAATGAATCTGATCTTGGCTGCCCTAAAGGCTTATAGCCATGGTTGGATCACTTCCCTAGCATGTATAAGACGTGGCTAAGTCGCCATTTTGGTGGCTTGGTCCATGGTGCATCGGTTTTTAAATCAAACGCAAGAACAGCCCCTCCCCTTCTCGGCCCTTTGATTTTTACTGCATGTGTTGGTTCGAGTATGGTGGAACGGTGTGGATCTTGGTTGGCCTATGGCCCTTAGCCACGGTTCACACCATGCCCCATGAAGTCTAGGTCGTGCCATGGTCAATCAAATGGCCACTGGAACGAGTCGAGACAGCAAGCGAAGCAAAACACCCCTCACGCGCGCAAAGGTGCTCTAGGGTGAATCTTTTCGATTGTTGCTGGAATACTTCGAATTGTGGCTGGTCTAAAGCCCTTAGCCATGATTCGAATCATTCCTTGGGATGTTGATAAGAGTCTCTGGTCGGTGGTTCAAGCCCCAATGGCCGGTAGTCTCGAAAACGACGTAAGGAAACCAAGCGCAGCTGCTGGAATTTTCTGGACAGCAACTTGCTGCGTCGGTTCGGTGGCTCGTTCGTGTTCTTGGTTGGCTTTTAGCCTATGGCCTTGGACTGGACAGTACCTCATTGAGTTAAGAAGGCCACGTTTTTGGCCGTTTGTGATTCGGATCATTTTTGAGGTCGTACGAGAATTTACGGTGCGATGTGCCAAATTGACTCTCGAAAGAGCGTTTCATGTTTTGGCCTCCATTCACCTAGATTTCGGCCCTCACCATTTTAGGAGCATTATTTGATCATTTTAGACGTATTTTAATCATGACTACATGATGGTTCAGTGTTGGTTCGGGTTGGCTCGGAGTCATGATTTAATACGAAGTCGGTAGGCGTAATTGTCACATTTTTGAAGGTTATTGTATAGTTTGGTCCCATAAATCTATTGCATATTTTTCATGGCATATTTAGGTTGCAGCGAGCCTGGGAGCGATCCAATCCAAGCAGTAAAATGGGTACAGGATATTTAATTCAGTTATTTAATTATATTACGTGCAAAAATACAAATTTTGAGATTTATGCGATATTGCTTGTGGTCACTTTACTATCATGCTTAAGTCCGGTCCCCAGTATCGGCCCGGTCACCAGTTACCGGTCAGTTCAGTTGTTTCACCCAGTACTGTGGCAGTAGTCTGATCAGACGTAAATCCGATCCCCAGTATCGGTCCGGTCACCAGTATCGGTCAGCTCAGTTCAGTTCAGTTCAGGGACCACTTGCGTAGACCATAATCTCACAGAAAATTATTATATGCTATTTCAGTACAGGGCTCCAAGGAGCAAACAGTTTCACTATGATTTTCAGTTCAGCTATGCACGTATTATAATTAATCATGACACGACATTTTACGATATGCCTCATGACATGAAATTTTACTCCCATGCAATTTTACTATATTTACTCGTTATTTACGATATATGCATGTTGAGTCTTTAGACTCACTAGACTTGATTGTTGTAGGTACTGATGATGTCGGGATCGAGGGCGGGGACCAGTGAGCTAGCTCGAGTCGGCAGTAGTGGCACCCGAGGACCTCAGTTTCAGCACTTGCCATTTTGATGCTCAAATATTTTATTAGTTATTGAATACTTTAACTTGTTATTTTGGCAAGTAATAATTTCTTCCGCTGCTGTTTTGAACGTTAAATATTTTATCAGTTTTTGGTATGAATGAGGCACTCCATTTATTTTAAAAGAGAAATTTTAAATTTTCCGCAAATTTTCAAGTAAGGATTTTTAGGCCTCTACAGAAATGCATTCCAAAAAAAGCCTAAAAATTTCGGCCCTGAACCCCCCACCAAACACTCCAAAATTTCGTCCATGGTAAGAAAGAAGTTCGAAGTCGAGGTGCTGTGGAAATAATAGCGTGTTCTGCTCAAATAATAAGTCAAAGTGCTGCCTAAATTCCAAGAGGAATCTTCGTACCAACATCTACAAATTTCGGTTCTACCTTCAAAATACTGTAAGTGGGTTTTTGATATGTATATTCGTTTGTATTTTTAAATTTGATTATGTATATCATGACATGCATATAGGTGTGTCTTCATTTTCAAAAATATGATGTCGGTTCTGTTTAAAATTTCGATCGATTATACGTTTTCTTCTATATTTTGAAATTCTTTGATTCCTCTGAATCCGTTTGAAACTCTGATATTTGAAAATTCTAATACGTTCTGTCTGGTAAACTCTAAATTCTGTGTTGCACTGTTACGATTCGAATGTGAAATGGGACGAGAATTGTAATTCTCTCTGGCCCCCATTGGTGGGTATAAAATCATGTTCTGTCTAGCCCTCATTGGTGGGTATAAAACCATGTTCTGTCTGGCCCCCATCGATGGGTATAAAATCGTGTTCTGGCCTCACCCCTTAGAGGACTAACATATTGAGGACAATTTGACCATGGAAATGAGATGAGTAACAGTGTTTTGTCTGTTCTGAAATGATCTGATTTGTTTTTGAAATGCTTTGAATCATCTGTTAACTTATGTCTCATATTCGATTCGTTTCTGTAAGTTAAAAGTAATAAGTTTTGAAAGTTTGTTAAAGAAATGTTTTAAAGATTAAGTTCCATATGTATCTTTGGAAATCGATCGACCCCCCACTTGCTGAGTGTTTCCCAAAACACTCAACCCTTAAAAATTTCAGATAAAAATGAGGAGCAACTGAATGAGGAAGAGCAAGATGCTTTTTGGGGATGGTGAATCAATGATCGAGATCAAGATTCAAGATTTTTACTTTATTTTTATTTCCGCTTCTGAACTCTGATGTAATTTCATTTTCATTCTAAAGACAATATTGTTTTATGAAAAAGACTGGTTTGTTTTTGATACGAGGCTTAATTGTTTTCAAGTAATTGTTAAAAAATGCCGGATGTCACCGACGCTTCGGACACGGGGCGTGACATTTAAGTGGTATCAGAGCCGTCAGGTTCATAATCCCGCTGGGATTTTGATAGACAAAAGTTGACAAAGTCAAATTTTGGCAAAAGCTTAGTGCATCCCAATTTGAGTCCAATCTTCATATGTTCTTTGAGTCCAACTTTCATATGTTCCCTAAATGTCGAACGACTCCAAAAATCTATCCCTTCAATCGTTCCGCAAATTCTAAGTATAAAAAATTCCACGACCACTTTGTTTCTTTGTCAAATTTTGGCAAAGCCTAGTGCATCCCAATTTGAGTCCAACCTTCATATGTTCTTTGAGTCCAACTTTCATCTGTTCCCTAAATGTCGAACGACTCCAAAAATCTATCCCTTTAATCGTTCCGCAAATTCTAAGTATCAAAAATTCCACGACCACTTTGTTTCAGTTATTTGTGCCTTTCTATTCTTTATATGATTCTGATATTTTACCTCGATTTTATCCTAGGACATGGCTGCTCCACGTACTCGTGCTCAGGCTGCCCTTCGTATGCGCCAGCTCACGATAGATAACCAGGCTAGGGAGATTGCGACTTTGAAGGCTAAACTGGTTAAGGAAAGACTAAAGAAGCTGGAGCTTAGAGAGATTAGAGGTATACTTGAGACAGACGTGCAGCGACTTACCCATCACTTGGACTTGGCTGAGAGCCAACTTCTACAGATACCGACTGATTTAGCTCGCATCGCGCACTTAGCTTCACTAAACAAGGATCTGCCGTAAAGAGTAGAGACGGAGAGAAAACATGCTACTCAGGCCCATCAGCGCCAGGAATAGTTCAACGCCAAGCAGGATCGGTACATTTCAAAGCTCCACGGCACTATGAACAGACTTCAAGATCAAAATAACTACCTGCATCTGGTGATAGAGAACATGGAAGAGGAGGAGGAACACCGATGGATGTGGTAGGAGACGACAACGACAGCGACATCGATGGAGGAGAGATGATAGATTAGATTAGTATCAGGATTGTAATAAAAGTATCAGGATTGTAATGAAAATATGGTGGAAAAAGTATTAAGTGTATAGACTTCTTTTTAAAAAAATTCTATTATCTCTAAATTTTTGCACATTTAAAATTTGATGAGTATCTTAAAAAAATGTTCTTTTTATCTTTATTGGAGACCAACATGGATCTTCAAAGCATTATAATTGAACTTCAAAAACAACTTCAGGAAAAGGAGACAGAAATTAAAACATTGAAAGAAAAAAATAAAAAACTCGAGAGAGATAACTACAAGTTGGATGGGAATAACGTATGCATGATGGAGGATCTTCGTAAGGCCAGAGAGGAAGAGAAGAGACTACTCGACGTTAGACGTTATGCTGCTTATCATCTAGAGTCAGAACGTCAACATGAGATCACTAAGAAAGAGTTGAACAAAGCTCAGGATAGAATTTTTACGCTCCAAATCCGGGATGATAGCCTTCTCAAAACGCAACGCCATATTGAAGAACGGATCTAAGAACAAGAAATCGATGAAAAAGTAAATCAATCAAATATACAAGAGCTACAGGATCAAGTAAACAACCAGGACCACCACAATACACAGTTGCAAAATCATATTGATCAGCTACAAAATAACATGATCAATATGGAGGAGCTCTTAGAATAACTCGAAGCTAACCAAGAAGAAAACCTTATGGAGGAGGAAATCGATGAAGCAGTAGGAGATGGTGAAGTTATAGACGAGTAGAGAGAGAGCTCTAGATTAGGCATCGATTGCATCTAGAACTATTTGACTAGTCATTTGTTTTGAAACGATTGATTGTATGCATTTCAAAATTTAATGAAATTATTTTGATTATACATTGTGGCAAATAAATTAATAAAATATATGTTTATAGAAATGGCAGTCAGACCACCAAGAAATAATCGAAACCCCTGAAGAGTTAACCAAAACAAGGATGAGAATCTCCCAAGGGTAAATCTCAGCCAGGAAGATATGATGGCCATAGCTACCATTGTAGCCTCCACATTGCAAGGAATCGTGAATC
>NC_133309.1:19087500-19202216 GCF_012295235.1 Primulina huaijiensis | reverse complement strand
ACGTACAATCAAGATTCAAACAAGGTGATGGAATAATTGACTGCTATAAAGATTGAGGAAATTTCGCAGGCCTTATCTGAGGCTGTGTCTGACTGTTTGAAGACTCTTTTGATAAAACCGAGTCAGTCTCTTCGAGGAGAGCAAAATACCACTGTCAAATACGCTGATCAGGGAAGCAACCAAGTCTATGAATTCGACCAGGGAGTTGGAAACTCAAGGGCTGGCGATCCTCGCCGCCCGGAGTACACTCTCCCAAATCAGCCAGAAAGAAGGTATACACCGTCTCACAAGAGAGAAGAAACCTTAGGAGGAAGAGCTCAGCCATATTCACGTGCTCATGGAGTGGAGAGTTCAAAACAACCGGTTACTCAAGTGTACAGCGTGACAAATCCTCTGTACCAACCGGGAGCTTATGATGACATATAGCACATGGATTATCCAGGAGTAGATGGGGGTTTCCCAGGAGGTAATGTTGGTTTAAATGCAGGGTTTCAAGCTCGGGGGGCAAATCATTACCATCACCCACTCCCAGCTCGGAACATTCATATGGTTGATCCAGAAATGGTGAGAGAGGCTGTTCAAGAGCTATATGGGCCGGCCTTGAGACAGATCGGCCGCTCAGAGTTCCACAAACCTTATCCAGACTACATAGACGTGAATAACCCGTACCCAAGGGGTTATAGAGTTCATGATTTCAGTTTATTCTCTAGGAAGGATGGCCAGTCCAGCATGGAACACATAGCCAGGTTTACCATCCAGTGCGGGGAATTAGCCAACCTGGAGAACTTCAACAATTTAAAGTTGCGGCTATTCCCAAATTCTCTCACAGGGACTGCATTTGCATGGTATGCCTCACTCCCCAGAAATTCAGTGATGAGTTGGCAAGAGATGGAAAGACAATTTCACATCCAATTCTATAGAACAGAGCCAGAAGTGTGTATTGCCGATTTGTCCAGAGTAACNAAATTCCAGGGAATGGAGTTCAGGGATTTCTTTGAGCTAGCTGCCAAAGTGGCTGAATACGAAGAACTATTGCGGGAAGAGTCGTACAAGAAGAAAACCGCTATGGAGTATTATTATCAGGAGGTGGAAGATGTGGTGGCATTGGCAGAGATTCGATCAGCTGGTTCTTGCTTAGTTCCCCTTCTAAAAAAGAAGCCAGCAGAACCTGAAAAGAAGAACAGCTCCCAACTCCCCAAAGACATGCAGTATACATTTGATGTGTCAAAGACCGAGAAAGTTTTTGATTTCTTGGTAAAAGAAAATTTCATCACATTCCCACCTGATCACAAGATGCCACACACCGAAGAGCTGAAGGGACGAGAGTATTGTAAGTACCACAGCTCCTACAATCATGCTATTAAGTCTTGTTTGGCGTTCAAGAACATTTTGCAGGACAGAATTAACAAGGGAGTCGTGAAGTTCCCTAACAAACAGGAGTCTATGGCGGTGGATGATGATCCTTGTCCCCCAGTAGCTTTGGTCAATGTGAATGTGACAGATTTGAGAGATCTTCTCAATGAGAAAAGAAGCCAATCCTTTGCAGTGAAAGACCGAGTAATCAAAAAATGCTCGATCACTAAGGTTCAATTGTATGAAGCCACTGGAAGGTATAATACCGATCGACTAAGAAGAGTTCAGCAGCGTGTAACCAGAAATGTTGGCGAATCCGCGGCCTCTAGGCCGAGGAACCAACATTTCTTTGGAAGACCAGTGCGTGAGAATCAAAAGTTCAGAGGGGAATCATCTCGTGATCAGCACCAAAGGTACTCGGACAGAAGAAATGCATATGAAGTTCAGTCACGATGGGTGGAAACAAGGAAAATATCAGCTGATCAAGGCAGAGAGCGGCGTGCATATAAAATCTCAAAAGGAAAAATGATTGAGAGTTGGACAGCAAGGCCCAGATACGTCCTTCCAGCTAGAGGGGAGTTCAGTGAGTGTTGGAGGGTGGCCCAACACAAAAAGTTCCCTAGGCCACCGACTAGGACTCAAAAGAGACGGTTGTTGAGGGAAAGAACGATTGCAAGAAGAGAGGAGTCCGCTAAGTTGAGAAATGAACCCATAATTGATGTTCCAGTCTCCAAGAATCCAGTGGGGAGTAAATCAAAGTTTGGAAGATCGGCGACTGAGGATAAGTTTGTAGAGGATGATGATGATTTGTTAAACGAAGAGGATGATCAAAAAAGAAAAACAATTAATTTTTGCATTGGAGAGTTTCACATCACTGTGGATTGTGCCACAGGAGTGGTGATACTACCAGAGAGGTTTAAAATGATGGAAGAAGAGAATGGGGAGTTGATGCCCAAGGAATCAGTGCAAAAAGAAGAGCATGCAAATGAACGCTCTGAAGAGAGTTCAAGAGCGATTATAAAGGAGGATCACCCAAATAAGCCTAAACGAGTGATACTTGAGAAGCCTACACCGGCCATGACCAAGCACATAAGGTTGTTGTACATCAAAGCCAACGTGAATGGAAAGCCAGTGTCTAGGATGTTGATTGACAATGGTTCAACTGTGAATGTTCTTCCAGTAAGAATGTTAAAAAGTCTGGATAAAACTGAAGAGGACTTGATTCCTTCAGAAGTGTCGGTTGCTGCATTTACAGGGGAAACCACCAAGACCATTGGGTTATTCCCCGCTGATGTTACTGTAAGAAGCATGTCGTCTTTATGTGGATTTTTTGTGGTAAACTCCTCCGCCAACTTTCAAGCGTTGTTAGACAGAGATTGGATCAATGCAAACCAGTGCATACCATCCTCGATGCACCAACTGTTGTTATTTTGGAAAGGGGACGACGTAGAGGTTGTAGAAGCGGATGGACAGCCGTTTCAAACAAGTGCAAGTGTAGTGGAGGCCAGATATTACAACGGGGATTTTGGGTCTATCAAAATTCGTAACAATAGCAAGAAAGAAAGCCCACTGTACATGGAAACACCAACTCCGAGCTCGGTGTTGGAGAGAATCCTCAAGCCTACTGTTATCGTGCCGCCTAGGCTGATGATTCAACCGCTAATTAAGGAGGTTGATGATTGAATTGAACCAAAAGGGGAAAGAGGTAGCTGCAACCTCTATATGGAAGGTNATTGCTGCATTTACAGGGGAAACCACCAAGACCATTGGGGTATTCCCCGCTGATGTTACTGTAAGAAGCATGTCGTCTTTATGTGCATTTTTTGTGGTAAACTCCTCCGCCAACTTTCAAGCGTTGTTAGACAGAGATTGGATCAATGCAAACCAGTGCATACCATCCTCGATGCACCAACTGTTGTTATTTTGGAAAGGGGACGACGTAGAGGTTGTAGAAGCGGATGGACAGCCGTTTCAAACAAGTACAAGTGTAGTGGAGGCCAGATATTACAACGGAGATTTTGGGTCTATCAAAATTCGTAACAATAGCAAGAAAGAAAGCCCACTGTACATGGAAACACCACCTCCGAGCTCGGTGTTGGAGAGAATCCTCAAGCCTACTGTTATCGTGCCGCCTAGGCCGATGATTCAACCGCTAATTAAGGAGGTTGATGATTGAAATGAACCAAAAGGGGAAAGAGGTAGCTGCAACCTCTATATGGAAGGTGCATGTGCGGCAAGTACTGGACAAATTGGAAGAAGAGGAAGCATGGGACACCTACGGAATGAGGTTGTCCAAGAAGAAGAATACGAAGAGAATCAACTCCAAGTTGATGAATTGTTGATGGCGCCATCTCAAATGGAAGATGGCGAACACGAAGTACAAGACCCGTTGGAAGAAATTAACTTGGGGGAGCTTGAGAATCCAAATGTGGTATATGCGAGTCAGTTACTGGAAGAGCAGTTGAAGCAAGATTTGATCAATGTGCTGAAAGAATACAAAGCCTGTTTTGCATGGAGTTATGATGACATGCCAGGGTTGGACATAAAATTGGTTGAACACCGACTTCTACTCAAAGAAGGTTTTAAACCATTTCAACAGCCATCTCGTCGCATGTCAAAAGAAGTCGAGTTGAAAGTGAAAGAAGCAGTTGAGAAATTGTTAAAGACCAAGTTTATAAAACCGATCAGATATACCGAATGGCTTTCGAACATTGTGCCAGTCATGAAAAAGAATGGCAAGATCAGAATATGCATTGACTTCCGAGACTTGAACTGTGCAACTCCCAAAGATGTGTACGTAATGCCAATACCTGATATGTTGATTGATTCGGTGGCTAGGCATGAGCTGTTATCTTTCATGGATGGGTTCTCGGGCTACAACAAGATCAAAATAGCAGAAAATGACACTCACAAAACTGCATTCAGATGTCCAGGAGCTGTTGGTACGTTTGAGTGGCTTGTCATGCCATTCGGGCTGAAAAACGCAGGGGCCACGTACCAAAGGGCTATGAACTCAATCTTTCATGATATGATAGGGCATCATATTGAAGTATATATAGACGATATTGTTGTGAAATCCAAACAAGCTGCTGATCTCTTTGAACACTTGAGGAAGAGCTTCTAAAGAATGAGGCAAAATGAGTTAAAGTTAAATCCATTAAAATGTGCCTTTGGTGTGAAAGCAGGAAATTTTTTGGGATTTCTGGTACATCAGAGGGGAGTTGAAGTGGATAAAAACAAAGCTAAAGCTATTATGGAAGCAAATCCGCCTAGAAACAAGAAAGAGTTGCAACGCTTCCTTGGGCAAGTAAATTACTTGAGACGTTTTATTTCTAATCTTGCAGAGAAGACGAAGGAGTTTTCACAGTGTTGAAGCTCAAAGACAGCAGGGAGTTCAAATGGGAAGAGTCGCATCAGAAAGCTTTTGATGTGATCAAAAGATATTTATCTAACCCACCTGTTCTTATGCCTCCCAGGTATGGAATGCCCCTTAAATTATACATCTCTGCTGCTCATGAATCAATTGGATCTTTACTAGTTCAAAATAATCACGAAGAAAATGAGCAAGCCATCTATTATTTGAGTAGATTTCTCACTCCAGTAGAGGTGAAATATTCTGTAATTGAGAAGCTATGCTTAACACTGTATTATGCTTGTACTAAGTTGAGACATTATTTGATTCAATCAAGAGTGTTTGTGGTGGCTAAAACCGATTTGATTAAATATATGCTTAATAGACCCATCCTCTCTGGGCGGATTGGTAAATGGTCTTTAGCATTGGCCGAATTTACATTGAAATACTACCCCCAAAAATCAGTAAAAGGCCAAGCTCTAGACGATTTTTTGGCTGACCATCCTTCACTTGATGAGTTTATTGGAGAGCAGGTTGGCTTTCCAGTTTGTTGAGTGGGAGCTCGACCGTGAGAGTTGAAGTTCGATGGATCGAGTACAAAAACAACAGCTGGAGCTGGTATTGTGATCACCTCCCCAAGAAGTGTGAAAACCGCTCTATCTTTTAATTTGGGTTTTCCATGCACCAACAATAAGGCGGAATACGAAGCACTAGTCATTGGATTGGAAATTCTAAAAGAGTTAGGGGCGAAAGAATTGTTAATATCAGGGGATTCTCAGCTAGTACTCAAACAGCTGTCAGGAGAGTTCATATGCACAAGTTTGTCCTTGGCACCATACTATACCGCGGCATCCCAACTTCTAGATAATTTCGAGGAAGTGTCATTAGTACACGTCCCAAGACAAGAAAATTGGGAGGCTGACGAGTTGGCACAGGTTGCTTCGGGATTGAAGATGTCTCAAGAACTTACACACGGGCTAGTGTTGATCCAGAAGAGAAACCACCCTTCAATCCAGCAAAGGGGAATTCAGGTAGACACGCTCAACTTGGATATAAACTTAGCTGGTGACTGGAGGGATGACATAAAACATGTGTTAGAATCAACCGGGAAAGATATTCCACATGGTTTAAAAATGAGAGCTCTTAATTACGTCTTAGTGGAGGGAGATTTGTACAGGAAAGGTTTGGATGGTTTGCTACTCAAATGCATAGGTTTTCCAGAGGCTTTAGAGATCATGAAGCAAGTTCATGAGGGAGTATGTGGAGCGCATCAATCTGGAGTAAAGATGAGATGGTTGATAAGGAGGTATGGCTACTATTGGCCATCCATACTGAAAGATTGAATCAAATATACTAAGGGATGCCAACCATGTCAGAAACACGGGAACATCCAAAGAATTCCGGCGGATGAGCTCCACAGCGTTGTCAAACCATGGTCGTTCAGGGGCTGGGCCATGGACTTAATTGGAAAAATCTACCCAGCGTCATCTAAAGGCCACTAGTTCATCCTTGTGGCCACGGATTTTTTCACCAAATGGGTAGAAGCAGTGCCTTTGAAGAAAGCAGAACAAGGGGATGTCATTAACTTTGTGAAAGAAAGTATTATTCATAGGTTTGGAATCCCAGAGTCGCTAACCACGGATCAGGGAACCATGTTCACGGGTTCAGATATGAAGGACTTTGCAGAAGACTATGGAATCAAATTGCTTAACTCGTCCCCTCACTACCCACAGTCCAACGGGCAAGCCGAAGCGTCAAATAAAGTGTTGATAAAGATTCTACAAAAGATGATGGAGGAGAATCCCAGGGATTGGCCCATGCTATTATCAGAAACTTTATGGGCGTACAGGACATCCAAGAGGACAGCCACTGGAGTGAGCCCTTTTTCCCTTACCTTTGGCCATGATGCAGTGCTCCCATTGGAGATTATGGTACCATCAATGCGAGTGACAAGGCAAAATGAACTCCCCCTTGAACATTATAATGAAGCTATGATCATGGAGTTAGAAGAACTGGATGAGCTGAGAATCCAAGCGTACAATGCTCTGCTATTACAGAAACAGAAAGTTGAAAGGATCTATAACAGAAGAATCAACAAGAAAAACTTCCAAGAAGGAGATATTGTGTGGAAAATTATATTACCCTTAGGGACAAAGGACAGAGACTTAGGCAAATGGTCACCAAATTGGGAAGGACCATTCAAGGTGCACAAAGTCTTAGATGGCAATGCATATTGGCTATCAAGCGTAGATGGCCAACCACACAAAAGATGTATAAATGGCAAGTATCTAAAGCCATACTTTCCAAGCATGAGGGATGAAATAGGAAATGCAAGTGAGTAAAGCAAGAAGGGAGGCTGGAATCCAGCAGGGAGTTGGCCTTTGGGCCACTTTGGCATACATTTGTTTTTTTACTACTAGCATATTGTGAAATATGGAGAAAAAAATGGACTATGTAGCCACTTTCAGGGACCAGATTTTGTTTGAACGGTGATAATTCGAGTCCACAGTAGCTTTCGGGCTACTTGAAAGGAAATTAGATGTGTGGGAGTCGGCCTTGTGGCCATTTGAACATACATTTGGTTGATTGTCTATTATTCATATGTTATGGGAAATCAATCATTGACAAAGTAGGCTTATTGGCCACCTTTATATATGTGTAGTTACTTCGAAACTTCATGTGATGTAAGCCTTAGGGCCATTGATATAAATGTTCAATTGGTCTTGATTCGATAATGAGACTGATGAAGTGAAGTCGGCCTCATGGCCACTTATATGCGTTCAGTCGATGTCTCTCGTGTATATATGTCATAGAAATCATGGTGAAATAGACCGTACCGCCATTATATAAATTGGTTGTTGGTGTGTGAAGTGACAGGCTCATGAAGTAGGCCTTCAGGCCACTTAGAATGGGGCAAGAAAGAAACATATCGGGCGGAGAGTTGGGCTCACCGAACAGAACAGTTAGTGATAATGAAGAACAGAAGAGAACAAGGGCGTTATGCGAACCCCGAGAGGACCCAGAAGTGGACTTTGGTATAGAATAGGCTATCCAGCCATTTTTGTACGATGTTTAGCTTCATGTTGTAAAATTTTGTTTTAAGTAGGTCGTAGGGCCATTAATGTAAATATTTGTTGGTTATGATGCAAAAAATGAGAAAGATCAATTAAAGTTGGCCAGTAGGCCACTTTTATCATATTGGATCCATTATATTTCGATAGAGAATGAAGAGAGAAAATAATCTCAAGTGGGGAGTTTTAAGCCAACATATCGTTGTGATTGAAGCTATTGAAATGAGTTGTGTTAAGTGGATTAAGAACGAATAGAAATTTTTTCCCAACATCCAATACACCACACCCCGTACAAATCCACCTTTGTTCCACATCCATCACCAAACAACCACAACATCAAACCAACAGTCAACAAATATAAAGCAGAATCAACGAATGCAAGAACAATAAGTAGACATGTAAGCGGGAAAGGGGCCCGAATGAAGTGCAAATGCATAGACGTGTATGCGGGAAAGGGGTCCGACTGAAGTGCAAATGCATATACGTGTATGCGGGAAAGGGGTCCAACTGAAGTGAAATGCATAATGATAGGGATAAGGGAGTCGTCTTGAATGGATGCAGCATTTAAGGGCACATAAGATCACGTAATAGTTGAAAAGGTACCTGTGGTTCAGAAAACTCCAAAAACATCAAGGGATGAATATCGAGTGTACCGAAGAACCGAGGCCAACTCATGGCCAATCTACCGTACCTACAAAGCAAAGGCTGGTGAATGGCCGAATAATACTAAATCTATGATTCCCCACAAAAACCCAGCGTCAAAAGAGTTAGCCCAACTACACAGATAAACCAATCGCTCATCCTTTGGTTTCTCGGATACAAAGTCATACAAAGCGAAAAAGGAAACTTCAATTCAATCAAGACGAATCGACAACTTTCGAGGAGCCAAAAAACACTTAGTAACAATTCAAGAAAAGGAAAGAGGAAAATACCCATGGCCGAGGAGAGTGAAATCGGCCTCCCCGAGAAATCCATAGAAGCTGGCGCATCAACTGGGGAAGTCAGCATGGGAATGAATGGCGTGGCATGAGCAAAGGAGCCTATTTGAGAGCCCATCGACGATTCAGATACAACGAGGAATGGATTGGGGCCAGAAGCGGAGCCGACGAATGCGAGGGGCGGCGAAGTGGAGATGGCAGTGGAGACACGTGAGGCTCCCGCGGTGCTCGGTTCAGATGGACGTGCCGGAGAAGAACCTGGAACCATTGTTGAATCTTCAAGCAGCAACGACGAGGGCGGTAGAGAAACGAGCGGAGAAAATTTCAGAGCACAAGAACGCGAATGAGGGAAGAGCAGGGCACGTCGGTCTTCGACAGTGACAAAGGAGAACAATCGGACAAAGCGGCGGCAGAGAAAGATTGAAAGGCGTGGGGGCGCGACGGCTGAAAGACGAGAGAGCGAAGAGCAACGAGCGGGAAGGCGAGACAAGGCTGAAGATTGGGGATTTGAATCTGTGGGGAAATTGGCCGTGAAGAAACCCAATGAAGAATTGGGCTCGACCCAATCTTACTAGCCCACTCCACGATAAATTCTAACGGGTCGTTCCAAATAAAAGAAATAAAACTGGTGTATATACAAGCATTTTGGCCCACGGGCCAATGCTTGCGGGGGGCAATTGTTTGGGCTAAAAATAATTAATTATGGAAGTCAAATTTAATCTCAAGCCCAATTTAATCTCAAGCCCAATTAAATGAGCCCATAACGGACTAATTCTTAATCGACTCAACTGATCACTGAGGGCGGAAGAGGAAGAAGAACGTGGGAGGATAGGTAGAAATCGTGACATAAGTAGGAAAGATCATGTGCTCATGGGAGAGTGGAGAGAAACCACACGCAACCGCACAGTGAAGAAAATGAAGGGATCGGCAAACAGAGACACACAACTCAACTCTACACAGACAAAAATCTGCAAAATACTCTCTACAAAAATTCAATCTTCAAGCACTAGTTTTAATCGTTCCAGTATATTCCTAGTACTCTACGTTTTCTCGCTTTAGATTTCAGCAACCAATTATTATATTTTTCAAGTTTTTGATGAATTCCTACAGTTTTGTAAATTCAAAATCATGTCAGGGGTTTATTTGCATCAATTTCAAATATTTTTTTTTTATTTTGGCATTGCATTTGTTTTAGAAGACTAGAACTGACGGTCGAATTTAGAATTCACGTTGCTTGAATATTTAGAAGTTAGATTTTATCATTTTCACACAAATCGGTGCATCTTCGCACCTAGCACGTCTGCAAATACCAAATATTGTGCAAACACATATTTATAAACGTTTCCTAAGCATAACCTTGAGCCTGTTCCATAACTTATATGATTCGTTTCAAAACTTGGACGGGGTTCCGGTTTTAACTTGAATCAACCCGAAACTCAACAAAATTTTTCCAAACTTAAACCATGACTTCACCACACGACCAGAGCGTTAACAACCTAATTCAGACCATTTTGGACTCCCGAACTTGGCTGAACATCTACTGGAAATTTCCTGCACAAAGCGGCTGAAACCCTAACCACATTTCCAAGTTAATAACTCGACCCTTCCCCGAAACAGCTCAAACCAGACCCTCACAGACCTTCCTAGCCCACCACTGGACCTTCCTTGACTGACCTAGCCATGGACCCAAGCCCCATGCACGCTGCCAAACGTAAACACCCGCGAACTCTCGCACCAAGCCCTAACCGTGACACCTTCGCGCTTAACCCTCTTGTCCGACTCTAAGACAAAGACCAGAAGGTTTGAGCCATCCTAGGCCAGAGCTCAGACCCACTAGGGTCTGGTCTAAGGCTTGGAATGGCCCTTGCACTGCCGGTGCACTCCATTCTTCTGACCTAGCCATAACCGAGCCCTCCGCCAAGGAAACATGCGATCGGCCTTCGCAAACCAAGGCTACCACTCAACTCCAGGCCCTTGAAACCAATACTCTCATCGTGTACGGCCCTTAGCCCCTTAACCGTGGCAGCCCCTTGCACAAAAGCCATGAAAACTTGAGTTTCTACAACATAGTAAGCATATTTCATGCCAAGCTTTTAAAAAAACTATACCACATGCTTGATCAAATCATTTCTCATGAAAGCACACACACATCAGCAATAATTAGCGTGAATGATGAGTAAAACAAGATTTATGGTGTGCCTTTGCGTATAAACGCTCGAAAACTTGGATAACTACGCGTAGGACGAGCACCAGAGAGACGGGGGAGGAACTTTCTTGAAAGCTTTGAAGAATCCTCGAGTTGGCTGCTGTAAATTCGAAGGGAGGCTGCTGCTGATGAGAGGAAGGGGGCGGCCGAATGCTTAGGTTAGGGTTAGGGTTTGATTGGGTAGTGTTTAAGTAGGAGAATTATGTACTAATGGGCCTTTAATGAAAATTAAAGGGATAAAAAAGGTTTTAGGCCCATTAAGCAATCAAGCAAACCCGTCAAGCCCAATAACACTCCCGAAGAATATTTCATTTTGGTACATTTTTGAAAATATTGTCTGAACCCTCAAAAAGTCCCCCAAATCGTTAAAATTTACGTACCAGTTAAAAATATGATTATCCCTGGTCTCCGTTCCTCGTTCGAGCGCCAAATGCAACTTAAGGCCTTAATCCATGTAACTTTAAATAAAACATGAAATGACATACATAACCATGCAATAATCACGCCTTTAAAGCTTTTGAAATAATTAAACACATATTTTAGTATAACTCTAGATTGCATGCCGTTAGGTTACGTAATTCGAATTTCCTCGACCTTACATTTCAAGTCCAGAATCGTGTCAAAGTTTTGAATAATCTGACTTCTACGCTCAAACAACATGGATCATGATTCGGTTGTAACTTTTAACTCTTTCAGTAAGCAACAAAACTAAGAAATTAAAGAAAGAATTTGATGGAATTGCAGATGAGAAATTTAATAACAACAAAAAAATTAATTGCGCTATTATGAATTGGGTTCACCATCTTTTACAACAAAAAATGAAAAGAATTCTGAAGAAATATGCTTAAAACTAAGTGAATTATGTTATAACAAGAAATAAACAAACCAAAATGAATTTGAATTAATTAAGTTTTTAATTGAACATTCTGGTGTAAAAATTGATTGCTGATTTTTTGTCGGAAGTTCCTTCTAATCCTTCTTTTTTTTTGTTTAACTCTTTTGAGCAGTTCCAACCACCTTCCATGATTAGTGATCATGGGTCGTGGACCAACTCCTCCAATCGTGCGGGCCAACCGACCTGTTCATGGGATTTGAAAACTGGGCTTTCAGGACTTGGGTCAATCATAATTTTGGGCTAAAAATTCCACTCGTAGACAGTTTGACTATATTTATTAATCCAACCATATTGTCTTAGCCCATTTATAAGTACTAGAGCCAAATACACAAGACCATATTTAAGGATGAGGAAGAAAAGAAATAAAGATATGGTCTTCCTTCAACTCCAACTTTATCTTCTAAATTTCATGGTAAAAACCATGTTTCAACAATTTCACTTTATCTTCTTCCCATAACTCCTTCAATTCTTCACTGCTTTCAACACTGATCCTCTTTCATCTTCGGAAAACCATTCTGCCGCTCAAGTAGATCCCGAGTCCAGTATCACCGCCGAATACATCATCTTTGTGACGCCATCCAAGTTTATGAAAATTGCCACCTTCAAGCTCCTTCGCATCCCGCCACACCATTTCTAAGAGAAGTATTTTTCAACATTTTTCTCATTCTTCATGACACGAATGCTTTGGAATTTGTCTTGCTTTCATGCTCATGCAGTCAAGGTGTTTGATATTTCGTTTGAATGAGGAATGTATGTTCAATGTTTGTTTTGTAGTTCACCTTGGAACTTCATCGATGAAGAGCTTAAATTTATGGTTGGCTTCATTTTTCTTTGAGTTGAATCTAATTTGCACTTTTTTGAGTCTGCAAGCTTGTGTACAAAGAATATCAAATAATAACTTTTAAGAAAAACTCATACATGGATACTACTTTCCTCAAACTCATGGCATATGTTGTTTTCATGACAATGTCCTTGATGATAATAAACTTTATTCTCAACATTTTGGTGATCTTCTATCCAACTATATCACATTCACTACATCACCTAGACCTTAGCACTTGAGGAAAATATCATTATTTGGCTATTGTGCTTTGAAGCAAAAATGTCATCTTGGGTTACTTATATCTTGCTTGGAAGTTGTTCTTCTTTCACTTTGTTATGTTCCATTATTATTTGAGCATTAATAGTTTTGTAGATCACTATTCCATTATTTCTCACATGGTTCTCACTTATTCTACAAGAATGACTAATAGGAGAAAGGTGGGGATTTGAGAATTTCAAAGGCCATTGATATAAGAAACTGTAATTAATTATCCGTTAATTTGACATAATTAGAATAATTATTGAATTGTAAATTAAAATAATTATTTATGCCAAATAAATTCAAGAAGTGTGTTAAAAATATATATTTTAGAATATCAGAGAATTTAACGATATAAAATACATATAGAGTTTAAATAACACACGAGAGCAAAAATAAATACAGACCGGGATAAATGGGCTCGAGTTACTATTTTAGTAACCAAACACACAATATATTTGTATATATACATATGCATATACACAACTTACCAAAGAGAGAGGGAAGGAAAGAAAAAGAAAAGAAAGAAGAAACCCAATTCCCGCAACCCTTGGAGCAGCTGCGGGAAAGTCGCGATATCTCCTCCGTCCAGCGTCCAAATCTCAATCAGTTTGAGGGGTTGTCTTCCTTACATCAGTACCTTTGTTTTGAGCCATAAAACACGAATTTTGAGTAAGGAAGCAAGCAGATCGAAGCTCCATTTCTTGAGCCTTGTTTCTGTACAGTATTTTTGTGAGTTCAGTTATTGTGCTTCTGAAATTCAAAGTTTTGTGTATTGTGCATTAAGAATCTTGACTTGTGGTTCAAATAGAACTTGTAGCTCTATTTGTTAGCATTCTATAGCTTTTAGAATAAATGAATTTTGATATGAAACGGATTTGATATGATTTTTCTACCAAAATGTACCAAAATCGAATTCTGAAATTTTGCTGTGTATAACACCTATTGTAATTCGGAGGGTTTTTTTTAAAAATAATATTATTTTAAAAAACATATATTAAAATATAACAAAATAAAAAACGTTACAAAAATACTACAATCCGGAAATTAGATTTCCGGATTCATTAATTTATTATTTAAAAAAAGTAATAAAATATAAAAAAAGATTCACGGGTGAATCCGTGCCAGGCTCCGTGGCAGTGTGCCACGGATTCAGAGTGAGTCTGCTTCCCTCCCCTCTTTAAATCCGTGTGCCTCCTCATTCGCCGAACCGTGAGCTCCTCCTTTTTCTTTCGTTGCAATTCCTCGTGAGTTCATTTTTTTTTTTTTTCATTTTGATCTAAAGATCTTTCGATCCGAGCACTCACCGATTTCAGAAGTTTCGATTGATTCTTTAGCTTGCGTCTCCGGCCTTTTTTCTGAATATTAAAAGGTGACGATATTAGTTATGTTTATTAAATTTATTATTGTTAGTTAATTGTAGTTGTTTTAAGTAATAACAATGATTATATTATTAAATGTATTATTTGAATTATAATACTATAATTTGAAATTATTGAATTACGAAGGCATTACGAACGCGTGCATCATAGTAGTTTTAAATAATAATAATAAATATACTTAATTTAATTACAAATATCATAATATTAATTGTATTATTGGAATTAGTTGTAATATAAATTAGATTATTGAATTACAATTAATAAATGTGTACGTACTGATGTATTAATGTATTTATTGTAATGACTATTATTAATGTATTTATTGTAATTACATGTTTATAATAAATAACTATTAATAAAGGATGTAGTTTATAACAATTAACTATTACTAATGTAAACATTTTGTAGCTATTACTATACTTAATAATTACATTTTATAAAAAATAACTATTTTGTAACTATTATAATTACATTTTATAATAAATAACTATTACGTACTATTGTATAAGTTTTTTAACTATTACTAAACTTGATAATAATTATTACGAATATAATTATTATAATTACTTGTTACTTTTTATGAAATATTATTGATTTTTAAAATAAATTATTTAATTTACAGTAATTAGTTTTTTTTTTACTAAATTGTAATCAACGTATACATTTTATTTTTTCGATGTGAAAGTCACAAATAAATTAAGTTTAATATAAAATATGTAGTTAAATTTTGTTGATATAAAATATAATATTTGTTAATCAATGATTTTTTGTTTGCAAGATGGCTGAAAATACGGAGAATGTGTTGTATTTGCGGGATAGACACATATCAAATAATATCAACGCCGAAAACATGGATGCAATAATTCCGCCACGCCGGTCTGACAAATGTCTTTGGAGATTGCTTAATGCTGGGATTCACTTCCGTGTCCGCCTATGTCTTGCACGCATGGGCTTCTATGGTGTCATTCAGTGTGGTCCTATTAAATATTATGATAATCATTTGCTTACGGCCATTGTTGAGAGATGGCGTCGTGAGACACACACATTTCACCTGACCGTAGGCGAGGCAACTATCACCCTGCAAGACGTTGCCCTTATTTGGGGTTTGAATATTGATGGCATTCCCATCACTGGTGTAGATACCGCGTACAACAAACATACCTTACAACAGCGGTGCGCTACTTGGTTGGGTTTTACGCCCACAGCTTCTCAAATTAAAGGTGCACATCTTTATCTGACCGCTTTGCTAGACCATTGCCTAAATAATATGATTAATGATCAAAGCACTGAAGAGGACGTGGCACAATATTCCCGTTGTGTTGCATTAATGATCATTGGTGGATGTATGTTTCCGGACTCGGAAGGTGCTGCTGTGAAACTTATGTATCTCCAGTTTCTTCAGGACATAGATTTAGTGAATACGTTTAGCTGGGGTTCTGCTGTGTTGGCATATCTTTATAGAGAGTTGTGCGACACATCAATGAGATTAAAGGTCGATTTGTGTGGCCCTGTTCAGATATTGCAGGTATTTTTACACTTGTACGGAGATTATATTTGTTGTACTTAATTTTTCTTATGATTTGACTATTTTCTGTTGTATGTTATTGCAGATTTGGGTGTGGTCTAGAATTACTCTTCTTTGCCCTGATAGAGCGCAGCAGGTAGCTATTTCAGAAGAGCAGACTGCGGATGTACTTCAGGGTCTACCATTCCCACCATACGGCGCACGGTACTAATAAGAAATAATTAATATTTATTATTATTATTTTGTTATTTATTTTTAATTAAACTATTGTGTACTTTTATAAATTGCAGGTGGAGACGCGGATTCTCTTGGACACACACGGCCCATCATTCGGTCCGTATAATGAGAGATATGCTTGACAGGATGGTAGAAGGGCAGGTAGATATATTAATTAGTTGTTTATAGTTTGAAATGTTTGACAAATTCAGTATGAATTATATATTATCGACTTCACTAACTTTTTTTTCATTTTATTTGCTTCAGTTTCTATGGACAGTTTANTAGTTAGTCTATATGTAGGTCTTGAGTTTGTTTCGGTCTTGTATTGTAGTTTATTTGGGGAGATGCCCCGTGTATCTGTAGTGGTATTTGGTTGTTTTTGCGATGTTCTGAGTCGAATTTGTGATATTTATGATCTGGTGAGTATTTGGTAAGTTTTAATTTCTGTTTAGTCTTGGCCAGTGCGGCTATAGGTTATTTAACTTCGGTTTTGTTTTAATGACTTTAGTTGGAGTATATTTGATATAAACTGATGCTTCAGTTTTCGGGATGTCCTACTTACGGGGAGGTCATGTCCAAATTTTTCTAGGCTCTGAGGTCCATTTTAAAGTATTTTAAACACTTTTTCCGCTGCAGATTTAAATCAAATAATTATTGTTTGATAATAAATTGTCATTAGAGTAAATGAGCCTCACATCTTGGTATCAGAGCGTAAACTGGGCTACGCTCGAACTAGAGTCTAGGACACTTGAGTCTTGGCACTAAAATGGTTGTTGCGCCTGTGTATGCTACTTGACAACATGCTTATGTGATTATATGATTTGTTTACTTACATTCTAATTGTTTTGGTGTTTTATCATATAGAATGGAGGGAGATGGAGAAATTCATGTTGATGAGATTCATCTAGCTCGACGTCGAGGTCGAGGTCGTGGATGTGGTAGACCTCGTGTCCATGTTGTTGATGATACTTTTATTGAGCAAGCTGCTGATCATCTAGACCAGCTTAGGATGGATGAGTTAGTTGCCCTTTTCCACTCTATGCATCCACCTCGATTCAGTGGTTCTGAAAGAGCTGAGAAAGCTGAATTATGAATTTCTGAGATTGAGGAATTGTTTGATTTAATCGAGTATCCTTCAGAGCGTCGATTGAGATTAGTTGTGCATCAGTTGAAAGATCGTGCCAAAATGTGGTGGTCTACTACATTGATGACCTTAGATGCTAAGAGGATCATTACATCATAGGATATATTCAAGCTGAAGTTTAAGGAGAGTTATTGTCCTCCATCATTTTACAGTTTTAAGGCTTCAGAGTTTCATAACTTGAAGCAGGGCGATATGTCAGTTGCGGAGTATGCAGATACTTTTTATGCTATGCTGAGATATGCGCCTCATGTGGCTGCAAGTCAGGTTGCGGTTGTTGAAAGTTTCATTGAAGGATTGAACGATCATCTGCACCCGTTTGGTTCGACCGGTAAGCCACTGAATTATCTTGAAGCAGTGGAAATAGCAAAAAGGGCTGAAGCTAGTCTTAAGAGGAGTGGCAATCGAGTGCCTACCCAACATCATCATTCGGAAAGGCAACAGTTCAATCAATCTGGTTCTGCATCTCTTCATCCACGTGGGAAGCAGTTTAAGAAGCCTGGTTCTAGTTCTTCGAGTTCAGGGAGTTCAGGGAACCGTGGTGGATATCATTATAATGGACCTTACTGTGATCACTGTGGAGGCAAGCATTCCAGTAATCAGTGTGTTGGAGTTCAAGGGGTTTGCAATGTTTGTGGTCGGCCGGGTCATTTTGCTAGAGTTTGTCCCAGTAAGACGGGGAAATCAGCCCAGGCAGGTAGTGGAGCTCAAAGTAATAGATTTCCAACAGCATCGCAGTCTTCCCACCAGCCTAGTCGTCCTTCACATCAGTCCAGAGGACAAGGTGGTCAACAGAATCAGTCATCTGTTCATGTATTTGCCTTGACTGAGGATGAGGCTCAGGCAGATCCAGGTACTGTCATTACCGATAAATGTACTTTATGTGGCTTTATAGCACGTGTGTTATTTGATACTGGAGCATCTCATTCCTTTGTTTCTCATGCATTCATCGTTTCGCATGATCTTCGCACCACTAGTATGAATTCCAATCTATCTGTTGCTACTCCGATGGGCAAAATGATTATCACTGATAATGTGGTGTTCAATGCGGTTTTGTTTCACTATGAAAATGTTCTATATCTGAATCTCATAATCCTACCTATGCATGACTTTGTTTGTATCGTTGGTATTGGATGTTTTGACTGCAAATCGTGCCACTGTTGACTGATATCGAGGAATAGTTTGTTTCAGGCCTAGCTTTGCTCCTAAATAGAATTTCTATGGCCGTGGTTCTCAAGCCAAGATTCCTCTAGTTTCCGCCATTGAGATGAATCAATTGTTAGATTCTGGTCATGAAGGTTTTCTGGTTTATGCTGTTGATCTATCGCAAGATGAGCGACAGATTTCTGATATTCCTGTAGTTTGTGAGTTTCCTGATGTATTTCCAGAAGAGATTCCGAGTTTTCTACCAGAACGAGAAGTTGAGTTCAGTATCGAATTAATGCCAGGAACTGAACCCATATCTCGAGCACCATATTGTTTAGCTCCTGTTGAGCTAAAAGTGCTGAAAAAACAATTACAAGATTTGTTGAGTAAAGGTTATATTCGTCCGAGTTCTTCACCGTGGGGTGCACCGATTCTATTTGTCAAGAAGAAATATGGCACGATGCGGATGTGTATTGATTATCAACAACTAAATAAGTCTACTGTCAATAATAAATATCCACTCCCTAGGATTGATGACTTATTTGATCAGTTGCAAGGTACTTCGGTGTATTCTAAGATTGATCTTCCTTCTGGGTATCATCAAGTGAGAGTTAGATAAGAAGATGTGCCGAAAACAGCTTTCAGCACGAGATACAGACACTTTGAATTTTTGGTTATGCCTTTTGGTTTGACCAACGCTCATGCTGTGTTTATTGACTTGATGAATCGAGTATTTCTTAAATATCTCGATCGTTTTGTGATTGTATTCATTGATGATATTCTTGTTTATTCCAAGTCCGAAGAAGAGCATGCCAAACACTTGAGAATAGTTCTTCGAGTTCTTCAAAAGAAGCAGTTGTACGCCAAGCTATCCAAGTGTGAGTTTTGGTTAAATAGAGTTGTGTTTCTGGGCCATGTCATATCTCAACATGGTATTTCTGTTGATCCAAGTAAAGTGGAGGCAGTTCTGAACTGGGCACGACCGACCAATGTGCCAGAGATTCGTAGTTTCATGGGTTTAGCCGGTTATTACCGGAGATTTATCAAAAATTTCTCAAAGATTGCTAGACCTATCACTCAACTGACTCAGAAAAATCATAGATTCATTTGGTCTAATGAATGTGAGTCAAGTTTTGTCGAGTTGAAGAAGAAATTGACTTCTGCACCAGTTCTTACCATTCCAAGTGGTTCTGGAGGATTTGTGGTTTGCACTGATGCATCAAATCGAGGATTAGGTTGTGTAATGATGCAGCATGGCAGAGTTATGGCCTATGGTTCTCGTCAGTTGAAACTGCATGAGTCTAAGTACCCTGTTCATTACTTGGAATTGGCTGCTATCATTTTTGATCTCAAGATTTGGAGACATTATTTGTTTGGGGAGCAATTTGTAATTTATTCTTATCACAAAATCTTGAAGTATCTGTTCTCTCAGTCAGATCTGAATATGCGACAGAAACATTGGGTGGATCTTTTGAAAGATTATGATTGTGAGATCCAGTATCATCTGAGAAAAGTGAATGTCATTGCCGATGCTTTGAGTCGTAAGATTGTTTATGTTAATTTATCCTCGATTTGTTTTTCTAAGTTACGAGAGGATATTTGTACTTTTGGGTTGGATTTTCAAATCCAAGGTAATGCTGTTTGTGTATCTCAGATTTCTGTTGAGCTAGAGTTGATTCAGATTGTAAAGTCAGCTCAGAAAACTGATGATCGAGTTCTGAAATCCTATAAGTTAGTATCTCAAGGACACCAATCTGGTTTCTCAATTCACTCAGATGATTCTCTTCGGTTGAATGGTATATTGGTTGTCCCAGATATTCCTGAATTGCGTACATCCATCCTTAAAGAAGCTCATTGTACTCGATAGTGTATCCACCCAGGAGGCAGGAAAATGTATCATATTCTACGGCCTCAGTTTTGGTGGAAAAATATGAAAAAAGATGTGGCCGAGTTTGTGTCTCGTTGTATGATCTGTCAGCAAGTCAAAGAAGAACGAATGAGACCTGGAGGATTATTGCATAGTCTTGAGGTTCCTCAGTGGAACTAGGAGCACGTGGCTATGGATTTTGTCACGCATTTGCCACGTACTTTCGTCATTTCAATGTCATTTGGGTGATTGTCAACAGATTATCTAAATCGGAACACTTTATCCCGTATGAGAGGACGTATTTGTACAAGAAGATGGCTCGTCTGTGTATTGAAAATGTTGTGAGACTTCATGGAATTCCAGTTGCAATAGTCTCAGATCGTGACCCTAGATCACATCAAAATTTTGGACTAGTTTCCAAAAAGAAATGGGTACACGACTTGCGATGAGTACTGCTTACCATCCACAGACAGATGGTCAGACAGAGCGTACGATCCAGACACTCGAGGATCTGCTTTGAGCAGTGGTTATGGATTTCAAAGATAGTTGGCAAAAAGCTATACCACTAGTAGAATTTTCATATAACAACAGTTTCCAGGTGACTATTGGTATGGCTCCTTTTGAAGATTTGTACGGCAGACGATGTCGATCACCTCTTTGTTGGGATGAATTTGGTGAGAAGCAGTTGACTGGACCTGACATTGTTCAGGAAATGCATGATAAAGTCCAGTTGATTCGTCAGAGAATGAAAGCTGCCCAAGATCGTCAAGCTAGTTATGCTAATAGACGTCGTGGACCTCTAGAATTTAAAGTTTGAGATTTTGTGTTTCTGAGAATCTCTCCGTTTAGAGGTATTGTTCGTTTTGGCATGAGAGATAAGTTGTCACCTCGTTTCGTTGGTCCCTATGAGATTGTTGAGCGTATTGAGACTTGCGCTTATCGTTTGGATTTGCCCCAGTCCTTGTCTGGCATCCACGATGTTTTCCATGTTTCTATGTTGCGTAAGTATGAGCCCGATCCGTCTCACGTGATTCAGCTTGATGAGGTTGAACTCGACCCTTCTATATCGTATACTGAGTATCCTGTTTATATCTTGGATCGTAAGGATAAAGTTTTACGCAATAAAGTTATACCACTTGTACGTGTTCAATGGTCGAGGCATGGGGTAGAAGAATCAACGTGGGAAACAGAAAAGAAGATGAGAGCATCTTATCCATATCTGTTTGATTCTTAGTATTGTATTGATGTTTTTGTATTGTGTGTAAGATCTATGTGTATAAACAGAAATTTCGGGGACGAAATTTGTTTTAAGGGGTAGATAAGTGTAAGGCCCTGTAATTAATTATCCGATAATTTGACATAATTAGAATAATTATTGAGTTGTAAATTAAAATAATTATTTATGCCAAATAAATTCAAGAAGTGTGTTAAACATATGTATTTTAGAATATCGGAGAATTTAACGATATAAAATACATATAGAGTTTAAATAACACACGAGAGCAAAAATAAATACAGAACGGGATAAATGGGCTCGAGTTACTATTTTAGTAACCAAATACACAATATATTTGTATATATACATATGCATACTCACAACTTACCAAGGAGAAAGAGAAGGAAGGAAAAAGAAAGAAAGAAGAAACTCAATTCCTGCAACACTTGGAGCAGCTGCGGGAAAGTCGCAATATCTCATCCGTCCAGCGTCCAAATCTCGATCGGTTTGAGGGGTTGTCTTCCTTACATCAGTACCTTCGTTTTGAGCCATAAAACACGAATTTTGAGTAAGGAAGCGAGAAGATCGAAGCTCCATTTCCTGAGCCCTGTTTCTGTGCAGTATTTTGGTGAGTTCAGTTTTTGTGCTTCTGAAATTCGAAGTTTTGTGTATTGTGCGTTAAGAATCTTGACTTGTAGTTCAAATAGAACTTGTAGCTCTGTTTGTTAGCTTTCTATAGCTTCTAGAATAATTGAATTTCAATATGAAACGGATTTGATATGATTTTTCTACCAAAATGTACCAAAATCAAGTTCTGAAATTTTGTTGTGTATAACACCTACTTTAATTCGGAATTATGGCATTTTTGCACTCAGATTCTGGGTTTTTAAATAAAATAAAAGTTGTATAGCTATGTGTTTTATTTGTATTGATATAAGAATCGTTAAATTCCATTAAGAATTGAGATAGTTATACTCAGTTTGCCGAAACTGCTCAGTTCGAGATTCTGTCCGAAAATCTGTTGAGTGGCAGTGTGTTTTTGATAATTCTGGGATTTATCTGCTGAGATTTGGAACATGGTTTCTTCTAGAAAAAGTTATATATTCGATTACCTTTCATTTCCAATTGGCGGATATTAATTTGAGTTAATATTGAGCGATATACGAATTTTATGCTATTTTGTGTCAAATCGGACATTGGTATGGAACGTAGTTTTCATGATCGGCTTATTGTGGTTTTATTTAGGCCGAGAGTCTTGAAGTGAAGTTGATATTGGATTGTCAAGTTGGTATAGGTATGTTACAGCTCGGTAACATACGACGGTAAAACATAAATTATGTTTAATTGTCGTTCTGTGTTGGATTGATCGTGTTTATGATTTGTTGACTGTTGTAAGTTGTTAAATGCATTCGTTGTGATATATGTTTATTATTGTGACATATTATTTGTATTTAGCATAGGGCATACTGTTGTGACATTCATGTTAAGCCCTATCGTTCTTGTTAGCCTATTGTTGATATCCGTTGTTATCTGGCACTGTTGGTTATCTCGGTTTCATTGTGTTGCTGATAGGCCTATATACATGAGACCGTAGATGTGATTGAAGAAATCGCGTGGTTAGTGCAGCCTTTTGAGGTGAGCGCTGGGATTGTGTCATCTAGTTCGTTCTGTTGTGCCATCTTGTTATATCATATCAGCTGTATGGAGGCCGAGTCAGGGGTGTTATTCAGCACAGCTTGGCATACCTCGCATACTTGGCAGGGCGGTTTAGCTGCATGACGATGTAGCTCCCCTGTGTTGTTGCTCGAGCATTATTCCAGTTGTTATCGTATTGTTTGTTGGCTCCTGTTATCCCGATAATGCGTTGAGCCTTTCATGCATTGGATATTACATTTTATTATATGATTATGCATGATTTATGATTATTGATGTTATTTTTGAACTGTTTCATACCAGAATCCTAACCTCAGTTATTTTCTGGGGGGCTGCTGTGGTTCCTATTGGGCACCATGGTAGATCTCATGAGTCGTTTTGCAGCATCAGGCCGAGGTTCCGCCAGTGGAGCTCGGGATTGAGGTTGGATTGTTTGGTTCTGTTCAGTGGAGTCTCCCAATTAGTCTATAAGTAGGTCTTGAGTTTGTTTTAGTCTTGTATTGTAGTTTAATTGCCGGGGAGATGCCCCGTGTATCTGTAGTGGTATTTGGTTGTTTTTGCGATGTTCTGAGTCGACTTTGTGATATTTATGATCTGGTGATTATTTGGTAAGTTTTAATTTATATTTAGTCCTGGCCAGTGCGGCTATAGGTTATTTAACTTCGGTTTTGTTTTAATGACTCTAGTTGGAGTATATTTTGATATAAACTGATGCTTGAGTTTTCGGGATGTCCTACTTACGGGGAGGTCATATCGAAATTTTTCTAGGCCCTGAGGTCCATTTCAAAGTATTTTAAACATTTTTTCCGCTTCAGATTTAAATCAAATAATTATTGTTTGATAAAAAATTGTCATTAGAGTAAATGAGCCTCACAATTGAAAATGAAGAAGCTTGTCTCATAGGAATGCCACTGGCCAGCTTCAAAGAAACGAACAATCTTAGATGGAACCTTTGCTAGTGGCTGAGCACATACGCATGCAATGTCACACACATTGAGAAGAATTAAAAACATAGCCTATGAACAGTAGTCATACTTTTTTGCACATGTTTTTATGGTTTAACAAGTGTTTTTTTGATTTGTAGACTTGAAAAAGTGGCTTGAAAACAAAACTTGTTCTTGAAAACATGTTGTTAAGATTATACCTGTTGTTTGGCATGTCTACACATGCTTGTATTTTTGGTATGTCACATTTGCAGGGAAAACTCTATCCGATTTTTCTTAAAAACCAAAAAACGGAACTTAAACAACATCTTTTTTACAACATTCTCCAATGCTTCAAGATGTGCAACAACATACTCCACCTTACCTTTAACTTGTCCAACAAAACCAACAAACACACCCCCAATAATACAATAACTACAAAAATTCCATGAGTTTCACAAGTGTTCTACCATTATTTACAAATATGTTTAGCAAGGAATGGTTTATAAACCGATCTCCACATCCTTACAGAATTTCTTCATAACATGTTATAAAAAAATTTGAGCAAAACTAATAAAATTGGTTGAACATATACTTTCCATCAAGAAATCATATATTATGGGTGGCAAAGATCAAGGAATATCAAAATTTCAGATGGGTAATTGTCCAATAACCAGAATTTCATTCGAATATATGCAGGCCCATAATTATCGCCCAACCAAAAACCGAAGCAAATACAAAAGGGGTATAAGACCAAAAGTCAATCGTGAATTTTGTATTCTAAACATTTCGAAGAGTTCATAGAGAAATCAAAAGGGAAACAAGGATTTGTCTTCACAGACACTAAACAACAGCAGAATCTGAAGCAACAAATCCAAGCACATAATCCGATTAATTTCAAAGTCATCTTCAGACTCAAAGCCAACTTACCTTAAATACACTGAAAAATCTTATCTTCCACCTGAGCAATAGCCACATACAGATCTGCGACCGCAACTCCATTCCTTTTTCTAGAAACTATATTCTACTTCTTGAACCTTTCCCTCAAGTATCAGTTCCTAGTACTTATCCTTCCACCAAATAACGTTAATTATGTAACTTATTCACTCAATTTTTTACTTTCTTCAAAAAATCTCTGATGAAGTTCAGTAGGTGGAAGTGGATATTTATGGAAATTTACCACCCGTCACTCTATTTTTCATAGATTTAGGAAGAAGTACGAATTTCATGTTCCTTGAATTGATCATTCGAGTAAGAAGATTGGTAATTCCTTCAATATTGACTTGAGGATGTTTTTGATCCCTCCAACATATATCGTGGATATCTTCCATGTTGAGCTCCAATCTTCGACCTAAATTGATTCCCTTGACTTTTGAAGGATGATGATTTGATGTATTGTTAATTTCTTATATTTGAGGCCAAGAATCCTCCACTATAATCAATGATCCCCCAAAATATTCTTGAGTTCTTGGTTTTATGGTTGATGATCATCGATGATATTCTCGATTCCTTGGCCTTTTGGCTATGAATCCTCTACTTTCCCTGACATTCCCATATCTTTTAAGTGCATTCTCCCATTAAATGATGATTCTATCAACTTGAATTTCTTGATATATACCACTCATTTCAAACATCTTATATCTTGGCACTCAAAACTGTTTAATGATTTCTTGAGGGAATTCTTCATTTCCCCCCTTGGACATGAGTCTTTTACCACAAATATCATTTATTCGGGAATTCAATACTATTCTTCATATTCCTCCCATATTTTTTATGATTAAATAGGTATGATGTTTTCGAAGGCACCCTCTCAAATGTCTGTGGTCGGCTCTCCTTTCATCATTCATTTCTTCAGCAAACGAACTTTCTCCGAGGTATTGGTTCACCGGTCTTTTGGACATGGATCTTCCATTATAGGGTCTAGTCAATTTCTTTTCACCAAAATCATCACAACTTAAAGGTGATCGACATCTTTGTCCATACAAAGCCTCGAAAGGATTCATACCAATAGTCACATGAAAATTTTTGTTATAAGAAAATTCCACTAATGATAAAGCTTCCGACAAACGTTCCTTGAAATCCATAACTACAGCTCGAAGAAAATCATGGATTGTCTGGATTGTACTCTCTGTCTGACCATCTGTCCTAGGACGTCATGCAGTACTCATCTCAATACTTGTACTCATTTCTTTTTGGTAACTAATCCAAAACTTTGAAGTGAATCGAGGTCATGATCTGATATTATTGTAACTGGAACTCCATGTAGTTCCACTACATTCTTTATATGCAACTAATCCGTTAACTTGTACGAATATGTTCTCTCATATGGAATAAAATAAGAAAAATTAGAAATACATCGACCACTACCCAAATGGTATCGAAGCGATGAGAAGTACGTGGCAGATGTGGGACAAAATCTATAGCCATGTGCTCCCAGTTCCACTGAGAAATTTCAAGACTGTGCAGTAATATATCCTCTTGGTCTTATTCGTTCTACTTGGATATGTTGATAGACCATACAACAAAATACAACTCAGTTACATCTTTTTCATGTTCTTCCACCAAAACTGAGGTATTAGAATATTTTACATTTTCCTACCTCCTCGGGGGCTACTGAATCTCTAATCGTAATCTTTCAACAAATCTATGCAATGACTCTGTCTCATAACCAGATCCAATTAGGAAAATAATTTTCAATTTTTATGGTCCGAATATATCATCAACTATTTCCCAAATAATGTCTCCAGATATTTAAAACAAAACAGTAACGATCAATTCTAAGTCATGAACATGATATCTGGACTTAGAATATTTACTCATGACTAGTCACCCGATTTTGTTTTTTTTAAAACTTAAATCTTTAACACGAAATTTATGATATTTAAATCAATTGTTTACTCTCTAAGATCCGATTTAATATTATATTGCTCTCAACTAGTGTTCTCACTATTGGGAAGTAAACTTAAAGTCACAAGGATTTATTAACTAGTAAACCCCTTGCTAGACTCAATGAAAATCATAAACATAATTCCTCTCAACACAACAGTAACTTAGGATTTCATCTAGTGTTACTCAAACACTAAATCCCAATGATCAAAACATCTATATGGTTATTTGATAATTCCACTTGATACAAGAATCAAAACACAATCCAGCTCAAATCTTTATCGTCATTAAATATGAAAAGAGATCGATATCAATGTAATGCTTCTCGATATGAAACATAATAACAAAAGCATTACAGACAAACAATCGGGTTGAAGCTAAAATCTTAGCGAATGGAACAACTCGATCACAATTCAATACTAGGAGTGAGTGAACAACAGTCGACTCCAAGAATAATGGATACGAGTAAATAAGAACATAACAAACCTGGTGATCACCAAACCATGGGTAACGACATCATGCCAAATAAACAAGACACACTCCCACAATCAAGGATAGTCAGCGTGGCCTCATTCGCGAGCGAGGAATCCGCACGCAAGTCAATAATCAGGGAACTACACTACTACAGTCCCAACGCATAATCAGATGTTAACTACACATGATCATATGTAGATCACCGTTACGATCCAATAATTAAACTCACTAATAAACATATAGCTTAGAAACCAGAACACAAGTTTCAAGAAATACAAAATATGTGAACCACTTCGTATTAAAATCTCAATTAGTGCCCGATTGGTAGGATGTGACAATGATTAATCGTGTAGGAATCCATAAATGAAAAAAATATGCACGAAAAGAATTCAGATATTTAGAATAATAAGCTTTCAAAACGAGTGAGTTTGGAGTACTATTAATAATTTAATGTAATTTTTATATGAAACGTGATTATTTTAGAGTAATTCTTTTCATTCAATGTTAATGTTGGAGTTCTTATTTTGTTACATTTTGTTTTTTGAAAAAAATATTAATATTACATGGAACAAATTAAATATCCTGGAAAAGAAAATTCGTTACGATTTTGAAGACCAAAGATATAACTTAAAATATACAAGTATCGATCTTTATAATATAATATAAATAAATTGAATTTTTTTGATGGACGATAATTGTCGGTTGATATTCAAATTAATCAATTAATAATAAACCAATAAAAGCTATTTCAACTACATCCATGCATGATCCTGCAAGTTGCTCCTTAAAGCATAAGCTAAATTTCCACTTAATATATAATTGAATCGATTTGGATATAACTTATTTTAAAATGAAAATTTTATTACATTGAGTGCAAACATATTTAAATGTAAAAATTTTAAATGGAAATTATTTCAATTATATGATTAACTGTAATATATGAGACAACGTTCTATATTAAAAATGGAAATTTGGGATGTGAGATTAAACAACAAAAACAAAGTGTTTATGGTTATCGACAATGAAAATTTTAATAAATTATTATTAGTCATTTTGAAGCTCAAGATTTTAATAATTGATTTATTGATGAATCATAATATGATAATTTCAGTATCTGCTGGTATATATATATGAGTGACAAAAAAATTGATTTTGTTTAAAAATAAGTTGAATTTTAGAAATTACGCAAACCACATATACATAACTCATAATATAGTGACTCATGCGAACCAAAAAATATCATTACTATATCCAAATATATGAATTTACATAAAATATTAACTCATTAAGTTCACTATACTTAACTTGTCATTCTCCAGAATTAAGTAAATTAATCGGACAGAACATATCTCATACATCAACACACGCTATCAGTTCCCATGAAATTTGTCCTTACAAAAATTCTATATTGTTGCAATCAACTCAGTCCATATCTTGGTACTGATAGCCTTTGTTGGTGTCACGCCCAGAGCCCGAGCCCAGGCCCGCGACTGCGTGACTGTATAATGGGCCCTATCAAGGTCAATCCTAACAATATATAGGCCTGAGTCTAACTTTTAAAATGAGGCTTCTGAATCATAATGTGTGTTCATATTTTTTTTAGTTCCATAGCAATTTTTCAAATTGAATCAATACGTTAAAGACAATATAAAAAACTAAATGAATAAAAATATCAAACATGTCCAAAATGATCACTAATAAACAACCTGCCTAACAGTTTTAGAGCTAAAAATACTAATCAAGTCTGTATAATCAAGTTGGTCAGTAATTTCTTTCTCAATCGATAACTTAGCCAATTCATTCAATATTTCTTGTGACATGGTTGATTGGAAAAAAGTTTTGATGAGCTTTAACTTTGAGAAACTTCGCTCTGCACTTGCTAATGTGACCGGGACAGTCAAAAAGATTTTATAAGCAATATGAGCATTTGAGATTTTAAATGCAATCATTATTCATATGACTATCACATAAAAAGACGCTGATGATCAAGCGCAAACAATCTTTAGTCACATTAATAGCTTGAATGAATCTATCACTTTTTACACAACTAAATAACTGGGAAAAGCCGTCTTACTAACCAACCAAATTCAACATCAAATATACATATCAGTTACAGCCAATCACCACACATTCTTGATACGCTCCACATACACATTTTCAACCTTTCACTTTTGAATTTTGACCTTAGCTGGACCTGATATGGTGAACGAATGGACTGATTCCATGGGACCTTTAGGGTTTTCAATTTTTCATCTCGTTATACTTTATATATATTGATATTTGTAATTTTGAATACATATTTTAAGAAATATTTGGGTTTTTTCTATGCATTCTCAAGCAAAGTTTCATAGCAGGAGATTTCTTGATTTGAAAACTTACTCGTGTATATATTACAAAAGCAAAAACAAAAGGGAAGTCTCAAATCTTGAATCCCCGCCTCAGAAAGAGTGAATAAATCATTAATTCGAAGGTAATATATTACTGATTTTCTTTTCTGATTTGTTCCGATTTTTATACGTGTCCTTAATCCGCCATGCTTCCCACCATTACTCTACCCTGATAAGAAAACTAGACTGGTTTGGTAAATCATACCAACAATTTATTGCCAGCTAGATTAATCCATCCACTCCTGACTTTGATTTCAAAGATGACCGATAATTTCTTAAAATTTTACGAGTGATTTTTTTAATAATAAAATTCATGTTTCGGCCGCACTAATTCTTCACAAACTGGATTTTTCCTTTCGCTTTCATAGAAGCATATGTGGGGGCTATCTAGAATTATATATAATAATTTTTTTAAAAAATTTTTGAGCATCAAAAAAGAGATGGGCCAGAGTCATTGGACTCATTTGACTCCAAATAAGCATGTCCCTGGGCCTTATAACAAATACTTCGTATTCGTCCTCGCTTTTACGAAAATGATTAACACAAGTTGCTATAGAAGTTCATTGTAAGCCATTATAAACTCATTTTAAATATTTAATTTTTAAGATGTGGGACAAAAGTATCACAGTTGGGACATGTCATTGAAACATCACACATACCAACACTCTTAAATAAATCCAAGCACTCGGGTATTTTGTGTTGTGTGGTGACAATGCCCAAAAATATCATGTTAATTTACTTATTTGATTCAAACTAATTCAATTCATCATCACTTACCCCTTCTGATAGTAGGAGTACCATGATTCACTTTCCTCCTACGAGACAATACTTAATCAAATACTCAGATCGATAATCAGGAAACTAATGCAATATGATGTAATTGATATACACTATAATTTCATCACTTGCTTATATTGAGAACAAGACATATACTTTAATTATTAACTCTTCCATTTACACTCCTCAAATTGACCTACATTTTGGTCAACTCTGGACTAACAATATGCACAGCAGGTCTAACACGTCTGTAATCCTTGCCAATAGTATTACGACTTTCCATTGTATAACAATATAAACAAACTAATATATAGTATGGAAGTAAAATAGATCACATAAACGCACATGAATGACGGCAAGTAGCATAAACAGACATGACAACAAATTTTATTTCCTAGACTTGAGTGTCCTAAACTGTAGTTCGATCGTATCCCAGTTTGCGCTATGATACCATGATGTGAGGCCCAATTATTATAGTTTCAATTTAATTATCAAACAATATTCATTATATTAAAAATGCTATGGGAAAAAATGGTGTAAAAATATTTTAGAATAGACCTCAGGACTTATACAAAGATACACAGGTCATCTTCTCGGNACCTCAATCATGAGCTCCACTGATTGAATCTTCCGCATGTGCTACAAAACTAATTGAGTAACCTACCATGATGCCCAAACAGCAGCCACGGTACCCCCAGTAAACAACTGAGGTTAAGATTCTGGTATGAAACAATTCAACAACAAACATAAATCATGCATAAACATATAAACAAAATTAATTATGCAATGCATGAAACATGGCTCAATAACGATGGGGTAGCATGAGCCAATAAACGGTATGATAACAAGAAAAGTACTGCTCGAGCAACAACATACAGGGGAGCTAAATTGTCATGCAGCTATACTGCCATGTCACATACGTCGTGATGCTAACACAAACATCCACAACAATAGCCTATGCGTCGTGATGCTAACACAAACACCAGGACTCGGCCTCCACACATCTATCATGATACAACATGATGGCACAACAGAAATAGATGGCACAATCTCAGGGCTCATCCCGAAGGGATGGACTAATGTATGAGATTAATCTACAATCTTAAAGGTGTATCAATATAGGCCCATCAGCCACATCATGATCATGAGATATGAAACAGTTGTCGAATGAAAATGAACAACTATAACAGTTATAAAGGACGATAGAGCTCAAGATATATGTCATAATACCATACCCTAATCTAAATGCCATTAAATATGTCACATACATGAACATATGAATCAACGAGGCATTTAACAGCCAACATAATCCACAGAAACACATAAATCCATAATAACATATAAATATGTTTAAAACATAATACTTCAACGACGAACAACTTGAATATACTCAGCCCAAATAATAAAATAAACCGAATAATTCTGCAATTCACTGTTAAACTCCAAAATATTCCAAATTTATCACTTCAGTCTACAAGGATTTAAATACTCCACCAAACCGAAATAAATTCCTAAATATCAATAATAACAAAAATAACTCAACTATTCTTCCAAAATAATGAGTCGAATTATTTTACCCAAAATAATGAGTTTAAGGCTTATTTTATCAAAATATCAACTTAAGGAATTAATTACTAGAATTCTTCTCGAAACTCCAAAAGTTCACAAGTCACATAATATTTCTAAAAATTCACAATATTCGACTTTCGACAATTTTTAGCTCGATAATTGCCAACATTAATTTTATTATTTACGAGCTACTAATATATTCCACAATTTCGTCAATTAATCTAAAATATTCCAATTAATTATGAAAATCACTAAATTTGAATTATGTTGCTAAAAATCCAACTTAATAAACTAATTACCAAAATCTGTCCCAGTATACCCAAAAATTCACCATTTCGCATAATTATTCAATATTCACTAAAAATATTAAATTATCCAACAAATAGATTATTTTTAATGGATATATACGTCAATATAACGCACTACAATCGACGAAAACAATTTAATCACATCAGATAAAAATCAAAATCCGGGCAGCTTGTATATCAACACAATAGTTGAAATTCGAGCTCGATAATCACCAAGAATCGAAGTTGAACAGGTAGTGGTGGTCTATCGGCGGTGCCAAGGATGGACCTCACCGGGAAAGTAACCGGAATCACCCTAAAAGGGGTTGGAAATAGAAAGAAACATCAACCAACATTCCAAGCTCTTAAACCTCACCAAAAAACCACAGTTTACCAAGAAAAAGAAGCCAAAACTCAATGGAACATAGAAGAACTCGCGTGCACTGGAACATCTCAAAGTAGAGTCAACTGAGCTCAGATTTTCTCCGATCTAGGGTAGTACCGGAGTTTTTAAAGGACTGGAGCTACTTGTGGTGGTGGTCGGAGCAAGGCTATGTAAGTAATCATCTGTTGACACTTAATGTAATGACTATTAAGTATGTGATTGATAAAGCTAATAATTTTGCTTACTTGCTTGAATCTTCTTGTTTGTGCAATGCGACTATGGCCGAGACAAAAGAGATGAGGGCGACGGAAGGGGATATTTGGCAGAATAGATTTGGTCAACATTTTTTTTAAAAAAATAACCTCCCCATGTCATGAACAAATACACTAACTACATGAGGCTATTTTTAAAAAAAACATGTTGTCCATAAGCAGGGTTGGGGAATGGGTTGGACTTTCTCTTATTATTTTTTTAAAAAAAGTAAGTGTAGATATATTTATTTTTATCATGTGTATTAGTTACTAAAAATAGTAACTTGCTCATTTATCTAGATTTTGTATTTATTTTTCTCTCATATGTTATTTAAACTCCGGATATATTTTATATCGTTTTAACTCCGGTATTATAAAATACAAAATTTTAACACACTTTCTAAACTTATTTGACATAAATAATTATTTTATTTTAACAACTCAATAATTATTCTGATTATGCAAAATTATCAGATAATTAATTACATAATCTTACATATTATGACTTATCACAACATAAATAAAAAAAAATCTTTGCATCACCACTACTACAATACAAATATCTAGTTGTCTATTGAACTCTCGGTTCAAAAAGATAGAACTTCAACGCTTCTAACAAATAACTTGAACAACTAGAGTTACATAGATAGCAATAATTGATCCTCGATGATCTTATATGGAAATGAGCGTATGCTAAGGTGAGCAGCTTGATATTGACAAATGTCGAGTGCTCGAAATCTGACATATAGTATTTTTTTAGATAAAATCAGTGAGAGAACTTTCGCATCCAATCTCGAATCTCCTATTTATAAATGAAATCTTTCCATGGTAAAAAGATCATTCAATGATCATATGTACTGACATCTAACATAAAGGCAAGTTTTCTTTTGTCTCATCTCTCATAATTGTACACTGCAAATAATTCATCTTGGCATAGTCAAAAGCACTTTATAATGTTGAGATGATACGCAGAAGGATAGACTTGATTTCGCTTGCAATACCATTTTGCAACTGAGTTTCTATTGTTGTCCAGTTAAAGTCTTGAATGCAGCTAGAACTGAAATAGTATGTAGAGAACGTTGTTCAGCTTGACTTCATCATGTCCAGCTAGAAACCTATAAATACACATAAATAGCAGTTGGACTCTGAAACAGCTCAATGTTATTTTTATCACCAAAACTTATATTATTTTAAAACTGAAAAATGCATTAATGGATTAAGTACATATATTTAATATGATGTTTCTTATACTTTTTTAGTAATAATGTTTATATGGGAAAATAATAACGTTTATTTTTAGCATACTTTTATGAATAACACCTGAATGTTTTACTTAGTAAATAAATGTGACGATTAAAAATTTTAAAACTGATAAGATAATAAAAGGATTAAAAAAAACGTATAAACAAAATTTGATATTAGAAAAACTATGAAATATGTTCTATATTTATTAGGGGTGGGCATACTTTGGTTAAAACCGAAATAACCGACATGATCAAAAAATTCGGTTTAAATGGTTCGGTTTTCGGCCGGTTACGGTTTCAAAATTAAAAAAATTCGGTTTTCCGGTTCGGTTTACGCTTTTGATCCCCTGACAACCGAAATAACCGAATCTGTCATATTATATTTAACTATAAGACTTTTTGTATAATGGACTAATAAATAGGGAAGATATTTGTTAGTTTCAGTAAGTTTATATATATTTAAGTTATGCTTCAAGATTGTGATTCATAATCACAATTGTGATGAATTTAATGTCATTTTTGTTTCTAATTTTGCAAAATAGGATTTTGGAGTTTGACAATTGGAAGTTCAAATTGTTATTGAAGCTCATATTGTTAAATGTATTGAGATTTGAGATGCAAAATCTATGTGCATTTTGGAGTGTAAGAATTGGAATTTAATGACTTTGTATCCTTTTATGGAAGAGCTACTGTTTGAAATTGTATTTCAAATTGTTATTGAAGCTTAGATTGTTAAGTCAAAAGTGTATTGTAATCATACATGTTCTACTCATCTACTGTCATTGTCTCTTTTATATGTGTTGCATCCATCAAGTATCAAGTGATGTATAATTTTATTTCTTAACAAAATATTATAAAACCGTATACAACCGACCATATAAACCGAACCGTATTAAAAAAAACCGGACCGAACCGTAATAAAATGGTTTGATTTTGGACCAGATATATTCAAAATCGAAAACCAAAAAATCAAACAGTTATAGAGAAAAATCGAACCGAACCGACCGACGCCTACCCCTAATATTTATACCATCAATTAAAATTAAACTCCTTATACTAACCAACTTTTTATATGTTGGTTAAAATTTTTCATAATTCCAAAAATGTCTTTTAACTTCATCTAGAGTAAAAATTATTAATAAGGGTGAACATACACCAGACCAAACTGAACCCAAACAACCAAACCAAATCGTTGGGTTGGGTTGATTTTTAATTGATCAAGGTTTGGATTGATTTTTAAATTAACCAAACTATAAAAGTTGATTTGGTTCAAAGTTCTTTTTAAAAAAATCCAAACCGAACGAAATCAAAATTTTTTTATATGTTTATAATATTTTTTGAGCATATATGTATAGATCATTTGATATTTAGCTTATTCATATAACTATTATGGCGAAAAATTGATAATAGATTTTAATTTTATCAATTTTATGTTTTTCATTTATTTAAACAGAAGTTGAATTGACATAAAATAAAAATATATTTCCTAAAAAAAGATAAATATCTCTCTTTTTTAAAATATGATAGTTGATTATGGTTTTAAGAATATTTTGATACGAAAGTCATAATATCATTATCATGTATTGTAATGTTAAATCGTTTAATATCTTTATGCATATTGATATTTATCTACTCATTATATATAGTTAAAAAAATTAATACGTTTGGAAACAGTCAAAAAATTATTTAAAAAAATATTAAAATTTATCATCTAAACTAGGCCTGGCAAAAATCATAAAATTCCCGACCCTTCCCGACTTCCGACCCGGGCCCGACCCGAAATTTTCCCGACCCGCTCTGCATCGGGAAAGGGATCGGGAATATAGGATATACCCGACGGGATTCCCGACCCGACCCGAATATATTAATAATTTTTTATTAAATTTTAAAAAAAAATTAAATCCCCACAAGTAAGTAAATATTTAATTTTTTAGTACTTTTTATGAATACTTAAACTCCTTTTCTATCATTCTATTATTATTATTATTATTATTATTATTATTATTATTATATATTTTACTTCATAACCTAAGATCAAATAAAATGATAGATTTTTATCTACTTAAATTTATTTATAATAACTCGTAGTAAACAGCACGTCATTGGTTTTAGAGTCTTTGTCATTGAAGTGACAACTATTGGATGGATGTTTATGTTTAATTATCGATCAACTATTTGTAATTGTGAAAATGCTCACATGATTTTATTATCTATTTTATTTAGTCATTGATGTTCATGGAGAAGAATGTGGCTCAGTAAGTTGGAGCGAAGTAAGTTCATGCTTGATATATATTTATAGTTTTGTGTAATGGTAAGTAGGTGCTTGGTATATTTCTTTTTTAAAAAAAAGGTTGGTGCAATATATATTTTGATATTTTATATTTTTAGATTATGTTTATATGATATATGTTGTTTGTAGGTACCCTCATGCACACAACAAAGTAATGCATCCCTCAAGTGTAAGCTCCAAAGGTCTCGTGGTAGAAGAATAATGGATTAATGGTAAGAATCTAAATTTTTTTTTTGCTTGGCTACATTTTTATATTTAGATTGACATGATATGTTATGAAGTCATCTTGATTTTAAAAACATGATACTAAAGACTCAAAGTGTGTATGTTGTTTGCTCATATGTTATTTAATTGAATTCTGATTTTGTTATTTTCTTTCATCAACTTTTAGATGCATGTGATTTCATTAGTTTATATACTAAGTTAGTCATATGAGACGTTTCATTGTTATTTCCCCTTTCTCAAAGCAAACTTACTGGATGTGTGTATTCATGGTTGTGTTTTTGTTAAATGATCTTGCAGACATAGTGATAATTGCTTTGATGTTGTATTTGCTTGCAGATGCCAGCGAGGAAGGCAATTAGGGGACTATATCTAGTGGTGTGATTGGAATGTATGTTGTGAGCTCATTCTCGCCAGCAGATACACACTAGGGCCACTAACACCTCGTTGTCATAATTGGAGAGAGTGTTAATTAGTTCCTCGATTCAAATTGTTATATTTTGGTTTATTTATGGCTTAGATTTTATTTTTCAAGAACGTTGTGTTGTATTTTACTGCAACGTTGTTTCTGTGTAAGCTTCTGAAATTATTATATTTCGGTTTATTTATAATTTATTAGAAATATGCTTTAATTTATAAGACATATGTACATACTACACAATATGTCATGATGTTCAATGAATTTTTTAAAAAATATTTATCGGGATTTTGTCTCCCTTCCCGACCCGATCCCGAACATTCGGGTCCCGATATTTGTCGGGTACGGGATCGAAAATCTTTTTTATTCCCAATTCTTATCGGGACGGGGATCGGATCAAGGGGTTACGGGACGGGTCCCTACCCGATCCCAGCCCTAATCCAAACCAAGCCGAACCGGAACTTAGATTTGGCTCGGATTGGCTTTTAATTATTAATTGTTTGGTTTGGTTAGCAATTTTGCAAAACCAATAATATTGGTGTGGTTCGAGTTTTTATCATAAAATAAACCAATACAGTTTTGCTCATCCCAAATTATTAGATTATAACAAAAAAAATAGTAAATTGCATACAACCTTCTTGTGAAATCTCTAAAGAACTAATATCTTCCTATGAAAAATAATAGGCGTTTAACCCTCTATGTTTTAATAAAAAAAACAATGTGTTAGGATCTAGAAATTGGTTAGAGGGGATATATAAACGATCTCTATAAAATCTCTGAAATTAGGTTGGGTTGACAACACTTGAATTTTAATTGTTGTCGGTAAGATTTCAGTTTACCAACAGTTAAGCAACTGTGCAGAAAGGGTTAACTGAATCGTTTTTAACTATAATTGGTAAGACTCAAGAATAGTTAGGTTAGCAAAACTGAAGTAAATGCACAAAACAATAGTTTATGAAATTCAATAATTAAAATCTTATATATATCTCCGCTTCATTCTTTTCTGAAAAGATTTCGTTAGAAAAATTTGGTTATTACAAACAAATTGTCATAACACACTCTAACACAGATTATCAGTGGCTTACTGAAACTCCTAGTTATTCTTACAAATTAAATAATCTAATCATTAAGACTCTTACTGTCAATTACATATATTTTTTTAACTAAATACACTTAGTACAGTTGATCCTCAATTATCTGATTTAGACCCTAAGTTTGTGCTTCAAAGTATGTTTTATGAGTTAGGCTATGAAAGCAGAATATACAAATGAACAAGGCTCGTGTAAAGAATGTAGATTGTGCATATGTTCGAGAGAGATTGAAATGTTTTCAAAACTGATCTATTTATAGACATAGTTTCCAAAGTTCGACCTTTTGAATTTGATTGTCGTTTCTAAATATAGTAACTGTTGTGTCACGTCATCGTCTTTTTTGAAAAATAGTACATTCTGATAGTGCGCATGAAATCTGATACTCTAACCGATTGAAAAGTTATTGTACGGTGAATATTCATTTTGACCTCGCCGATTAGGCTCTGATTCTTAAAGACAATGTTTTGAACAATCTCCAGAGTCTATACGTTGAATCACCTGATTTAGTAGCCCTTGTGAATCTGTTAGCTTAGTAAATCAGTTTCCTTTTCATACTCAGGTTACTTTTGAGGATTCAATTTGGCTTGGGAAAACATTTATTCATGAATATTCAGTTTTTCTATATGAATTTATGCTAGCTACTCTTTAAAGCAGTAGTATTTTATTAAATCATCAAAACTTTATTATTGTTAAATCAGCAAAACTTAATTAATCCAACAAAATGCTCATGGACACTTTATAAAGATATTAATATGATTCTAGCCCCTTATGTTGTGTATAAATAATTTTTTATAATACTTTCTACATATAATTCAAAATGTAATCTAGACAAATGAATATAAATCACATTATTCTTTTCTTTTTTGTTTTCTAGTCAAGTTGTGATATTTTAATTTTATTTTTTTTAATCATATTATAGTTTTACTTCAAAAACTATTATTGTCATAAATATTAAAAGCACATACACCTAAAATTATGAAATTGAGGTTATTTAAGCTTCTTTTTAAAAAAACATAGGGGTTGATGCTTATTTATTTTTCACAAAGAATTATAGGCTGTTTTGATATTTCACAAGTTGATTGTATGCAATTTACCACAAAAAAATTTATATTCGTCAGTTAAATTTTTTAAGTTTATTATCATTTAAGTTTATTATCATTAGATGTAACAAAATTCTTATTTTTCTATAAACAATAAATTTTTATTTTCGAGGCACTACTGAGCTAATGGTTCAGTTATGCTACTATATTATTTGAATTTCGAACTTTTCTGCTTGGATATCATGTCTCAATGAAATGCCTTGGTAATCTTTAGAACATGTATAAAGCACCAAGTTCTCCGTGAATCTGAGCTCTTTAAAGAGCACTAAAATATCGATAGAATGTCGCAGCTGAACATATCGTTCTTGTCGTAGGCAGGCGACCCTATAAAAATCGATATCCAAGTACCAAAAGTTCATTAGAATTTTGAATGCCAGCAGATGAAGAAAAAATCACAAGAATCTACATTCTGTAACATGGACACATGAGGCTTACTCTCAGGCTTTACTCTCTTCAAACCTTTCTATGGTATGACATTGTGGATGAAGATGGTGGCATGAATTTCTTGGCGGTTCTATCTTGTTCGGTGCCAAACAGATGGCTACTCCAGTTGCTGGATCTGTGAAGAATTCTTGTGGGTACTTGGTCACTATCTTCCCCTCCGGAAGCGTCATATCCACCACTAGTCGATCTTGATAATGGGATTTCGTTCTGATTAACCATGGCAGCAGCCGATAGCCTAGCTTCTTCGACTCCCAGTGAGGAACCTCGAAAAGGATGGACATCAGGAGAACCTAAGCTACTGTCAGGAGATGAAGCTACATTACCAGTTGAGCTTGGCATGGTTCGTCCTGGCCTGAAAGCACTTCTAGTTTCAAGTTGTACAGGCATCAAGCTTGCTGATGTCTCAGAGATGATCATATGATTGTCTCTCTTGCTTTTGGCATCTACACTCGAAATATAGGGAATCTCAGTAGGAAGACGAATTCGCTTGCTGCCTTTCTTTCTACTATTATCAGGATTTGGGGCCATGCGACGTCCACTACTTCCAAAACTACTGTCTGTCTCAAGAGAATAAGGCGCTTCCTGTCTTGCCACAGGCCGTAAAATCTTCGACTTTTTTCTCGCCTCAGCAGCAGCCTTGGACACGTCCTCGGCATTCAAACGTGCCAACGCCCATGGACTTATCTTTACAGCAGCATGATTCTTTTTCTTTGATGGCTCCTCCACAACCATTTTTTTGCCAAGCGAACTGACAGATCCAGTCTCAGGAGGGACTACGTCGAACTGCAGAACGACCATAAAAGTCACGATATCAATAAATAAGCCTCATGTCAGTATTTCGCAACCATAATGAAACGGCAAGTTGATAATTATAAAGTTACTCAAAAGATATGATGACTTCAGAAAACTTTAACCTGATCTTCAAGGAAGAGAGGCGGAGGAGTGCACCACGCAGCTCGATGGAAAGTGTTGAATGAGCTGGCACTGCTTAATCCAGTAATAGAACTAACAGGAGACATCTGAGGACTCTGCTGCCCTCCTGCTTGATCTTGCTCCCTGAGAGCTATAATATAATCGTATGTGCTAATTCCCTGTCAATCCAACATGGACAATTGTCAACTCTGTCACAATTATCAGCCAAAAAACGACTTTACGTAGAAAGGAAAATGAAGTTGAACCTTCTTTATCAGAAGAATATGAAAGAAGAAGAGCTGAGCAAGTGGCAGGGTCGCAATCATTGCCAATATGGTACAGACTGACTATATTATGGAAAACAGAGTTTCATTTATCATTCGGAATACAGCAAATGTAAGCCAAAGGTATACTGAATTGCTAAAATGAAGTACTAAAAATACCCACCAGAACAATAACAAAAGGAACCATGGTGAAACTGCTTCCTAACTTGGAGCTAATGTCCTTTGAGAATCTTTTCCTCTCAAGAAAACAACATATCAACACAAGGATTCCAGTTGACCATTGAAGTATAAACTGCAATCTCAAGTCCAATCAAGAATAAATGTCAATATTAACTGAATTAGAAACTTTCTGGCCTGAAAATACAATCACATTTTAGAGGTAACCTCAAGGATTTAGCTAAAGTCCGACGAGATAAGTGGTCACCTCCAGTAGGGACGTATCATGAAAATTCTCGATTCAAGGAGGAAATCTTGATGTGGGGTCAAGCAAACTAAATTACAGGGACAATAAATAGAAGAAAAAGAGGAAGATGAAGCTTGATGTACATGGGAAAATGAATTATATTTTGGTGTAGCTTACAAAAAATGGGCTAAAACATAGTAAACAAAATAATGCAGGTGTCTCGATTCCTAAGAAAACCAGGATCAAGCGGAAAGTCATATAATACAAAATACTCAGACTTGTGAACAATTGGTGTTTTGAGCATACCAGGAGCAGGGCAGAACACATGAGTGTAATAAACTTTCGATAGTTTCTTTTGCCTATGCAATTGTTTAGCCACTGCAAAAACAAAGAAAGTAATAAGAAGCTCTTGTTTCAAAAACTCTAACCAGCAAGAGAAAGTGGTGTGCCGTACCCTGCAGTGGTGATCGAAACGATCAACGCATTTGTCACAAACTCTGCAATGCTTACTGTACTTATAAACCTGTAAAATGGTACTTGTCAATTGAATCACTTGAACCTAAGAAATATCAAGGTTCAAAAATTCGCTAGCGCTAGAGGAGACTAGGTGTCGCTAGGCAAATTCAACGGTATCAACATAATAAGATGAATTTTGGTGTCAAACAAATCAAATTTCTTGTTGGACTTTAGTTTAGGGCCTATGAGAAAATTACTTTTTACTTTTTTAAAATTGGAAACTTTTTTTAGAAAATAACCCCAAAAATCCCAAAAAATAATAATAATTTTCGGCCGCCTAAGTCCGCCTAGCCAACAAGCACTTTTCGATGCGGTCAACAGTGGCCTAGTGCCTAGGCCGATTTTTAGAAAACTGAGAATATCAAGTCAAAGTATATCAACATGTAGCACAATATCTTAAATATTTGTGGGGATGAGTATCTCAATTCTCGATGCAGGAAGCAATTACTACACACCTCTACTTCACACAAACTACAGTAGAACATCCCATCTTCACTCATTTGTTGCTCAGAAGATTCTTCATGAGAATTACAAACGTAAGCACAAGGCAATAAAGCAAGCAGAGCAGTGAAGAAGGGCTTATGATGAAGTGAGGGATTCTTCTTTTCAGGTTCGGCATCACATATTGCTGTTGAATGAACGTCATATTCGCTCTCCTCATTCGTATGCTCTCGGGTTATAGTAGTATTGGCATCTTGAATTGAAGAATTTGACCTTCCACCGAGAATAGGCACATTTAATTTGGGTTGTTTTTTGTTGTCAGGAATTTTAAGGTATTTCTTCGATCTAAAGACTCCTGAATCCGCAGGATCAACAGCTGTGCACCATACATAGAGGCCAAACACAAATATAATCTGTGAAATGGCAATACAAAAGCGTAAGAATATAAGTATATAGAAGTGCATATTCATATCTTAACCCCACAGGCCACAACCATGTCCAAAAAGATATTCTGAACGACTCAAAAAAAAAAAACAATCACCAGTTAAATTTATTACACTTCATGAATTCTCCTTTCATGTTAACTAACTTTAATATTAGCGATCTACAAGAAGTTAATTATGAGCGTACATTATGAGATCGTAATGGCTTCATACAAAGAGAATAGTTGCTAAATTTTCAAAAGATTGCACGCACCAGCAGTCTCAGCTTCAAAAGATGTGAAAAATGTTGCTAATACCACATAGACTGTAAAAAATTGTCAAGCATACCAAAGTTTAACATCTTACTTTACCTAACCAGCCAATGAACTTCATGAATACAGCTTGCAGCCAACCAAGAAACCATATATTTTAATTTAATCAATCATGTTCGCCAATTTCAACATAAAAAAGTTTGAAACATTTGGACAGAATACCTGTAAATCTTAGGACTCCTTTATTTTCATAAATAAATCCATTTACTTCTCAGCAAAGATGCAACCAGGACCAGTGCATGAAAAGTAAAGTTACAAAATAAAAAGATAGTCAAAAAAGTCAATATTCTATAATTCCCAAAGGCAAATAATAATGTAGACAACCCACAATCTTTAAATTACTTTAGTGAAATCTTTGATGGAGGAACTTGTGGCTCCTTAAATGCCCTGTACAAGTGACAAATCTCCAAAGAACAAGCATCTTAGAGTCCTTTACATCAGTGACGGGCCTCAGTAACTTTAATGCTTATCTACAATTTAAAAATCCTTCAACAATAGAATTAAAAATTTGAAAAATGAAATGGCAGAGTAAAGAGGAGTGTGAAGTTCAACTAAAGACTCATCCAGGAAAAATGTTAATTTCCCGGTATAACCAGAAAGAAGCAAGAATTGGAAATCACAGATCTACGTTTCCCAACAGGCCAGTAAAATGGTAAACTTCAATGCCAGAATGGAGAAGAAATAATCTCAAAAGAAAGAAGCAATGTGCTTACAAGAGGAGTGTAAATTCCCATAGCTATGTATTGGAACAACTGCTTTCCCAGAAACGGGGCAAAGAAAACATAGAAAGCAAATCCCAAAGCAATAAAAACAGCAACAGCTACCACCTGCACACACGCACATATATCCTAGTTCAAAGCAGTTTAACATCCCAAAGAAATCCAAAACCAAATCAAGAAAATGTAAATAAATGCATCCATAGGCGGTACACATTAGAGAGTGAATAATTGTGTGTGTTCGTGAAAAACGAAGAAAATAATACCTGGAGAGGATGGTAGGGAAGCTGCCATCCATGCTTCCTCATTGTGATGATTGGACTAAGTAACCAAAGAAATTATTTTCAAGAAATCTTTGATGGAGGAAAAAATGGCTGAGTTGTTTTTAACTACTGCCTTTCAAGTTTAAAAAACAAGTTTTACTGTGCCTTACACAAAACCTCTTGTAGGTTCATTCTCATGGATCTTCCACCAGAAAAAAGGCAACAATACAAAAGAAAATCCACAAAAACTTCCCTTCAGAAAAGCTCAGATCGCACGAAAACACATTCCCAAAGTGGGGTCCGGAAACGAAGCCTAAAAGATGTGCTGAGACCTCTATTCACCTCAATCGTAGCCCACCAACCAATTCAAGGCTATCATTGATGGTGAACAGTGAAAATTCACCTTCTGGGTTGAAATGATCATTACACACATGGGTTTTTATTCTTCTTCTTTTTTTTTTCTTTTCCTGTTTCTTGACTAGCCTTTTCCTTCCACCAAGCAAAGCAAAGAAAAACAAAGATCTGTGTAGCCGAGGAGACAGAAAGAAGAGAGATAAAGGGAGACTGGCAATTTGTGCTTTCCAAGCCTGCAATTTACTTACCTCAGCAACAACATTACCACCTCACTTTTTTCCCTTGTTTCTTGCATTGTCTTTTTCCTTTCCTTGGCCAGAAAATTTCAATGTATCGTCTGTCACAGGTCAGGGATGCACCCGCCACACAGCCAGTTGTACATTCTGCATCCTTTTTAAAATATTTATTTATCATTTATTTTCATGGGAGGAGTGATTTAAACTCTAACAAGCTCATTAATGGCTTTCCTTTACACCTGGACATTCTCTCTCTCTCCCACTCGCTTTCTTTGTTCATTTTATTTACTGCGAATGCAGCAGAGAAGAGTCAATTATATTGTTACTGACACAGGTTGATACTGTAGTTTACTAAAAAAATGTTTTGCAAATAAAAATTTTGAACATTGAATCATGTTTCAAAATATAATTGATAATCAAATTCTATTAACAGTTTTTAAACCCAAGATGCTTTTTTTGGTCATATTTTGGCTTACTTACAGGAGCTGTTTGCTTGGTTTTATTCATATCATATGAAAGTTGAAACAATCCTCTCATTCAAAACACAATGATATGCTCCTATGAGTAAGTTATGGGTGTTCGAGTCGGTACGGTAAGTGAACGGTTGGTAAGTGGTCAGGAGTTTGATTCTTCTAGTCAACACTTTTTCGGACGAGCCAGTCGTATAAGGTTTGTCTAGTATGATTTACTTAGCTAATATGCTATCGCGTCAGCTCGGAGTTTACCTGTTGGATCTCGGTTTTTTCATGCAACGCGGAGGAAGTTTTAAAAATTTTTATTTTATTTTGATAATCAAAATATATTTGTTTTGGATACTCGTATGGTTTTATGATTAAACATACAAGGATGTTTAAAACTTTTACCTTTGGTGAACAATTTTCACTTTGCTCTAACTACGTCGGTATAAGCGAACGTAGCTCTTGTTGTAAATCCTACGTATGTTCTTCAAATTTTCTTTCTTCAATCTCCTAATCCGGTCTACGACTGATTACTTGTTCCTCTTCTAACTTGCACTAGAAAGTATAGAAGGATTTATCGTTGGAGATTAAAAATCGAGAGGCGGCATAAATCAAATTCTCTTTGATAGAGGCCGAAATTTTGAGAGAAAAAAGGAAGAGTTTTTCGAAAATTGGAGTCTAGTGGAGGCTAGAGTTTTTCAAAAAATTGTGAATTAATTATTATTAAACTTAAGCCTAATACACATATATATAAACTTAAGGCCCATTAATAAAATTAAATACTTAATATGATTAATCAATTAATTATTCTGGTCCAACTAGTTTAATTAATTAATTAATATTTTAAATTCTAATTAAGAACATTAATAATATGTATGTTGGTATTGTACTCCTACAAGCCCATTATATATATACCAATTACATTTAATTTAAATCTCTTATAAACTCAACATTTGAATTTAATATTTAAATTATTAATTCAACTCCTTGAATTTATTACCTCCAAAATTTAATATTTAATAAACTCAACTTTTGAGTTTAATAAATTAAATCCATCATAAATTCAACATTTGAATTTAATATTTATATTATAAATTCAACTCCTTAAATTTATCACCCCAAAATTTAATATTTAATAAACTGAACATTTGATTTTAATAAATTAAATTCTCAAATTTTACAAATTCAACTCCTTGAATTTTTTCTCAAAATTTAATTATCATAAATTCAACTCCTTGAATTTACTATAATAATATAAATTCAACTCCTTAAATTTATTCTCTCAACTAGAACAAACGATTCAGTGCTTGTGTGACCCTCAATGGTTCAGGGATACAGCTAGCCGTGAGTTCACAATTTCTTGTGATTCGGGACATAATCATTTATTCGAGCTTACCCTTATTTGCCCCATTCTATGTATCAACAATTGATCATGAGAATGCCAGAAATCATATTTCTGATTAAACACATCGAACCATGGTAAGAGCGTTTAGTAGCATCGCCCCATGATTCCGTATGTATCACTAATAGTGCCTGCAAGAACCAGTCGATTATGATTAACGTTCAGTACGGTCCCTTCATCTCATATATTCTGATCGAATCTGCAACCATTGGTTCATCGAGGTTTGCATAATAATTCGATAACTATGTGACACATATAAATAGCGGCATCGCATGTACTATTAAAGAACTCCTTCTCCAACGTACATCTCATACTCAGGCCAGAGATTTCACGCACTATTATTTCATCAGATCACTTAGGATATCCACACCCGTAGGTGAGCGGTGAATCCCTGACTACAATGCACTGGCTCCTATATGTGTCGCAACTGTACCCAACCTCGCCACCTGATGACTCTCCTGGAGCCGGTAAACGAGTCAAAGCACAGCCCTAGCATATAGAGCCTCAGTGTTGTCCTGGGTCGTAAGGACTAATCGTGTACAATCATAACCACGGACTTATCATCTCGATGAATGATAACAACTTGGAAAGTCCGATGGAGGGTTGTTCGATATAAATCATCATATGACTACCCATCTGCATGTTTGGACATCTGTATGTAGACATGTCAAAATGCCAGCCCGCCACCCGCCGCAACCCGCCATTTTCGCGGGCCTCTAAATGGCCAGCCCAGCCCAACCCACCTTGGGCCACGGGCTAGGCGGGCCGACCCGCTTATTTTTAATCCGTTTATTTTTTTAAGAAAAATATACTAAACAATATCGCAGTAAACATAGAAGAAATATATATTTTAGTCAAATAGTTTCATAAAATACTTAAAAACATTGAAATAAGAGAAATTAAGAAAGCATCAACATAATCCATAAAAAGTAAAGTGCTTAAACCAAACATGAAGATTGAGACATGGAAGAGAACAGAAAGTCGTGGAAAGAGAAAGTTGTAAATTTTAGAAAATATTATGTGCTCAACAATACAAATAATTATCAAACCTCCGTTGGATCCACAAAATTTCACTACAACTCGTCGGACTTCAAACAAAACCGCTCTTGGGTTCACAAACAACTGTTATGCTTAAAAATTATTTTAAGATTCATGAATAAAATTTACAGAAATTTCTTCCCTTTAAGATTAATGAATAAAATTTACAGAGATTCAAATTTTACCAAAGTAAGTGATGAAGGCGAGGCCAAGGAAAAAAATAAGAAAGAAATAAGATAAGAGAGTGATATAGGAGCATGAGACTTATTCCAATTTTTATATAAAACTTAAAACTTAAAAATATAAAAAAAAATATAAAATTATACCCTAATTTGGCGGGCCACCCCGCCCCGTTTGGGCCCGACCCATCTTGGCCCGCAACCCAAACGGGCTCAGCCCATTTGGCCCGCCTCCAAACGAGCTGCTATTTTATCAACCCAACCCGCTCAATTTTTATAGCAGGGCGAGCCGACCCGACGAGCCTGACCCAATTTGACAAGTCTATCTCTATGTCTTTACCAAGAAACGCAGTACACAACATCACAGATGCTAGTCTCGAGCTCAAGCGACATTTATCCATGTCTTAGGCGACTGAATTGACTAGGAACGAATTTAGAATATGCAGTGTTTACAAATGAGTTTCAACATCGAATTACGATTCATTTGTATTAAAGTATAATCAAGGACTTTATATATGCTGATCGCATGGGTATACAGATAAAGTGAAAACGAAACCATTAAAAGTTAAATTATATTAAAATAAAGATTATCTATTACAACTGAGTCAATAAAATCCCTAGCCAACAATTGGCTTGCAGGGCATCTACTCTAACAATCTCCCACTTGCCCTAGAGCCAACTACCCATAAACTTTAATCTCATTGCTTCGCGATGATTCTCAAACAATGGTCCTGGCAAGTGCTTTGTAAGTGGATCAGCAACATTATCTGCAAAGGGGACCTTTTCGAGTGATATATCTCCTCTTCCCACAATCTTCCGGATGATGTGGAATTTCCTCAGTACATGTTTGGATCGCTAATGAGACCTTGGTTCCTTTGCTTGCACAACGGCTTCGGTGTTGTCGCAGTACACCGGGACTAGATCAACTCCATTAGGAATAATGCCCAACTTTTGGAAAAAATTCCTCATCCAAACTGCCTCTTTGGCTGCAACAGATGCAGCAATGTACTCAGCTTCAGTGGTGGAATCCGCAACGGTGTCTTGCTTGGAACTTTTCCAAGAGACAACCGCACCATTTAGCTTGAATACAAAACCAGAGGTCGATTTCGAATCATTTACGTCACATTAGAAGCTAGAATCAATGTAGCCTTCCAATTTCAATTCTCCACCTCCATACACCATGAACAAGTTCTTAGGCATTCTCAAGTACTTAAGAATATCTTTCACGGCCTTCCAATGCATTGGACCAGGGTTCGCCTGATATCTGCTTGTAACACTCAGAGCGTAAGCAACATCAAGACGTGTTGATATCATACCATACATGATACTACCAATGGCTAACGCATATGGAATACGTGTCATCATCTCTATTCATCAATTTTTGGGACATATAGCTTTAGATAGAGTAACACAATGACATATTGGTAAGTATCCTCTCTTGGACTCTTCCATAGAGAATCTATTTAGAATGGTATCGATATAAATCGCTTGGGTGAGCCCCAGCACCTTTTTTGATCTATCTCTATAGATTTGTATTCACAATACATAGGATGCTTCACCCAAATCTCCCACACCTAAACCATGTTTGTCCTCAAGCATACAAGAATCGATCCATTATCTCAACTCTTTATCGTCTTTTTGCTTCATTTACTTGTCCGTAAAATATTTTTCATGCACCAAAGCAATTTAGTTGTTAATCATCTAACTACCAACATCATGAGCCATTGCTTCCTTCCGAATGTGTAGAAATAAAAATGCATAGAGTCCAAAAACTCCTCACAGGATTCGCTCATTTCACTCGTAAGTGTCTAGATATGTATTAAGGAGCTCTCATGTCAAAACACTGAAAATCTTTACCATAAGCTTGCAAATATATCATATCCTCTACCAAGTGAAAGAATTAAAATGCACAAACAAGGGCTGTAAATGGGTTGTACCGTAGCTAGAGATTAGGTAGGAAATAAGTACAACGGTTTATGGAACTGAAGAACACATACACACTTTCCACAAAGAAAATTGCATCCTGCTAACAATAACATCTTCAATCTCATTATAACATCCAAAAACATTTTTTTCTTCGTTGCTCTTATTTTCCTTCTCACTCCCCTTTTTTTCTTCATTTTTCATATATATATATATATATATATTTTCTCTTCTCCCTATTTTTTTTTGCATAAGGAGATTTTTTTTTTGAGACAACGACTTTGAGCATGAATCACTCGATCTTAACAATTTGCATTTTCTTGTCTCAAAATGATGCTAAATGCGAAAATTTTGTATGATTCTCCAGTTCAAGGTTCAAATAGAGGAATAACCAACAAAAGGGATTTATCATGGCTTGTAACGTGGTTATTTTCCAACAAATAGGCTCCGGCTCGAACTTGGCTCACTAAGGGTAAATGAATCAGGGTAGGCTCAAAAGAACGACACTGATAATACGACAGAAAACGGTTTGAACCTAATGTTCTTTACTTTGTTTATGCCTCTAATCCATCACAAGGTGTCAACAAAGACATGTATAACAATGCAAGTTCTAGGAAAATTAACAATGCATGACCAACACACAATCAAATAAAATGGAGCATGATATAATGTTTGCTCATAGGCTCAAAGCTCACCAAAGAAAACGGTATGTGTGCTAGACCTCATACACTTATCATTTCAACATATCATCAAGAGCAACTACCCACAAATGTAGTAGTAAGAATTTAAAAACAGTTGCATACAAAGAAAGCATCAGTTTTTTCATAGACTCGCATCAGAGGCATTCATGATTCAAATGAGAGAGATAATGAATAAACACTAAATGCTTTATGGATCAAACAACTTCACTCTACCTTACTTTTTTTTTCAATTAAACATGCAAAAAATGAGAAAAATAGAAATTGAAACGAGAAATAAGGCTATTTACCAACTCCCACACCTATATGTGGCAATGTCCTCAATGACACAAAAAGTAGATACATAATGCAGACAGTAAAAACGCAAGGGAAGTTAGAGAACTCCCCTGAAATTTGTTGAGCATCGTATAGCAAAGCTTTCTATTGTTGTGGCGGAGGACATTGTGGATCGATGATGGAAGCTGCTGAGAGAAGATGTGAAAGGGGTGAGAACAAATACAGTTAGATAAAAGAATGTAAATTTTTTTTTTAAAATCAGTAGAGGTGTTTCAACAAGGCGTGGCCACGCCTTGTGCAAAAACCTCTACTGGAACAATTTTTTTTATTTTTTTTTCGCAGAAGTGGTATTCTTATAAGGTGTGATTACGCCTTGTTAGAAGACATCTTCTGCACAAAAGTAACAAAAATTTTACTATTTGAAAAAAAAAAATTAAAAGAAATTAAAAATAATAAGAACAAAAATTTGGGTTGCCTCCCAAAAGCGCTTGATTTTTAGTCGTCGGCTTGACTCTCAAAAGCACTCATTCAAAGAGCGGCTGACGCCCAAAGTACGTGTCATATGACACCATATATGGGTCTTGGTTCCATGTGCCCTCAAGTTTGGCTTGATGTATGCAATGTAAGCTCGTCTCCTCAACAAAACGTGACTTTAAATAATAGGCATGGGATGAGAATATCATCGTTGGCTCTTGAAGAACAAAATCTGTTGAAATCGGCAATGAAGAAAGATAAGAATCTCCTATATGTATGTATGATAATATTATCGATGAGCTCAAATCGATAATCTCGGGAGCTTGTTCATCTCTCAACTTCATTTGTGCCTCATCTTCGTTTGATATTTCTTCCAAAACTTCTTCAGACTGAGGCTCAATAGTTTCCTCATTCAATGCCACACGCTTGTTTACCATATCATTCAATCGACTTATGATTATTTCAAGACTATATCCCTCATCTTCTTGATGCTCGAAAAGTTGGTCTGTAAAATCAGATTGGCTAATTTCTGGAGTGTATTGGTGGTTCCAACTCTGCAGTGAAGGATCCCAATGCTGATGGTAGTCAAAGTCGGCCATATCATTTAACAAATTTATGACATTGTCTTCACGTCGACTAAGTAGTGGACCACCAGTTGTTAGTGCTCCATTAAATATCCATCTTCGTGTAACTGTATCCAAACCTTTAAGAAAAATTCGAATAATAACATATTTAGAAAAATCATGATTCCTGAATGTTGTTGCTAAATAATTGAATCTCTCCCATGCTGCGTAGAACGGCTCTTCGGTTTGTTGGGCAAAACTTGTGAATACTTGTCGATGAAACATCTCGAAGTGTTTCACAACAAAAAATCCTCAAATTCTTCTTTTATTGATGAATCATCTGTGCAAGAAGAACGAGACATAAAAAATTAACAATAACAAAACTCGAAAAAAAACTAACCTTGCACCGTTCCCCGACAACGGCGCCAAAATTTGGTGTGCTGTCGTTGAGCCACCAAACTTAAATTCCTACTCTCTAAGTAAAATTAGTGTAATGGTGAGTAGGGTCGAATCCACAGGGAACTGGATATTATTTCTTTCGAGTAAAAATGCAAATAAAATGGGGGATTTTTGAATATGAATTTAATAAAATACTAAACTAAATTTATCAAAGAAAAGAAAACAATAAATTTAAATGATAATTTATCTACTAGACTAAAATGAAGAATTTAATACGAGAAAGATCTGATTCAAGGGAGTTCTACTATTTAATTAAATCAATGTTCATCGGCAAACAAATAATTTATTCAAGTTGTTCCAAACAATTAACTTTAAAATTATAGGGATAGCCGCTAAAATTCATGTGTTTTCCTAAATTAATTGACCGAACCCAACGTCCAGTCAAAACTTATCAATAACCAACTGGGCACGATAGCGTTCCATATTAATTAACGATAGCTTTTAGATTTGTGAAAACAATTAATCCCGAAATCTAACAATCGAGATAGCTGCAATTGATAAATCCGGTTTTTGTTGATTTATTTAGATTAAATATATTATAATAGCACAACACATCTAATTTATGCTACTCATGTACCAATCATTCATGACAATTATGGATCACTGAATTCATGGTTAGCAGTAGAAAATCATATATCAAATTAAATTGTCAGATTAATCGATATACAATATTCATATAATTAAATCATAAATCGACAAATACCTGGAATAAAAAGAATATTGAATTTAATAACGAATACCTCACAGTGATAAATTAAACAGTAAAAACAACCCTTAAATCAGAAATAAAACTTAGCCTAAAGGTGTGGAGAAAATCCTTGCGCCTTTTTCTTCTCTTCACGTGTGATGAGGGTGGAAGGAATTGTGAGTTGAATGAGAAAAAATCTGCTGCCTCCTTTCTCACGTGAGATTTGTAGGTTAAAAGGAAATATTTTTTAGTCCAAAAATATATTAGCCCAATAATTATAACCTAATCACTAAAATAAAAATACTTAGAAAATATCTTCCAAGAATATAGAGTTTTTTATGGAAAAAACTCTATCAAGTATTATTCCTTGATATGAAATTCCTCAACTCTCACTAGGCAGCCGAGGAGTAGTCATAAGGCGTGGTCACGCCTTATCCAAAAACATCTTCTGAATTTTTCTGCTCTACGTCTTACACTAAGATCAAATCGACAACTTTAATTGTGATATAAAATCATCTTTTTTAGCCCAGATTTATCGCAAGAGCGGAAAACTTCCACCTACAATAAAATCACAAAAAAATATGTCAATTAAGCACGTTGGAAGTGGTAACAATGAGAGATATGACAACAAAAAAAATACAACTATTATGAGCCTATCAATGTCTTTCATGGAGAATTTACTTGCTAACCATATTTTAGTTGATTGCAATAATCCTACATCATTCCCAATGAGCAGGATATCATCAACATAAAGTACTAGGAATGTCACTGTACTCCCACTAACTTTCTTGTACACGCATGGTTCCTCAGGATTCTTAGCAAAACCAAACTCTTTGATAGTGTTTTCAAATTTGAGGTTCCAACTCCTTGACGCCTGCTTGAGATCATATATTGATCTCAGAAGTTTGCATACCTTATGCTCACTTTCTGCTAATGTGTATCCCTCAGGTTGAGACATATAAATTTCTTCTTTGATGTCTCAATTAAGGAATGCAGTCTTTACATTCATCTGTCATATCTCATAGTCGTACCATGCTGCTATGGCTAGTAGTATTCTAATGGACTTAAACATAGCAACTGGTGAAAAAGTTTCCTCATAGTCAATTTCTTCACTTTGAGTATAACCTTTTACAACCAGTCTTGCTTTGAAGGTCACTACCTTCCCATCCGCCCCAAGCATTCTTTTGTATATCCATTTGCATCCTATGGGAATGATTTCCTCAGGTGGATCCACTAATGTCCAGACTTGGTTTGAATACATAGAGTCCATTTCTGACTGCATGGCTTCAAGCCATTTGGTTGAATCAGTATCAGATATTGCTTCTTTGAAATTCATTGGATCACATCCAACATAATGCTCATCATGGCTTTGTAAATGAAGAAGCGTATATCTTGCAGGTGGTCTAATAACCCTATCAGACCTTCTAGGAGCTTGTACTTCAACCACTGGTTGTTGGGGATTAGGTTCAACTACTATAGTTGAGGGAGTATCTTAAATTTCTTCAAGTTCTATAATCTTGTCTCTTCTATCTAATAGAAATTTCTTTTCCAAAAAGGTGGCATTTCTTGAAACAAACATTGTTGCTTCATTGGGATGATAGAATAATATCAAACAGAATTATTTGGATATCCTACAAAGTAAGACAAAGTGGATCTACTCCCGCTGTCTGCTTCACGTAAGCAGGACATCCCCATATTCTCATCTAAGAATATTTGGGAGTTTTTCCCATCCATATCTCATACTGTGTTTTATCCACTGCTTTGGTATGGACATTATTCAACAACACTGCCGCAGTTTCAAGCGCAAAGCCCCAAAATGATATAGGCAATTCAGTGAATCCCATCATGGATCGAACCATGTCCATCCAGGTTCGATTTCGACGTTCAGAAACACCATTCAATTGTGGTGTTGCTGGTGAAGTCCACTGTGAGATAATCTTATTCTCTTTTAGATAACCCAAGAATTCAGCACTCAATTATTCTACACCTCGATCAGATCGAAGTGCTTTAATACTTCTTTGTAGCTGATTTTCTACTTCAGATCTGAATTCTTTGAACTTTTCAAATGCTTCAGATTTGTGTTTCATCAAATAAACATACCAATACCTCGAATGGTCATCAGTAAAGGTAATGAAGTAGGATCGCCCATATTTTGTGCTCAAACTTAGCGGGCCACAAACGTCTGTGTGGATCAAATCCAGTAGACCATGCGCACACTCCACGTTTCCATTGAATGGAGTCTCAATCATTTTTCTTTTTAGACAGGACTCACGGGTAAGTAGAGAATTTATGTGTGACAAGTCAAATAAGCATTCTCCCACTAGATTGTGCATCCTTCTTTGGGAAATGTGACATATTCTAGCGTGCCATATTTGTGCGGGATTCGGATTATCTAACTTTCTTTTGTTTGTGGTTGAAATCCTGTTTACTTAGACATTCACTTACCATTTTCAGAACATTTATGGCGCATATAATTTCTTATGTCCGAACTTCTTCCAGTGAAATAAATATGTTCTGACTTATCGAGCTTTGTAGACCCTTTAAGTGTCCTTCAGAGTTTGCCTCTTATTGGGTTTGTTTTTCTTGTGAGGGACAGAACATTTCTTTCCCTTACTATGTGGGCCATTTTTCGTCTGACGAGAGGCCCATTAGAAAAACAATGTTTTTCTCTTTTATGGTGATCTCATAAGTCATAAGCATATTGACTAGCTCTTCAAGGTTATCATCTATCTTATTCAGATTGAAGTTCACCATAACCCCGTCAAATGAGGAAGAGAAAGACAACAAATTAATGTTATCTAGTAACTAGTTAGGAATCACATATTCAAGGCCCACCACATTCTCAATAAGCTCAGTCATACGTACACCACTCTCATGGGCCAAAGCCCCATCTTGCATACGTATAGTCATGAGCTCCTTGAAAGTGGTGTACATCATTGTATGAGTTTCATGCACCATGCAACTCTTGCAAGTGCATTTGAATGTCAGCAGCATTCAATATTTCCTCAAACTGTCCCTACAATTCATTTGACATAGTAGCGAGCATGTTATACTTTAGCTTGCAAAATATGGTCCTACCATCTTGCATGTTTTGTCATTTCATCAGGACTGACATTAGTGTGTATGCAACTTTCTCCGAATTCAGAACAAATTCTCTACCAGTCTTAAAAATTAGATTCGGTTAGCTTGTTAATAACAGAAATGTATTACGTGACGAAATCGAAAATATACAAATATGGAAACAGAATAAGGATTGCTGATTATTTTAAAATAATTCTAAGATATAAAATATGGATTTCATTTTATAAATTTCTCTCCCACTATTTTGACATTTCTACCACCCTCTGATGAAAAAAGAAAATCTTATTTCCTTAGTGAGCACGTAGAATCCAATTAGCCAATTATAATCCCGAATAATATTAGCCAATTATAATTTCTAAAAGGTAGAATCCAATTGCATCCCTATGCAACCTCCGCGTGTTTTGCCTCACGTTTAATAAGGACCCAATAATATGACGCCGTTTAATTTCACGTGTCAAAGCAACCCATCAATATTGAATTGTAGTGGACGGTCGCCATGAGTTTTCCCAATAATATGAGCCGAAGTCATGGGAGTTCCACTCAATTCACATCATATGTTCGGTGGAAGTCACAGCTTTCCGGCGTCCAGGCCTTCCATGAGCCAGACATTGTCCGCGGGTAGCGATCAACATGCAACCACGGTTGATGGAAGGCAAGGAAAAATTAAACTCTTTTAATTTTTACTTTTACGGTTTGATATAAATTTTGAATCATATTCAAAATGAGGTATTTAATTTTAAAATTTTCTCATCATTTTGATTTAAAATCGCGTGCCATGAGTTTGTATGTTTACCGGATTCATGCAACTATATTATTTAATAATATACATACTTGCATAATACTATATATCGCATATATCATAATATGAAATTCAACAATAAACAAGGATGATCGATCGCCAACACTATTAGATCCATATGAGCCATACATGGATCCAGGTCCAAAACCTAGGTGAATGCAAGGATGCAAATGTAACTATTACAAAAGCTTCCAATATTTTACATGCCTTCATCTTGTGCATCGGGCCCACCATCTTCCAGTCTTGATCTCCCACTATTTCTAATAATTACATTTAAATACCCATGGCACATAAGGGATATATCTCATGGGAGTGGGAACGAACCATAAACCAGGCCCAATTTAATAATATCAAATATTAACAAAATGAATAAAACAGTAAAATATCCTAACATACACCTAACACATTGGTCAAGACTCTCGATCATCCTTCATGCATTTAATATCAAATATTAACATCAATTAATTAAACAAATTAATTAACTGATAAATCATATATCTAATAATTTTATCACTAACCACCACAATTATTAAAGAATTTAATAAATTAAATAAACATATTTATTTAATTGTCAATTAAATCAATAATAATTGATTTCTTGTAAAACTCATTTTTACCAGAAATAATTAAAATCATATTCTAATTATTTATTTTACAAGAAAATTATTAATTTTACCCAAAAATTTGAAAAATCAGAAAATTGCACCATAGGCCCAAACAATTCAAGCCCCTCTTCCAGCACGGTTCTCGAGACACTCCCGAGCAGCCGCCTGTGCGCACAGGCACGCGGCGCACAGAGCGGCGGCACGCCGCCGCGCACTGTGCGGATGCTCCGCACAGAGCGCGTGCCAGGCAGCCCTATAAAATTTTTTTATTTTTTTTTATTTCTGGAAAAATAAACTTTTTTATGATGCATCAATTTTCTGAAAAATTTTCTTGTGTGGTTAGAAATAAATTATTCAATATGATTTAAAACCATACGATATAGAGAACCTAGCTCTGATACCACTGTCGGATCTAAGATTTCTCATGCCCAAACCCAGCGGAAGTTTTAAAAAAATTTTATTTTATTTTGACAATGAAAATATATTTGGTATGGACACTCGTATGGTTTTATGATTAAACACACATAGGATGTTTAAAACTTTTACCTTTGGTGAACAATTTTCACTTTGCTCCAACTACGTCGGTATAAGCGAACGTAGCTCTTGTTGTAAATCTCACGTATGTTCTTCAAATTTTCTTTCTTCAATCTCCTAATTCGGTCCACGACTGGATTACTTGTTTCTCTTCTAACTTGCACTAGAAAGTATAGAAGGATTTATCGTTGGAGATTAAAAATCGAGAGGAGGCATAAATCAAATTCTCTTTGATAGAGGCCGAAATTTTGAGAGAAAAAGGGAAGAGTTTTTCGAAAATTGGAGTCTAGTGGAGGCTAGAGTTTTTCGAAAAATTGTGAATTAATTATTATTAAACTTAAACCTAATACACATATATATAAACTTAAGGCCCATTAATAAAATTAAATACTTAATAGGATTAATCAATTAATTATTCTGGTCCAACTAGTTTAATTAATTAATTAATCTTTTAAATTCCAATTAAGAACATTAATAATATGTATGTTGGTCTTGTACTCCTACAAGCCCATTATACATATACCAATTACATTTAATTTAAATCTCTTATAAATTCAACATTTGAATTTAATATTTAAATTATAAATTTAACTCCTTGAATTTATTATCTCCAAAATTTAATATTTAATAAACTCAACTTTTGAGCTTAATAAATTAAATCTATCATAAATTCAACATTTGAATTTAATATTTAAATAATAAATTCAACTCCTTGAATTTATCACCTCCAAAATTTAATATCTAATAAACTCAACATTTGAGTTTAATAAATTAAATTCTCAAATTTTATAAATTCAACTCCTTGAATTTATTCTCTCCAAATTTCATAAATTCAACTTTTTGAATTTATTATCTCATAAATTCAACTCCTTGAATTTATATTCTCAAAATTTAATTATCATACATTCAACTCCTTGAATTTACTATATCATAATATAAATTCAACTCCTTGAATTTATTCTCACGAGAACAAACGATTCAGTGCTTGTGTGACCCTCAATGGTTCAGGGATACAGCTAGCCGTGGGTTCACAACTCCTTGTGATTCAGGACATAATCATTTATTCAGGATTACCCTTATTTGTCTCATTCTATGTATCAACAGTTGATCATGAGAATGTCGGAAATCATATTTCTGATTAAACCCATCGAACCATGGTAAGAGCGTCTAGTAGCATCGCTCCATGATTCCCTAGGTATCACTGATAGTGCCTGCAAGAACCAGTCGATTATGATTAACGTACAGTATGGTCCCTTCATCTCATATATTCCGATCGAATATGCAACCATTGGTTCATCGAAGGTTGCATAATAATTCGATATCTATGTGACACATATAAATAGTGGCATCGCATGTACTATTGGAGAACTCCTTCTCCAACGTACGTCTCATACTCTGGCCAGAGATTCCACGCACTATTATTTCATCAGATCACATAGGATATTCACACCCGTAGGTGAGCGATGAATCCCCGACTACAATGCACTGGCTCCTATATGTGTCGCAAGTGTACCCAACCTCGCCACCTGATTACTCTTCTGGAGCCATTAAACGAGTCAAAGCATAGCCCTAACATATAGAGCCTCAGTGTTGTCTCGGGTCGTAAGGACGAATGGTGTACAATCATAACTACAGACTTATCCTCTCGATGAATGATAACCACTTGGAAAGTCCGCGGGAGGTTTGTTCGGTATAATCATCATATGACTACCCATCTGCATGTTTGGACATCTCTATGCCCTTACCAAGAAATTCAGTACACAATATCACATATGCTAGTCTCGAGCTCAAGCGACATTTATCCATGTTTTAGGCTGCTGAATCGACTAGGAACGAATTTAGAATATGCAGTGTTTACAAATGAGTCAACAAAATCCCTAGACAACAATTGGCTTGCAGGGACATCTACTCTAACATTACCTGCGCTTGTGAGTTTCATCGTCGTAAAAAAATATGATAATCTTAAAAAACAAATCCATGTAATACTAAAATCCAAAAACACGAAAAAAAAGTGTGAGAACCCAAATTTCAACAAAACTAGCAATTTCAGCAGAACATTTAATTTTATGAATAACCCAATTTTCAGCAGACAATTCAAGATGGGTTTTCAATGGATCATCTCAGCATGACAATTATAGCATATCATTCCAACAGTCAGCAGTCATTTCTAATCTTGTAACCGACGTATTAATTCAAAGTTATTACAGATAATGATAGTAAATTAGAGGTCAACAGTAAGATTTTTACCCTATAAATAGCACACGAAATCCTGAATGTTACACAATTTTGAACAAATCACCCTAAAATCAGAGCAAGGAGCAGCCTTATTTTTGACTGTAAGTGTATTAAAGTAAGTGGGCTTTTACATTAAAATTCGGTTACTGTAAGTGTATTAACCTCTAATTTAAGAGCAGCCTTAAAGTGTATTAAAGTAAGTGGGCTTTTACCCTATAAATACACTTAATAAAATTCGGTTACTGTAAGTGTATTAAAGTAAGTGGGCTTTTACATTAAAATCTGCATTTGTTAAAACCGACAAGTCATGTATGTATGTTTACAAGAAGTGAGATTTATGAAATCATGTTATGAGATTTATGTTTTTTTTTAAACCGACTACGTCCTGATTCAGAGCCTTTGGTAACCCACAAAACTCCAAGTTTTAATTTTAATTTTTCATGTATTTTTTTGCTAAGGCTGATATAACAGAGATGGTGGGAGATCGGGTCATTTCTTTGATCGGTGCCTTTGGTAACCCCAAGGTCTCCAATGTTTATTTTAAAATTTCAAGCATTTTTTGGCTAAGAAGCAGCTAGCTCGGAGCCTTTAGTAAACTCAAGGACTTTAAGAATTAATTTTAAAATTTCAAGTATTTTCTTGCTGAGAAGTAGAAGAGAAGGGAAGCTAGAACAACCCCAAGAACTTCTAGGTTTAATTTTAAAATTTCAATTATTTTCCGATTGACAAGGTGATGTCAAACATCTACTACTTTTTTTTAACTTTAAAATACTACTAAATTTTTTTTATATATAAAATTTGAAACTTTCATGCTAAAATAACTCCGCAATTAAAAGTCTTAAATGGATAAAAATCTATAAACGTCAATCACAAAAATTATATGTCAACATTCAAAATAAGCCAAAATTAAACTTCAAAATAAATCATAAATCTCTAAATGAAAAATCCTCAAAATCTTTTCGTAAAATTTTAAATACTAATTAAGTAAATAAATGCGGAAAATCAATGTCCTTCGGGAGTGTACTGTCGGACTCGATCCACTCAAGCGTCAGTGCCTCCGTCAATCTCATCCTCACCTGAAACCATCCAAGCCTAGTGAGTTTAATGATTCAGCACGTTTTAGCCATGAGTAACAAAAAATACATATATATGCTTATGCGTAAAAATCATACTTTTATTTTAAATGACTAGCGTAAATTTGTAAGCATAAATAAATCATAAATCATTTAATCGTAAAGTTTTTCATCATCATATATAATTTTGGGTGAAGTTTGATCATTGAAAGTGATTAGTTGTAATCGTATCATGTGGTCGATTAATCAGTATTAGCTCACCATTGCGCATGATGACGGACACTAGACACCGCCGTAAGTGAAAATACGATCGTCGGGCTCCCTCTAGGGCCTTCTCCCGTAAACGGACTCCCTCTGGGCCTTCTCCCTCAAGATATTCCAAATCATATCATATCATGTTTGTCATAGTCAATTCATATCTTTCAAAATATTTTCCTTTCCTTTTTTTATTCATGAAATATTATATCCTTTCCGAATTCGTAAAATAACATTTTAACAGGAAAAATCGTACAGGTTTAGCATAAATCATAAAATTCGGTATTTTCATCATAAACGTTTTAAAATATCATTTAGCATATATTATGATTCTTCAGGACACTGTCAAACCTTTCGTACTACCCGGGATGTAAAGTGACAATTTTACCCTTGGAATCCAAAATTCCCGATTTTGATGTTTTCTTACTTTTATTGACTCAAGCCTATCCCAAATCATCATATAAGATTAAAATTGATTTCTAATATTTTTCTTAGACGTAAACCCAAGCCTTTCAATTTATTGACTTATTAACTAAATCGTGAAGCGTTTTAATCCCGAATAAATTCCAAATTTAATATTTTCTTTTCAAATTTTAAACATAAGCTTTTCATACCCTATCTATCCTCATGAACCATGAATCGAACCACCCAGACCCGTGGTTCGAACACTTATTATCTCCTAAGCCACAACCGAGCTCTAACCTTAAGCTAGTCACATTTCTTCCCAATTCCTCGAACCACCCTCGAGCCACCTAGGACAAGACCACATCCAGACCCTCTTGGACCCTTCCTGACCTAGCCTAGACCAGCGCACCAGCCCCTAGAATCTGCAAACCAGCCGCACACCCAGCCCACCTCGAACCCTTTCTAGCCCTCCAGTTGCAGCCACAAAGGGCCTGGTCCACGCCCTGGCGCTGCCTCACCTTGGCCGAGCCCATCAAGTGCCAATACTCCATGAATCCCTAACTTCTAACCTAACCATGCATGGCTCCCTTTCTTTTTCATGTCCAGCTTTCATATCGTCCCTAAACGACCTTTTTTTTCCATCACTCAATCATCCTATATTGGCAGCATGTCTCTTAGAATTCATAACGTTCACAAAAGAATCATAAAATCATCAAAAATTTGAAAATAATCATCCAAACGTTATACGATTTTTACTCAAATATTTTTCATGTCCAAATACATTAAACATGCATAATATGATTTGAATGGTACATCAAAAGATTTTAGAAGCGTGCCTTTCCATTTAAAACGCCCGAATATACGATCGTTGGCGTGGGTTGCGAAGGAGGACGAACAGGCGACGAAAACTCCTTGATTTTGCTTTTCAAATTTTCGAAAATTTGTGTGTGAAGTGTGTGTGTGTGTTTCGGCTTCTATGGAGTCCAAAGAACCCTAGAATTCTTATTCATTTTTCGAAAATTTTATTTTAATGGGTTGGGATTTTGGACTTTTTGGTTTGAGATTAATTTGGCCTTCTAATCTTAGGTAAATTAAGTCCAATAATACCTATTTAATTGAAAAATAAAAGTTTACAAAATTTGTTTTCAAAAATAATAATTTGTGGGCCTTTAAAAGTCCTTAGTTTGACTAAAATCGGTTTTCTGGATAAACTCTAGCTCGTCTCATAAAATAATTTGAGCTCCAATATTTTAAGAAAATTTTAATCATATTTAATCATATTATTAAGCCTCAAAAATATTTATCAAAAAATATTTTATCTTGTTCGTCTCCGGTCTCCTTTCCCAGACCTATTATCGAATATTCGGATAAAATCTTTAATTCTCATGAAATCATGCACTTAGACCGACCTTCAATCATATACTCTATATCATCTAAGCATTTAAAATCGATTGAATAAAGAATTTAAATAATTTAACTAATTTGCATGCATGCTACGTGGGTTAACTTTTGGACGTTACAAGATGAGATGGATACTAGGACTATGTCATAGCTCGGAGCCCTTGGTAACCCAAGCAGTCTGAGGTTTAATTTTAAATTTTCAAATATTTTTCGGGTAAGAAGCAAGGAGATGGCAAGCTAGGGTTTGTATTAGTTCGGAGCCCTTCGTAAGACCAATGAATCCGAGGTTTAATTTTAAAATTTCGAGTATTTTTATGCTGAGAAGGAGAGGAGATGCCCTTGGTAACCCTTAAGGACTCCAAATTTACTTTTAAGTTTTCAATTATTTTCTGGCTGAGAAGTAAATGAGATGGAGAGTTAGGACTATGTACTATCTCGGAGCCCTTGGTAACAGGACTCCGAGGTTTAATTTTAAAATATCAAGTATTTTTCGTCTGAGAAGAGAGGAGACGGGGAGCTAGGACTATGTTCTAATTTGGAGTCCTTGGTAACCTCAAGAAGTCCAAGTTTTAATTTTAAAATTTCAAATATTTTCTTGGTGAGGAGCAGAGGATATGAGTCCTGGCTCGGAGCTCTTGTTAACCCCAATGACTCCAATGTTTAATTTTAAAATTTTAAATGTTGTGACCGAGAGTCAAAGGAGATAGTGAGATCAAGCTATGTCCTAGCTCAGATCCCTTGGCAACCCCAAAAATCCTAGGTTTAATTTTAAAATTTCTAGTAGTGGTTGTGTGCAGCTCAAACAATGTCATAGCTCAGAGCCCTTGACAACTACAAGGGCTCTAATGTTTACTTGACAAAGAGGCAATGAGTTTGGTTCTTTATTTGTAGTCAAGCTGGTTATTATTCATTATTTTGGTAAAGCTCATGGTTACACAAAGTTCATTTTCCTTTGCTACACCAAGTGCCTTTCAAGGTGATCTCATAAACTTTATTAGTCGATGCTTTCTGAATTATGTTTAAATATGTGCCAACATGTTGGAAGATCAACTAATTCGAGTTCTAACCTTCGATTAACTCGTAATTTGAAAGGAAAATTGGTGATACCCCATAGGAAAGGTCACAATTAAAATTATATAGTCAGACCAATTTATAGTGGAATACGTAGCTCGGATAAACTGGAAAATCATTTGAAAAGGCCTTGCATTGGCCTGTCTCTCAAGTTTTGGCCCTTGTAAAGAGTTCCCAACATGCAGATCTCCTAGATAGGCAACCTCCTAACCTGTTGAGCTCCTAGCTGCTTGACTTACTTGAAATCCTATCTCCTAGCTAGCCGACCTCCTAACTTAGATATTGAGAAGATCTGACGATGTGCCAATTTTGGAGTGAGGTTTGATGTGACCTCTACTCCGTAAAGGTAAACAAATCTTTTAAGATAAGTACTATTTGAATGTATGTGAGGACGATCGTTTGAATATCTATATCAGGCATACAAAAAGAGTGGTCTACGGTAAAGACGGATAATGTTCCCGAGGTCGGCTGTACAGTTGTCCTCCTACAAGGGACAAAATGAATGTCTACCTCCCGTACAACAAGATCTCATAAGATGATTTGATTACCTCAATTTGGGAAGTCAAGGGAAATAATATATCCGATTTTAATTTATATATTTTATTGATTTAAATTATTTCCCTAATATACTTTTCCTTGTAGATTTGATTGAGTAAATATTCAATATGATTTTACCTTTGTTAGACAATGAGATATTAATTCAAATATATTCGAAGATTTGTTATTTGTGATACTAAATTGATGATATATGGTATTAGTGTTTAAAAAGAGTTTATTCATAATAAAACTCTTACTTTCTTTGTGTTTTAGGTTTCCTTGTGGAGATAGAATTCTTCATCTATAAATAAGAGGTCAAGGACATTGGTGAAGGCTGCTTCGTTATTGATCATACACACATACACATAGTGAAGCATTTCAGAGCAATATAATTCTCGAAGCCGTTGCTGATTAAAGAGTGGTGATTGCGTGTTGCCTTGAATGTTGTGAACATTTGCAGACAACATCTGTGAAGAAGTTGGCCGAAGACTGTTTTTCGTGGCTTCCATTTTGGCTCACGTTTTTAGCTTTCTTGTTTAAGTTTTATTATGGTTATTTTGTTTTAGAAAGCATTTGTTTTCTCAACGTGTTGAGGAAATTGATTTTTGTCATAATCACTAGTGATAGGTTTTTGTGTAAACATTGTGGTTTTCTAGTGATTAATTTTTGCCATAAGGCACCGCACAAGTATTTATACTTGTGCATATTTAATCTTGTCCATTTATTTATTTTAAGCGAATTTGTGTTACAAACTTTAAATTTCCGCTGCATGTTGTCCGAGATGTTGTAACATCTGCCACAACATTTAATTCTGATAAAATACGAATTTGCTATTTTAATTGCTGTTTACATATTTACTCATAACTGTCAAACAACGTTTTCTTACAAGTGGTATCAGAGCTTACTCTTGATATACTAAGTGCTGATTCTGGTTTTTGTTTTTGATTGACAGATATATTCAAATGGACACATCACTTGCCAACGCAGCACTTCGACCACCAGTCCTAGATGGAACCAATTACAGTCTATGGAAGGTCAAAATCAGATACTACATAAAATTCATAGATGAAAGGGCATGGCAGCGTGTTATCAATGGATGGACCTCTCTAATCATGTTAGATCAAGATGGTGACAGCTTGCCAAAACCTGAAACTGACTGGACTGCTGATGAAGTACAAAATTCAAACTACAACTCAAAGGCCTTGAATGCTATCTTTACGTATGTTGACGTGAATATGTTCAGTTTGATCACAAACTGTACTTCTGCTAAAAGTGCATGGGATATCCTCCAAAGACACTATGAAGGTTCTGAAAGTGTACGACGAACCAGATTGAGGATGCTCACTTCCAAATTGGAGATGATGAGGATGGAAGAATCTAAAAATATATTAGACTATGATCGTCGCCTACGGGAAATTGCTAATGAGGCGTTCAGTCTTGGAGACCCTATCTCCAATGAACGTTTAGTTAGCAAGGTCCTTCGCTCTTTGCCCGAAAGATTCAACATAAAAATTTGTGCAATAGATGAGGCTAAGGACACTTCTCAAATGCCTTTGGATGATCTTATTAGTTCACTTCGTACCTTCGAAATGAGCATGGACATGCAAAAGAAGGACAAGGGGAAGACAATTGCATTCCAAGCCTCGAATGACTCCTACAATGAACTCCTTCAATTTTCCCAAGAAGTCAATGATTCTGATCTTTGCGAAGATTCTATCTCCTTTATCACAAAGAAATTCGGGGATTACTTGAAAAGAATCAGAAACAAGAAGAGGGATGCACAACCATCGAAATTTCCAAGTCTTCCACCTCTCGAAAGGCCACAAAGGTTCCCTGCCAAGAACAATTTCAACCAAAGAATGATGTCAAGGGACAATCTAATGCAAGGAAGTATGATTCGGTGCAGTGTAGAGAGTGCCAAGGTTTCGGTCACTATGCTAATGAATGTGCCAACAGATTACGCAAGAACAAAGGCTATAACGTTTCCCTAAGCGATGAAGAATCTGATGTTGAGGAGAAGCCCACTGATAAAGATAATCAAACCTCCTTGACGGCATTATTGACAAAAAAACACTGGCTGCAAGTGAATCCTTCAGGTGTTGCCCTAGGTGTTGCCACACCTGGCCGCAACATCTGTGAAAAATCAGTCTGCTTCAAATCTACAACTTCTGGAAATTCGAGTGAAGATGATATGGAGGCTGATAGTGAAGAACTCACTCTTGAGAGTGTGCAAAAGCTCTATGAAGAGTCGTTTGAAGATTGGGCCAAAAGAAACAAGTTGAACTCAAGTCTCATGAAGGAGAACATCGATCTAAAAGCCGTGGTTGCCAAACCTGAAGTAATCCTAGGCAAAAAGGATTTGGAACTAGGTAAGACCAATGATGAACTTCAAAAGGCAACTGAAACCTTGTCCAAGTTTAGTTCAAGCACATCCAAGCTTGATTCCATACTATTGATGGGAAGAGATGACAAGAAAGGTTTAGGGTTCAAAGATAGTGTGTACGAAATAGGTGAATCTTCCAAGTCTACTGTTTTTGTGATGAGAAAAGCTGATACATCTCCACAACCACAATCCAAGTCTCCAATCAAAAGCTCTCCACCGAAAAAACAACATACTACACATATTCCTAAGAAAAAACTCAGGTATGTATGTCATTACTGTTTTAAGCCTGGACATATCAGGCCCTACTGTTTTAAACTCAAGGATGACTGCTTGAATTGAAAGACGAGTCGAATGTTGCCCCGAATGTTGTCCAACACTTCCCGCAACACCTCCCACCATCGACCTACAGTAAGACAAATTTGTGTCCCAAAGATAAAAACTCACTGTAAAGTTGTCTATATTTCGTTAAAAACTAACACTGCAGGTCATTGGTACTTTGATAGTGGAAGCTCACGCCACATGACAGGGTCAAGAGAACAACTTATCGATTATGTTGAACAAAATTGTGGTAGAGTAACCTAGGGAGGAGGAGCTAAAGGAAAAATTGTGGGAAAGGGTACATTGAATGTCGAAGGACTACCAAAGCTCCACAATGTGCTTCATGTTGAAGGATTAAATTCGAATTTGATAAGCATAAGCCAATTGTGTGATGATAATTTGCTTGTTAAGTTTTATAAACATACTTGTGAAGTTTTTGATGAAACTAATTTATGCATTATGACAGGTACAAGGTCTTCGGATAATTGCTATCAAATAGTTGCAGAACTTTCATGCAAACATGTGCAAATCACCGAACTTGACCTTTGGCATCAAAAACTCGGCCATGCAAATTTCAAAACCTTGAAGAACCTGAGTAAGTATAATGCAGTAAGAGGTATGCCTAATCTTTCATCTAGAATACCATATGTGTGCGGAGATTGTCAAAAAGGAAAACAGACTCCCATGTCGCACCCAGTGTTGCCAACATCTGGGACAACATGCTGTCTAGAATTGCTACACATGGATCTTATGGGTCCAATGGAAGTGGAAAGCTTTGGAGGTAAGAAGTATTCGTTTGTATGTGTTGATGATTTCTCACGATATTTATGGGTAAGTTTCATTAGGGAGAAATCAGACACTTTTGATATGTTTAAACAATTGGTCACAAGAATCTCAAACTTCCATAATTTAAAGGTGAGAAGGATCAGGACTGATCATGGTAAGGAATTTGAAAACTCTTTATTCTCATCCTTTTGTAACAAGAAGGGGATTTCACATGAATTTTCAGCACCAAAAACCCCACAGCAAAATGACATTGCCGAACTTAAGAACAGAACTTTGCAAGAAATGGCAAGGGTGATGCTAGCTTCAAAGAATATCTCAAAGCGTTTTTAGGCAGAAGCCCTTAATACAGCATGCCATATTTCGAACAGGGTCTATTTAAGAAGTGGTTCAACCATGACTTCTTATGAAATCATCATGGGAAAGAAGCCTAATCTGAAATAATTTCATGTTTTTGGTTGTGTTTGTTACACTTTGAATGACATGGATCAACTTGCAAAATTTGACTCAAAAAATGATAAGTGTTTTTTTTCTGGATATGCAAATAATAGTCAAGCTTATCGCATGTTCAATTTACGACTAAGACTATTATGGAATCCATTAATGTTGTTTTTTATGATTGTGCAGATCTCAAGAAGAAAACTACTGAAGATGATGTGGAAGACCTACTGGGCAATCCAATTTCACTGGAAAATACAGATGTTGCCCCAGATGTTGCGACATCTGGCACAACATGCAAAAATAAAGTCACTGAATCACAAGAAGATGCTCACAGTGATGATGATGCAGTAGATGATGGACCAAGTATTCCAAACAAAATTCAAAAGAACCATCCATCATCTCAAATAATCGGAAATGTGCTTGGAGATGTCCAAACCCGTAAGAAAGAAAAATTTGATTATCGAAAAATGACTGGACTTATATGTATGAGCTCTACATACTCACAGGTTAGATTTTCATGTTTTATATCCAATTTGGAACCTAAAAATGTTGATGAAGCTTTAAAAGATGAATTTTGGATATGCATGATGAGCTTGAGCAATTTGTTCGAAATGATGTGTGGAACTTGGTTCCACCTCCTGATCATGGTAACATAATTGGTACAAAATGGATTTTTAAGAATAAAACTGATGAATCGGGAAACATCATTAGAAACAAAGCAAGGTTGGTTGCTCAAGGGTATACACAGGTTGAGGAGGTTGACTTTGATGAGAACTTTGCTCCTGTTGCCCGGATTGAGTCAGTCAGACTATTGCTATCTATTGCATGCTACATGAAAATCAAAAATTTTCAAATGGATGTTAAAAGTGCATTTTTAAATGTAATTTTGAGTGAGGAAGTGTATGTTAGACAACATCCACACCATTTGGATCATGTCTACAAATTGAAGAAGGCACTTTATGGTTTGAAGCAAGCACCACGTGCATGGTATGGGAGATTGACTGAATATCTACTTGAAATTGGCTTCAAACGAGGTGAGGTAGGCAAAACTTTTTTTATTCAAAAGTCCAAAGGTTATATTCTTATTTGTCAAGTCTATGTTGATGATATAATCTTTGGTTCTTCATCACAAAGCATGCTAATGATTTTGTTGAGTGCATGTCATCTACTTTTGAAATGAACATGGTTGGTGAGTTGAGTTTCTTTCTTGGTTTGCAAATAAAACAAATGCATGATGTCATCTTTTTTGTGTCAAAGTAAGTATGCTAAACATTTGATTAAGAAATTTGCAAATGAAAACACAAAACACATGAGAACTCCTATCGGCTCGAGTGAAAAATTGTGCAAAGATGATGTTGCCGAAAATGTTGACAACACCTTATATCGCAGCATCATAGGTAGCCTTCTGTATTTGACAGCCAGTCGCCCTGACATCATGTTCAGTGTATGCTTATGTGCTAGATATCAATCCAATCCTAAAATCTATCATTTAAAAGCCGTGAAACGGATCTTACGTTACATAGCCGGTAGTATTGACTTAGGATTGTGGTACACTCATGAAACCAACTCTAATCTGGTAGGATTTTCTGATGCTGATTGGGCTGGTGATTTAGATTATAGAAAAAGTACATCTGGAGGTTTCTTTTATCTTGGCAATAATTTGATCTCATGGCATAGTAGGAAACAAAATTTTTTCACTTTTAACTGCTGAATCTGAATATATGGCAGCTGGAAGTTGTTGTTATCAACTTTTCTGGATGAACCAAATGATCGAAGACTATGGACTTAAGAGTGAAACTTTAATTGTGTACTGTGATAATTCTAGTGCAATTAATATTTCAAAAAATCCAGTACAACACTCTCGAACTAAACACATTGACATTAGGCACCACTTTATTCGAGATCTGGTAGAAAAAGGATTGATTTGAATTGAATTTGTTGGTACAAATAATCAAATGGCTGACATATTCACAAAAGCATTACATTTTGAGAGATTCTCCAACATTAGGAAATCTCTCAGCATATGTTCTGTATAAATATTCATAGATGTTGTCCCAGATGTTGAAACATCTCGGACAACACCTAACTTGCATGTGCATTTTTAAGACTTAGACATACTGTATTGCATTCATACCGTGATATGTTGTGTTGAAACTGGGTAGCATAAATTTTCTGATGCACTTACAATTCCTTGCTACATTCTAAAAACTTCACACCTATACATGTGAACTTTGTTATTAAGGATTTCAAGAATGGGCATTTGACTCTAATCAATGTGCCAAGTAACCCGAAAGATTAAAATATAATCATGGATATTGTTGGCTCTGTGATTAGAAAGAAAGATGGAAAAAGCTGCCTAAAGTAGCCCAATGAAGGCTGGACTTTTAGTGTGGGAGCTACCCCTTCCAAAATATTATCACAGAAATAGAAGAAAATGGAAAAAGCTACCTAGAGGAGTCCATTGAAGACTGTTTCTCTAGTGTGGGAGCTGCCACTTCTATGTTCAGAATGTTGATAAGTTAGTATGAAGAAAAACTGAAAATTACGTTTCTGGAATTGTGCGTGTTGTCAGAAGATGTTGCCAACATTTGAGACAACACTTCATCTGTACACATATATCATATTCGCTCTCATGTTTCTATTTATGATACATTCTTTTATTAGGTATCCATAGGTCATGCATAAACATAACTTTGTAAATTCTGTCATGTCATAAGGATATTCGTATGTCAACAAAGGAAAACTCTATAAAAATCCAATTTTTGCAGGAAATCAAATTCACGTGTTCTTTAATGCTTAGTGGAGTTAAATTTGAAATGAGCAATTGTTCTGAAAATCATTTTAACATCTGCACATAATTATCATAGTAAGTTTCGAAGGGAGTAAAGGTTATTTAATCTGCCCGTTTTCTTTTTACCGTTAGATTTAATAAGTTATTTTTTTTGTTACCGTTGCACTGTGTTGTGATTATCCTCTTATTTTTTACACCGCCTAACACACAACATACGCATCCTTACTGTTCTGAAAACCCTCGAAAAATTACACCAGAAATCTCTCTTTTCTCTCTGAAATTTTCCTCTACTGTCATCTCTAAAACTTTTTATTTACAATCCATGGCAGGAAAGGGTTTTGATCCCCATGATATTCGGAGTGAAATGGGACACATAGAAGATGTTGCCCCTAATGAGACAACATCCACTATCGAATCGCTCCTACCGTTGGTACTTGCTGTTGAAGAACCGGTGCCCTTGGAAGTAATTGCCCTAGGAGAACCTGGGAATGAAATTGATCCTGATAATCCACTGGATTTTGCTACTGTCAATAAGGCGTGCCCGCCTCCTCCTCCAGTTAGAAGATCGAAAAGACAGGCAGGATATCATCTTGACTTGACAATGTCCAAGCGATTTCGTCGCAAAGGAGAGGGGCCCAGCCGACCATCTCTTGTTGATTCTGAAAACTCCTCCAGTTATGATTCTGGGGATGCAAACTACTAGTTTGTGGCCCGCAATAAGACTGCCTCTCCGCCTCAGGAAAGTAGTTCGTATGTGGCAAAATACGGGGATGACTTGTGGCTAGGGGTGAAAGGCCAACCAAGATCAGATATAGCTGGTTTTCCGCGAAATCTATTTCAGTAGAGCGTATGATGTCGATGGCCTGAGGTAGAGCACTCAATGGGCTAGGGTGGCCCCATTTCGCCTTACCAACCCCAAGGAAACTCAGAATACAGGCCTAGATCGTTTGTACAGACAGACTTTATGGGTGCTAAGATCCAAAGTTGAGAGGGAAACAGCCCAGATCGTACGCTAAGGTCCCTAAGCAATCACTTAGTGGAAAAGGAAGTGATCGAGCGATGACAACCAGGAGGTGGGCTTGGAAGCAGTCATCCTTTGAAGAAAGCGTAATAGCTCACTGGTCTAGCTCCATGGCACCGAAAATTTATCAGGGCTCAAGTGATTCACCGACGCGACGAGACCTTGAAAGCTGCTTTTTCAAGTGTCAGTAGCGGAACTTTCTGTCAACCGGGGAAGGTTTTTGGTGACAAGACCTGGAGATATCAGAAGTGAGAATGCTGACATGAGTAACGAGAAATCCTGTGAAAAACACGATCGCCCGCCAGTGTTCCAGCGAAGCCACTGAATCTGATGAGGGCACACTCCATGTTCCTCCACCAAAGCCCTCACCATCTACTGAAGAAGAAATCACGTTGGCCCAATTTATGGCCAACTTGAAAAATCCAAAGTTTGAAGCCTCTGCTGTTCCTGTTACTCCCCAAGAATCTAAGAAGTCCACTGACTCCAGCAGTCCTACTGATAAATCTGCTGAGGTAAATGACATCCCTGAAGTACACGAGGCTCTGGACGAAGATGTTGTCGAAGATGTTAAGGACACCTCCGACAACACTGATCTCAGTGAGTATGATCTGGACAGTAACTTCAATACCAAGTTCTATACTGAGACATCATTCTCCAACTGAGATCTCTACACCAACCGAGAGTTTATTGAAGAACGCAATGCAGATATGGAAGCTTTCTCCCGAAACAATCTGATTAATTTTCTCAAGTCCCGCGGTGTGTTCTCTACCGTCTCCTCTGTACTCCCTTATTGCCGTAAAGTTGTGCTTGAATTCTATAGCAACCTCTCATCGGGTGTGGGCGATGCGAGATCGGCTAAGTTTGGTCAAGTCTTTGTGCGCAACAGTGTGTATAATTTCGACCCTCATGTCATCAATACTCACTACAGCACACCTGAAATTGATGAAGGTCCTCAACCGGATCTTAATGAGGTAATCTCTGTCCTAACTGATGGATTGCTTACCAAATTTCCTGCCCATCCACATAAGGTCTCCGCTGCCAATCTCACGTCCCTATACTCAACCCTGCATAAGATTGCCATCCGAAATTGCACCCCAACCACCAACACCACTGTGGTAACCAAGTCTCAGGCACTAACCCGGTTTGCCATTGGCAACTGCACCTTACACTTTGGGCGTCTCGTCTTTTATACTGTTATGCACTATGCAAATGGAGGATTGAAGTCATCCAAGCTCCCATTTCCTTCTCTCATTTATGGAATCTTGGAGTCACAGGGGTTCATTAAGGACATCACAGAACAATCCACAAATGCGAGTGAGTTACTGAAGATTGCCCCCGCTCTCTTCAAGGGACATCGAAAGGTAGACCTTCCATGGATCGACCCGACCACAGAACCTCCTGCTTCTGGGCCTTCTAAAGGCTCCACCTCTCATACACCAACCAATGGTTTTGTGAAGATTACCGTAGCTGGAGTTCAGGCTCACCTCAATCATTCTCTTAAAAAGATCTCCCAAACTAAGGCAGACCTGGCATATTATGAGGATTTAGCTGCCGACCTCAGGCTCATCTTGGAAGTAGGTGTCTTTCTCGGAAAAAAGGAGGAGATGCTGATCAAAGAGCAGCAGCTGGTCCATCTGGGACCAAGGAAACTGATATGGAAGAGGATGACAGTGATGAAGAAGAAGAGGATGGAGATGATGATGATGATGTTTAGGTGATTAGAGTTCCTTTTAATGTTTTTAATTTTGTTCTTATTTGTCTGTTTAATTCCCTTTCCAGTGTTCTTATTTTGCTAATATGAAACTGTTGCATGTGTTGTCTCAAGTGTTGCCAAAAATTCTAACACCCGTACTAACAGTATTTTATTCAGGGGGAGAAAATCTCTAACTTAGGGGGAGTTGATTTGAGTTTAACAAGGATAAATGGGTTTGATCTCATTTTGTCCAAGAAAGGCAAAAAGGGGGAGATTGAAGGGAAATAATATTTTCGATTTTAATTGATATATTTTATTGATTTAAATTATTTTCCTAATATACTTTTCCTTGTAGATTTGATTGAGTAAATATTCAATATGATTTTACCTTTCTTATACAATGAGATATTAATTCAAATATATTCGAAGATTTGTTATTTGTGATAGTAAATTGATGAGATATGGTATTAATGTTTTAAAAAAATTTTATTCCTAATAAAATTCTTATTTTCCTTGTGTTTTAGGTTTCCTTGTGGATATAGAATTCTCCATCTATAAATAAGAGGTCAATGACATTGGTGAAGGCTGCTTCGTTATTGATCATACACACATACACATAGTGAAGCATTTCAGAGCAATATAATTCTCGAAGCCGTTGCTGATTAAAGAGTGGTGATTGCGTGTTGCCTTGAATGTTGTGAACATTTGCAGACAACATCTGTGAAGAAGTTGGCTGAAGCCTGTTTTTCGTGGCTTCCATTTTGGCTCACGTTTTTAGCTTTCTTGTTTAAGTTTTATTATGGTTATTTTGTTTTAGAAAGCATTTGTTTTCTCAACGTGTTGAGGAAATTGATTTTTGTCATAATCACTAGTGATAGGTTTTTGTGTAAATATTGTGGTTTTCTAGTGATTAATTTTTGCCATAAGGCACCGCACAACTATTTATACTTGTGCATATATTATCTTGTCCATTTATTTATTTTAAGCGAATTTGTGTTACAAACTTTAAATTTCCGCTGCATGTTGTCCGAGATGTTGTAACATCTGCCACAACATTTAATTCTGATAAAATACGAATTTGCTATTTTAATTGTTGTTTACATATTTACTCATAACTGTCAAACAACGTTTTCTTACAGGAAGACTCAGCTCCCAACCTAGGGCGTGAGCCCCAAGGATTTGCTAAAACATGTAATCTTTTGATTCTTGGTAACTCATTCTCTTTATAAATATCGGGTTTGATTTTATTTTATGGAAGGCATTAACTCTTATTTTAAGTATAATTTTGATAGCCAAATTTTAATTTGAGAATCGGAAAAGATACGTCGAAAATCACCTTCTACCCCCTTCTAACATTCTTTATCGTGATTTTAGGTGTTGCCTAAGTATCCATGTTCTTTTATCGGCAGCAACTTCACCTCTTCAGTGGGCATCATATTTATACAACAAAAAATAGGCAAACTATTGTGTGAACGGTCTCACGGGTCGTATTTTGTGTGACAAATATCTTATTTGAGTCATCCATGAAAAAATATTATTTTTTATGATAAGAGTATTACTTTTTATTGTGACTATCGGTAGGGTTGACCCGTCTCACAGATAAGATTCGTGAGACCGTCTCACAAGAGACATACTCCAACAAATATCATCGTGAACCCGAAATATGTGATATTTTATATCACCAAAAAAATTATTTTATTTTATTTTATTATTATTTTGTTGAAAAATCATTGGATCATGCTATCGCATAACCCTCAGCATGTAGTGAGATTCAATTGCAAAATTTATATACTTGTTGAACATTATTATTACGATTTTACCAAAAAGTAAAATGTGGGTTTGTCACTAAAAAAATATTATTAAATTCGAGGGTGTGTTTGAATGTGTGAAGATCTCGTAAATTTTATTTTCAAATCCTTCGTCCAAATATACATAATTATGTTTGCATGATTGTTAAACTCGTAATTTTGAAATTTTTTAACTTTCAATTCCTTTTTGTCACGTTTTCACTTATAACAATAGATTTCAAATTCTTATTACATTGAGTCATTTAAAATACACTCCTTTGAAATATAATCTGTTAAATGTTTTTCTTAAATCAAATCAATTAATCCAATATAAAACGAATTTAAGTTTGAGTCTTGTGTAATGTTCATTAACTCTATATTGGATTAATTTCCTTAGTTTGGGTTTTGTAATTATAAAGCGCACGAAATTTAAATGATATTTTTAAATTTCAAATCTAACTTACCATAGACCCCTACGATTTGATATTTGCTGAAAATAATTAATAATAACTTCATTCTCCAAATTACGGAATATATTATTCTCAATATGAATAATTAAACATATCTACCAAAATAACTTCATTCTTCACATTTTCTTGTAAAATATCTAAACACACGTATCTACCAAAATAATTTTTAAAATATTCAATCAATTGAAGATGCGAAGACACAATATATGTTATTGAGACGAGTTGTAACAAGCGGTTTAATGAGCATTTGACCATCATTATTGAGATGAGTTGTAACGATCGGTTTAATGAGCATTTGACCACCATTAATAGCCACTAAATCGAGTTGTAACAGCTGGTTTAATGAGCATTTGACCACCATTATTGAGACGAGTTGTAATGGCCGGTTTAATACGCATTTGACCACCATTAGTAGCTACTAAATGCTCTTAAAATCGAGATTAACCACCATTAAATGAGCAATAAAGGCTGCACCTTTTAGCTACTCATATTGACCTATAAGTAGTGGCCAAATGCTAGAGAACTCGCACCACCATCCAAGCACAAAAATTTTCCAACCTTGGAAGCATCTACAGCAAATTCTCGAGCCCCTTAGGCAACATCTTGGAGCTATATCCAATTTCATTTTATGATCCAAGTTACTGGTCAAGTTCGAGCTAATTTCTGTCCAAATTCGAAGCTTTGCAACAGCTGTTTTCGAAGCATTAATCGAGCAGCCTTTCTGCTCGCAGTCTTAAAGATTTACAAATTGTAAGTGAACTTTTGTTATATATAATTCTTCGTAAGTGATTTTTTTACATATAAAGTTTGGCATACTTGTTCTTTGTAGGTGTTCTTATGTATATTAGATAAAGTTTTGCACACTTATTTTGTTCTGTAAGTGGGCTTTTGCTATATATATTTCTTCGTAAATGGGTTTTTGCTATATTTTATGTACACTTGTATTTCATAAGTGTACTATTTGATATATATTGACATACTTGTTCTTCATAAGTATGTCTACGTTTTCACAAAAATAAATTATGTATGTTTCTTGAAATTCGATCGGCATATGTTATTCCTTCGATTTGCTAAATAATATTTGAAAGCATGTTTGAGAAAAATATTTTGAAGGCACGATTATGATTCTCATTTGAAATGATCAGGAAATTCTGATATTTGATTTGATTATAAGATGATTTTCAGTGTCATTTGTTTGATTTAATATGATATGATATGATTTATATATGTTGTCTGTGTGCATGATATACGATATATATATGCATTTGTTATCAACTATGATCGATCGACCCCTACTTGCTGAGTATTTACAAAAATACTCACCCCTTACTTCCTTCTCTCATATAAGAACAAGGAACAAATTGAGGAAGAATAACAAGAATATTCCTGGAGAGGTGAAGATGTCAATTCGTAACGAGCCCAATCATGTTATTTCGTTTTTATTTTTTTACACTTCCGCATTTCGTTCAAGTTTTGTAAAGACATTGATATGATTTATGAAATAGACTGGTTGGATATTTGATTACTACGAGGCTTGTTGTTTAAAAATTGTGTGATTATGAAACAACATCGATGTCGAGACCTAGGGGCGTAGCCAAGATTTTAAAATAGGGTGGGCTAGACATTGAAAATGTAAATATTATTTAATATTTTTTTTAATTTTTTTGCTGTATTTTGTATAATAAAAACTAGATAAATTTTAAAAATCATCTTAAGAATTTAATATATTAAGATACATGATAAATATCATTTATAATAATGAACTTTTAAAATAATTTCATAATAAAGTAAGTAAAAAAATTGATTGTACATATGACATTATTCATTCAAATAATTTAGTTATACAATTTTTTACTCGAATAATTATCACTTAATTTAATTACTATTTAGTATTTATATAATTTTAGTATATTCAATATATTTATGTAAATACATATTTATAATAAGAACAACACAAATATATATATAAAGTGTAGAATTAGAATGAGTAAATATATAAATTAAGATAACCACATAGATATAGAATAACCTCAAATACTAGATTATTTAAAATTCATACAAATCCATGTATTAAAATTTTGCTCAGTACCTAAAATTCCTAATACATAACTATATATATACACATTAATCTCGAGGCTACGATGGGCTTTACCCTAGCCCCTAGTGAAGCTACGCCCCACATGACTAAACCCGGATTCAGGGTGTGACATAAGAGATTAACAATCAAAGTGAATAATTACAATCAACAAATATATAACAAAATCTAAAACAACCAAGAAATTTCCATAATAAACTAATTAGGGTTCGAATTTATATACTTGTGAGAATAATATCTCCATCGGTCAGTAAGAAGAAAGACAATTCTCTTTCACTCGTCGAACATGGACGACTAGTTGACAGTAAATGATTTTAAAGATATATTATTGTTTTACTNTATATATATATATATATATAGATGAGAACAAGACAGGATAGAAAAAAGGGATGTGGGGGAGTGGGGGCTTGGTAGGGTGGCCTTGCCAAGTCTTTTTTATACGTTTTTTCAGTTCGTTCAATAGCTGTGCATTTTTGGCTGCTTATTGTTGCATACATCGTGCTTGGTGACTTGGGATATATTATATTATTTGTGTGATAATGTTCAATTTGCGTATGACATCTCATTAATTAAATAATGGTTGATCTATCTTTGGGACACATAAGCATATTTTCCATGTCATCATATTTTTACTCATCGACTATAAATGATCCAAGAACTCGGTTTAACGATTTATCTGTTTAGGATATCTGAAAACTATTATAGCTCGACCACTGTTTTTGTTAGTGTATGACCGAACGTTTGCTATTTTACAAAAAAAGCTATAGAAGATGTTAATGGCGCAACGCAACTCAAATATTTTAAATCATACAGTAGCTCAAACATCATGTTTCGATTGCTCTACCAAGAAAGACAATTATTGCACTCAACAATCTCTCTCAATATTTGCATTACTTGCAGTCAACTATGATAACAATTGTAAGGTCGAGCGTTTGCTGCTTTACCAAAAGCTATATCTGGTTGTAATTGTGTAACTCAAACCTTTTAAATTGTACAGCAGCTTAAACATCACGTTTCGATTTATCTACGCAACAGGAAAAATTATTGCACCGAACAGTAAGATATCTAACAACTTTAAACTTTCTAGGATATTCTCATACGAGGTGACTATGATTTCTCTCCATTTTCATATTTTGTTTAGTTCAAACTTTCCTCAAGTGATAAATCACAAAAAAAAAAAAAAAAAAGTAGTTTGCGAAGGTCAAATCCATCGCTAAAATCCTATCTAATTTCTTTTGCATTGGTTTTGAATTATGTTCCTATATCGCTCGTCGTTGACTATTAACGACAGATTTTCAAAACCGTTGCAAATTTAGCGACTTTAACCATCCCTAAAATTATCCACGATTTTCTAAACCCGTCACTAAATTATTTATTTTGAATTTTTTAATGAAATTATAGTATTTAACATTTTTATAATTAATAAAAGTATTTACAATTTTATTATATAATCCGACTGATATTATATAAAAAAATTTCAAATCCGACTTATATATAAACTAAAATGTGTAATAAATATTATCAAAAAAATATAATAAAATCCTAGGATATCTCGGTCTCATCATGGTCGTAACCATCACCATCCTCGTGTCCATCATCATTGGCATTGTCATCATTATCGCCATTGTCATCATCGTGGCCCAAGTCATATGATGACCCGATATACTATTGTGAGTAAACGCATCCATGTAAGGATTACGCTCGTATGTTGGTCTGGCGATGATGTAAAGACCCGATATATTGCTATGAGTAACCTTCGTCTATGTAAGGACCCGACGTACAACTGTGAGTACTTACTGTGTATTAAACTTGTTACAAATAATATATATTAAGTGTATTAATAATTATTAATAATAGTTAAATTAAATATTGTAAAAATAGTAATGTTAATAAAAATATAATAATATTTTAAATCACATTTGAATAAACATTCAAGTTCATGAATAATGTATTTGAAATGATACACAAAATTATATATATAGTTACATATATAATAAATGTAAATTTATATAACTACGGAGAAGAGAGTATAAAGAATGAAAATATAGGAGAGTGTGTTGTGTTTTCTTGAATGACTTGATGATGTCTCTATATATAGAACTTTTATCACATATGCTATTATTATTTTCCTATGTGGGACATTCTCATCTACTTATCAATGCCTTACTTGTCCAATATTCTATTCAAATGAACAAGCCCAATAGGCCCAAAGTGCTTTAAGTCCAACAATCCCCTACATGAATGGAATTGAAAGATATTCGACGATTTTCGTTATAAAGTTCAAGAGTTGAATCTTGCATAGGATAGATAGGTATTTCCCTATAAATCTTCTCTTGTGATAGCATAATAATTCACTGGTTGACAGTAGATGTGATGTCTTTGAACTGTACAGCCGTTTGTGTGAACAAAGATATACTTCACACGGGACTCTTCCTGATACCATTCAGTTCTCATGATTGTGTTCGTTTTGGCCATGAACACGTTCCTGGTTCTGCAAAAGGGTCTTGAATTGAGCCTTGTAATTCCTTCGAAGCGATCCCACTTCTCTATCACATAGATGATTTTATATTCTTCTCATCAGAATCATTAAAAGTCGTAAACTTATCCTCAACATTCACTATTTCATAATAATAATGGACTAGGGATAACCACCCACAGTGATTCTCCATATTAGTGCCATTAGGTTGTCCCATTGAACCTAGTTATTGAGATCTCCATTCAGCGTAGGTTGGGTTTTCCTTCGCACCAATTTATTCTATAGGCTCGAGACTCATTTGCATTAGCAGCAACATGAGAAAACAATCGTCTTTCCGAACTCTTGTTGTCTTCCTCAATGCGAAGTCGATCAATGATTTCTTTGATATTCATCTCCTTACGCTTGTGTTTCAGATAGTTTTTGAAATCTTTTCAAGCTAGTGATAGTTTCTCAACAATAGTAGCCACTCGGAAAGTTTCGCTCAACGTCATACTCTCGGCATTAATCTCATGAAGAATCAGTTGGATTTCTTGAACTTGACTAATAATCGACTTAGAATCCACCATTTTGAAATCCAGAAAGCGGCCTACAAGAAACTTCTTGGCCCCGACATCCTCGGTTTTGTACTTTATGTCAAGAGATTCCCATTCTTTAGTTGTTTTCTTTTAGCAGTACACATTGTAGAGCAAATCGGTCAATCCATTCAGTACATAATTTCAGCGTAGGAAATCAGAATGATTACATACCACCAGCGCACTGATGGATTCAACACCTCTCTCACCATCTTTCAATTTAGGAGTATCATCAGACAAGAATCTGGTCAAGTTCAATGTCGTCAAATAAAACTTCATTTTTTGCTGCCACCTCTTGAAGTCCACACCAATGAACTTCTCATGTTTCTCACCGTGACTGGCTGTCACAGCAATCGCAACACGTGGGGTAACATGAGGTACGAGTTGAGGCAGCACAGTAGGGACAACATGACCAATTTCCCTTTGCATGTTAGTTTCAGTAGCCATATCGAAAGAAACCACGTAATGAGTAAAATATGTTTTAAGATTGTGAGTGAAATGTCGAAGAAAAAGTACTAAAAACTTTCTTTGAGAAACTAGATAACAATATGAAAAAGAAAACACGGTAGACCAAAGCATAAAACAAAGCAAACCGAGGCCTGTACGAAGTACAGTTTTCTTAAAACAGATTTTTCCCCTCCGGTATGTGTTCTGAGGATCAACTTTGACGTCTGTATCCCAAGATACAACGAAACAACCAACAGTAACCTAGCACGAGGCACTACTACGACGAACTGAAAAAATACCTAAACTCTATCACGATACAGAACTGAGCAGCAGAAGCCGAAACGAAGAAGAGAATATAAATAACGAAAATATAGGAGAGTGTGTTGTGTTTTCTTGAAGGACTTGAAGATGTCTCTGTATATAGAATTTTTATCACTCATGCTATTATTATTTTTTTACTGTGGGACATTCTCATCTACTTATCAATGCTTTACTTGTCTAATATTCTATTCAAATGAACAAGTCCAATAAGCTCAAAATGCTTTTAAGTCCAACACTTATTTGGTTGATCTTCGAAATATTCTAAGGCAACTTGTGTATCAGTACCCAAAGTTTTTCAACTTTGGTTTCACTACCCCTTTTTCAAATTTTTCCCAAAATACCCCTCAACCTCTTTTTTAATTAAAATTGATTTTTCTTTTTAAATTAAAGGCCCATCATGCTTGCGTAAAATAAATTAAATCTTTTACCTCTTTGACCAGAATGCCACCGGGTTATATCCACCGTATTTTACGAACTGCTCTTCACAATCCAACCACACGATCGCAACCGATGGTTACCGACGCAGATTCCTTCAGCAGCACTTAGCACAACCCTAATTCGTTTCCTACCTTATGGTGTACAGTAAAAGATAAAATTTTGAAAATAATACATGAGAGGGGCTGAGAGCAAAGATCTCTTTATTCAAACACAAATATTTATTATTACATTGAAACCTCCTGTAGAGGAGGAGGAACTTTCTTAGCTACTTATAGTAGCCGAACTTGAAAAACTCATAAACTAGAAAGATAAAATATTACAATTGGTTTTGAAAGAAATGAGAAAAATGTTCGATGATCTTCACTTCCTTCTTCCTGCATTATTTATAGAAGGCTTTGCAGACTTGAAACTCGGACTTCAAATCTTCATAAGCCTTTACATCTTGCCAGGGGACCATATAGTGGTTGAGTGGTCCCTATGATATGTCTAGTTTATTAATCTAGACATCAACTTTTCCCATTCTCTTATTTCTCTGCACTGCCAGTAAGAATGCATTAAAACAAGATCAGCTGTGATTTCATCTCTTTTTTCTTGGAAATTCTGAGCTATTGCTCTGAGAACTTTTAGCTCTTTCCTTTCATGCTTGATTTTTCTTTTTAATACCTTCAGATATGTAAAATACATTTTTTTTAGGTTTCTTCCTTGGGTGTTTTACTGGTTCCATTCTGTTGTCTTATATAGATAAAATTTTTGGGACCAGTTGTTTTGCTTTTATTCATTGGATTCTTTTAAGATATAGTATCCAATGTCTTTTTGTCTTTTACCACTCTTATTTAGTGGTTCTTGTGTCCTTTTCCACCGATTATGGGTGGTCTTTTTTATTCCACTCACATGGTAATGATCCTTGTTAATGGGTTTGGTCACATGTCCCTTTTAACTTTGTCGAGGAATCTTTGGCTTTCGGTGCCCTCGAGGAAAACGTGAATGTGGTCCATCCCCACTTGTGCTTGTGTCGGTAAAGTGTTTCCGATCAGATCTCAGTTTGAATCCTTTACCGAATTCAGGTTCTTTCTGGTTTTGGCATTCAAGGCAGATGTTTTCTGACCATCTTCCTATGTGTGCCATGTTACAAAATTTTCGGAGAGTTTCTTTTCTTGCCAACATCTTGCTGTTCCACAGAAGATTTCTTTTCTTTTCGAATAGGTCTTCTGCAAAGCTTGTAGTTTTTCATGTCATAGTGTTTAACAGGAATGATCCATTTAAAGAATTTTGGTAAAACTTAAATGGAAACTTGACTTTGTCCATCTCCGTGAGACAGACCCAGATACCCAATGCTCTCCTGGTAGATATGTCATCTTCATTGAATGAAGAGACTAAGGGGGTTTCATTTGTAGGAGGATCCTTTATAAATTTTTGAGAATTCATGTCTGGCCTCCTTAGCTTGATGAAATGAAAGGGTTCGTGTGAGCCTTTCCCTGCTGGTTCTGGTGTTGCACTGAAAAAATACAGCTCCAAAATATCTCCTCTGGACAAATGATCATTGTTTGTTTAAGTTTCATGTACCGCTTCCTATATCCATTTTGGTAATGCTGATATCTCCGGGAAGCTGGGCGAAGTAGTATAAACTGAGGCAAGAGCCCCAAATTCATACCAGACTTTGACCTCCTTTGGATATGAATTTTGTTTCATCCACACCCTATGATATTTTCCTGCAACATCAACTCGAACCATGGCTGGGTTGATGCCAATTCTTGTGTTTAATTTCTCCCAATTCTGTTGGTAAACCTGAAATGGAGAAATTGCAGTTGCATTAGTATCAACCTTAGTTTTGCCTTTGTCAGTACGACGCCTAAGGTTGATCTCTCCCTCTTCCATCCCCGAGGTGAAGGGTTGATTTGAAGACTCGAGATAGGGATCTGGAGTCTCAATTTTTGTTTCAGCCGATTCATCTGAGGATGATCCAGACTTAACACTTGTGCTAGGGGTACTTGAATCCCCTGCTCCAGGTATAGAGTCCTGTACTCGAAAACTCTCCATTTGAGAAACCAATGGTTTCTCAATGCCTTGGAGGATAGGCCTTTGCATTACAGACCATAACTGAGTACATGCCTGTAAACAACCTGTGATTCGATCAGAGACAATTCTCTTATCAGCTTGTTGAAGCCTTCCCGCAACCTCTGCGTTTACGGCCAACTTGTTGAACTCGGTTTGAAGCATTTCAAGGTGTTCCCTCAAATGCCTCTGCATCTTGATAATAGCATCTATGTCAATGCTGTCCATCTCTTGTTAAAAAATCTGCAAGAATGTTTTCATGAGATTTAATTATCACAATATCAAAAATATAATTCTGACATAGTGCCTGCCATCTTAATAATCTGGCTTTCTCAGGTTTAGATTCAATTTTATTCCTTAAGAAAGCTTTCACCTGCGTATTATCAACTTCTAAAGTAATTTCTTTGCAAGTAAAAATAATGGTCATTTTTCAAAAGCTCTTTTTACCGCATTAAATTCTTTTTCGTTGATGTGCCATCTTATGGCTTCTGTGTCTAAGAATAAACCACTACAATACCTGCATGGTTGTTCTCCATCTGGTGTGAGCTTTGTTAATACTGCGGCCCACCAATGATCACTGGCATCGGTATATAATACCAGATCATCATCATCATCTTGAGGAATAGCCATTTTCGGAAGATTCTTACAAATCTCCTTTAATTGAACTAATCCCTTTGTGTGTTCGTCTGTCCATATAAATCTAGCATCTTTTTTCAATAATGGACTGAATACTTTTCTGTGTTTTGCTAGGTTTTTAATAAACATCCCAGCAAAGTTAACAACTCCTAAAAAACTTTGAAGTTGCTTCTTGTTTTTGAGATTTTCTGGAAAATTCTGCACTTTTTCTACTATGTGTTCTTGCAGAATAATTCCTGACTCATCGATTTCAATTCCAAGGAATTCAATCTTTCTTGTGGCAATGACTGCTTTCTTTTCAGATAAAATCAGTCCTTCTCTTTTGCAAACATTGGAGAAAATTTTCAGATGTTTTACATGTTCATTCATATTTTTAGACGCTATTAAAAAAATCGTCAATATAAACAAACATAAATTTAAAATAATCTTTAAAAAGATTATCCATCTTTCTTTGAAATATCTGGGGTGAATTAGCCAATCCCATTGGTAATACCTCCCAAATAAAATGTCCTTGTGGTGTAGAGAAAGCTGTGAATTTCTTGCTTTCTTCTTGCATCTTAATCTGGTAAAATCCAAACTTACAGTCGAACTTAGAGAATATCTTGGCATTGCGTATGCAACTTATTAGATGTTCTCTACTAGGTATAAAATACCCATCAAACTCCAGAATCTTATTAATTTCTTGATAATTAATAACTAATTTGGGTTTTCCTCGTTTTATCTCACCATGATTTCTTACCAGAAAACCTGGACTGCTATATGGTGACATTCCTGCTTTGATTAAACCAAGGTCCAAATTTTCTTTGATTATAATCTGCATATCCCTTTGATCAATGATATTCATTGGGATAGGCTTGCAACGGACAAATTCATACTCTTTGCCTTCCTTAATTTTAAGGCAAGCTTTGAGTTGATTTCTGTCCTACCATGCCAAAGGATCTTCATTGTAATTTTCTTTGATCCTTTTCTTGACATCTTCTAAAGATACCTTAGATTCAAACTCTACTTCATTCTTATTCAGATTTATCTTAAGGTATTTTATTTCTTCTGGTTGGAGATGTTTATCTGCTCTTAACTGGAGCATTGTTTTTCCGAACCTTCTGGAATCTTTCATTTTTGGGTTCAGAAGCTGTCCTGAATCACCACGCTTGCTGCGAAACTGGATTGGCAATTTTCTGTAAAATGCCTCTCTTAGTCTCTGGACTATAATTTTGTGGTTACAAGGAGTTGTAAACACTAATCTTCTAGTCTCAGTTTCTTGAGTATATGATTTGAACATTTGTAGGAAATTTTTTCCTAGTAAAATGTCAGCTCCTGTATCATGAAAATAAATTGGTGGTGTCTTTACCTTGTACCAAGGTGTTTGCCCAGCACCTCCAATCATGATTTCAGTCCTCTTAATCCCTTTACATAAGATTAAGATTCTTCTGGAAAAATCTCTTCCAGCAATCTTGGGTAGTTCTTCTTCCAAATTATTTGGAAAAACTCCTCATTTTGCTGTACAAATTTCAGCCCCTGAATCAATATAAGCTGCAAAATATTCTGTCTTATATTGTTCATATAATATTCCTACCGGAATGTATATGGAGAATGGACTTGTGGTCATTGGATTTTCCACATCTTGTCTTCTGCCATAAACTCTATTCCATACTCTAGACGTTTCCACGGTTTATGTTCCTCGAGAAACTCTAGTCCAAGAATCAGTTGATCTGATTCTTTTCCTGGAATTCCTGTGATATGAACTTCCAATTCTCCAACTTGGATCATTCCTTGGTAAGTTCCTATCATAGGTTGTTCTAAATAGTAGATGGTATTACAAGGAAATTGATTCCTTTGTTTCGTAATATCAAATACTATTTCGACTTCCTTCCACCCTTCTGGGCATCTAAGCTTTCATATTGTTGAAAAACTTTTTAGCTCCTGTTGGGTTTCTTGGACAGGGGTTTTTCCCCATCTGTAACTTGTAATCCTATCTCCTTGAAAAGATAGTCTTCTGGATTCTAATTTAAGACTTTGATTCCTTTGTGAAATCGGTTTGTCTTGTATTTGGATGTATGTTTCCTGTATTACTGGAAACTCAATTCGTTCTGGATAAATTGCCTGAGCAACTTTTCCAAATATCTCAGGTATTTCAATGAACTCATTTCTAATAAACAATTCTGAATGATGTGTATTAGATAGAGCATATGAAATCTGATAAGTAGTAGAATATGGTCTATTACCTTCCTTCATCAGCCTTTTTTCTTTGAAATTTTGATGTAATGTCAAGGCTCAACTAAAATCTCGATCTGCCAAGTTGTAGGCTATCCTTGGATAGATAACTACTACAATCTTTCCTGCACATAGATTTCCTGAGATAGTTCCCAGTACTGAATCTTGAAGGTTCCCCATTCTTTTATCGCATATAGCAATATCAATGGGTGAATCTATACCTTCTTTGAAAGTAGCTTTTATCATAATCTGGATTGCTCCAATATGAATCCAGGACATAGTCCTTGCTACTTCGATCTTGAGTTTTTGTAATTCCTCCTTAATTTCTTCACAAGGAATTAACTGCATCTCCATTCTATTTCAAGTCAGTTCCATTGAGATTGCCATTTCCCTTCTAGAAACTTTATAGATCAGATGATGCTTTCTGTTTTTTACGCCAAGATTTCTTAAGAACTTTTCTACCTGTCCTGCAGAGAATCCTTGATATCTCTGTAGACTAGGATTTTTTTTCATGTTCCTTTGGACCATGTTATGAGATATTGTTGTCTGGCTAAAGAACCCAGACAAATCCTTATGTGTTTCGTGTCGAAACACCTCGTTTTCAGTCAGATTCCGATTCAGTTCCATAGGATTCTTCCTGACTTAGGACTTCTTCTTCATATATACTTTCATCTGAGGCAATGTCCTCAAATCGGTATACCTGAATAAGATCTTGGTAATAGACTGCTTCTTCAATATCCGGAGTTGGATCGAAGCGCTTAATACCTCTTTTTTCATTTTCTGGACAGTTGGTCGAGATATGACCTTTTGCTCCACATGTCCAGCAATTACAATCCTTAAAACTTTCATTAGCTCGTGTATGAGCTCTTCTGAAAATTTTCTTTGTAGGTGTTCTTCCAGTGCTTCGAGATGTACTCGATGCTTGGGAGGATGTCCTACTTCTAGATGGTCCGCTTCTTTGTTCAGATTTATAAGATCTGACTTTCTGTCTAGACCAAACTGTTCTTGGTTTCCAAGAACTTCTTCCGCTTCTAGCATAAGGATGAGTTCTGAAACTTTTCCTTTTATGATTTTGTGGTTTACTTCCAATAATTATTGGAAGATCATTTTCTTTACAACACAAAGGAGTACGTTTGTTAATACCCCTTAATCGTTTGTAATTCTTTTGTAATGCTGCCAAATGGCACCATTCCGCCAATTTTCCTTTAAGGAAAGAAGCTATTCGTGCCAATGTATCTGGATTTCCAGGTACATATTCCCTTATGAGCATTTCTCTCCAGGGACTTGGCATTTTTGCGAAGAAAAGCTGCATAGCTATGTCTTCTTCGACTCCTGAATTCCATCTATATTTAGCGAATAACATAATGTATTCATCTACTAAATATATGTCATGTAATTCAAGACTATACAGAGCTTGAGTATATTTCTTCCTCTTCTCTGTATCTTGACTCTTAAAATAATCTACCCCTATAAATTGAGCTTTAAAAAGGGTAGCCATTCTTCCGGCTATCTCGCTTAGAGATTCTCCGACTAGGACTGATTCTTTGGTTTCCACTGAAGTCATGTCCCAAGCAATTTTCACTGATCCCATAAGACTCATTTCTAGGAGTTTAATGAATCCTTCTTTGTTGAGATCAAGTGTTCCTGCTGCAATTCTCATAGCAGATGTCCAATCATCTATGAGTTCTTCTCTGTTTTTGAAATCTAATACATCAAGGTTAAGCATAACCCCATAAGGATGTATAGGATCTAAAACAGTTTTCCCATAGGGGATTTGGTGTAAGGGAATTTGATTTCTCCTTATCCTTGTTCCCGCAGGGTGTGATCCTCCACCGGTATGGAAATCAGTTTTGGATTCTCTCATGTGTATATTTTGAGATCCCACACTTTTCCTTGGTGGTTCCTGAGAAGATGACCAAGTTATAGCAGGTGTTTCATCTCCTGCTGTGTTCATCTTTAGATCTACAACTTTGAGATTTGCGAAAGATTCTGCAAGCTCTTGTAGATCCTCTAGACCAATCCTTTCTAAAGTTGTCATCAGATTAATTTCTTTTATGAGACAGACTTAATTAGATTGATCATCTTTTCTTCTTCAGTCAAAGGTTTTGACACCACTCTGGCTTTCCCTTATTGATGTAACAAAGGTTCTGTACCAAATGATGGTGGTAACCAACCTCCTGAAGTTCTTTTACTAGAACTAGGTTGTTGTTCTAGTTTTTGAATTCTTGTTTGAATATCCTTTAATATTCCAAGAATTTCTTTCTGGTTTTCAAGGATTTTTTCAACTCGTTGCGGTACAAAATATAGCATATTGCCATAGTTTTGTACTGTTTTCTGAATTTCTCTAAGATCTAAAGAGAGCTTAGAAGAATCTGGTACAATTTCCATAAACTTATTAGATTGAATCATAAGTTTACCTGAGGGTGCTGAGACTTCCCTTTCTGCTCTGGAAATCTAACAATAGTTAGATGTTCTTGTGTATATTCCAAAATATTGGAATAATCCTTGTAAATTATTTTTCTCGAACCTAAGTTCGGATTCATAATTTTCGAAATTCTCCTCCTCAAACATTTTGTTTCTTTATAACACTAAATAATGTGTTTGAAATAAATTAACCTACGGCTCTGATACCATTTTGACGAAGCGCGAGGATCAATTAAATTAAAATAGATAATAAGGGCATTTTTGATATTTTTAAAGAAAATTTCTCTCTCCAGGTACTAAAACCAAAACTCTTTTTCAAAATGTACTGATACACAATTAACCCAATATTCTACGTAGTAAGTCATATTACTTTATCCCTTTGTAATTGTTCTGTACTGGTTCGAGAATAATAAGATTTTTTTAAATTATATTCTTTTATTCTCTTAAAAAAATAATTTTTTTTTATATTCTTTTATTCTCTTAAAAAATAAATTTTTTATCTAAAAATTTTTTTATTTATATATAATAATATTTATATATAAATTTTCTATGAAATATAATGAGATTATAATAATTTTATTTTAACGTTATATTTTTTTAATCAATTAATTTATAATCATTTGTTTTTTTTTTTCAAAAATAATGGTACAATTATGGGATAGGGGTATTTGGACAAAAACTTGTATAACATGAGAGACTAAAAGTAATTAGTATTCATGTCTCAATTTTAATAATAGAAATATATAAATAATAAATAAATATGGTGTTTCAATTTTTTTAATAAAATATATAAATACAGTGTCTCAATTTCTCTCAAATAGATATCAATTTCTGCATTCCATATGGTGTGAAAAATTATAATTTTCGTCATTTGGATATGTATTTATATGATTTTAGTTATCTATATTAATGTCATATTTCAGTATAGTCAAAAATCTTTGTTTTTGTGCTTCCTTTTTGTTTCAGTTTTGGTAATTTTTTCGATTTGGTGCTAATGTCATTAATGTGGCTCTGACATGATACTAGCCTGACGTGATGTAGTGTTCATTTGTCCACTATCATATCGTCATTTGCGATTAAAAAAAAAAAAGAGAGACTAAAACTATCAAAATTTGAAATACTTTGAGGCTACGTTTGGTACGAGAGATTAGGTGGGTTTATAGTTTTTTAACTCACCTAATCCCATTTTTGGTAGGATTTTTATTTAACCAAGTGAATCCCTTCTATAAATGATTAGATTATATTAACTGGGATAAAATAATCATTCACCACCCCTTAGGATTATTTATTCAACTCTTAATTCATCCTATTTTTTCAATATTACCCTTCTTCTATATACAAACTCACCACCACTTCCCGCCACCGACCGTCGCCACGCCGACTGCCGGTCGACCGCCGCTGACTGCCAGCCGAACGCCGGCAGACCGCCCCTGTCGCCGACCGACCGCAGCAGCATATTGTCGGCCGACCACTGCCGCCGCCGTCGGCCACCACACCGCTACCGCCGTCGAAGTGGATGGGCAATTTTGTCAATTCATCAAAAGATTCTTAATTATCTCATTCTTAACAATCATACCAAACATAATATTATTTTATCATTATATATTATATTTCTACTTCAATCATTCTTTTTATCATTTATCTTTTAATTATTTCATAGTTTTATCTTCCAACTAAACGTAGCATGACAATTAGATAATCATTATTATAAGAACACCAACATATATTGAAAGAAATATGTATTTTTTCCTCACTTATGTTGAACTACTTCACTGCACTATTTAGGAATTTCATGTAGGAAAAAATAGATTCTAAAGATCCATTCATTTAATGGATGTATAAAAGATGGACTAGCAGATATTATATCGACAACATAGAGGAGAGTTCGCAAAGAAAAATTGACCATTCATGCAAAGTACTTGTAACAATTCAAAAACACCTTTAAAATATTGGTATAACATTTTCTATATAAATAATCCATAAACTACTTACAAATTTATTAAAAAATATATAGAGTAGGTCTCTTGTGAGACGGGTCAAACATACCGATATTCACAATAAAAAGTAATACTCTTAGCATAAAAAGTAATTTTTTTGATTTATGACTCAAATAAGAGATCTGTTTCACAAAATACGACCCGTGAGACCGCCTCACACAAGTTTTTGCCAAATATATAAACAGACCAGAGTTATAAAATAATCATACAATTATTATCATGTTATAAATTATAATTTATCTGACACCAAAATCTTAAATTTGAGATAATATCTCTGGTTCAAAAACTAATTGTAACAAATTCTTGCCTCAATCAAAAAACAAAAAAAAACTCTTTACTTTGATAAAATTTGTGATTATTTAAAAAAATAATAATAATAAAATATTATAAAAAATCAATTTATATGCATATAATAATTAATGTGTCTTAGGAATATATGTTAGTAATTAGGGTATTGTGGTCCAGTAGTGATAAATATTGGTGGGCACCCGATAAATATGAACCAAACCACCTCTAACCGAAGACCCACACCTTTTGCATGTAACAACATTTAATGCTACTATCATTTAAAATACTGTAAATTTGTGAAAAATACATCTGTTAATATTTGAATTAGGGTTCAGTACATATCCACGAATTTTTAAGAAATATTATGAGATTTCAGATACTTGATTTCACCTTTTCAATACTTCACATGTATAAGAATATAATATATTTGCGAGTAATTACCACAAATTCAGTCATTGTTGGTCTTTTCATGAAAAAATACATTAAGATGACTTATTCATGTCATTTTATTTTTAAAAAAACATATTTCATCACTCATCATGAAAGTTTTTTTTGGGGGTTTTTATTTGAGGTAATTTAAGGGAACCAAAATTAAATGGTTTCCATTTCGAAATTTATAGTCTCCTATAATTTTTTGTTTTTTTAATATTTAAAGTTTTTTTTTGGGGTTTTTATTTGAGGTAATTTAAGGGAAGGAACCTTTGATTTTTATATTTTTTCTATAGATTACATTTGTCTGAAAGAAAATATAACATGTCTGCATTCTATCAACACTATCTATAACCGATTGTCACTAACCTAAACGAAAAATATTATAAAGCACCATATATTATAAAAATAATAAGAAAATGTCTTATTTAATTTATCAAAACATGTTATATAAGTCATCTTAAAGCTCTCAATCTCCACATAGTCTCTGCATTTTTTTTAATAAAATTAATTATTACAAAAATATTTATAAAAAATTAATTCATACACATATAAGTTGACACGTGGTAGCTGTTGTTATTGTTATTTTGAGCTGGTGAAAGATGTTTGTTATAATTTGGTCTCGGACCTAATCTAACGTCTCAAAATTTTCACATATCGATGTCAGATGAACTATAAATCAACCACGACATTATTAATTTGATATAATGGAATTGTTACTCAAATATGTTTTTTTTCCCTAAAAAAATAATCTAAGAAAGAAGAAAATAGGAGACAGGTAAGCAAAGGGGAACCCGTGTCTTTGTATTTTTATTTTAATTTCTTAAAATATTTAATTTGTATTTTCCGTTAATATATTTGTTAATTTTATATATTCTGTTTTGTTTCATATTTTGTCCTTTTTTCTTAGGGTAACGTTGAGGACAGGGTCTTATAACGGGACAGGCTCGTTACTAAAAGATATGGGCCAATTCTCAAGCCCAATTATCTGATGGGCTAATATTGGGCCTACTTTGTGGGTATATAGTGTCCGTAAACTTGGGAAATAACCTAAAATGCTTTAGGAGTTCTTTTTCTTTTTTAATTAGTCATTTATTTGACAAATAAATGTTTTATTAATTATTGTTGTGTGGGGTATTCAAATATGTGAGGAAAACAAGAAGAAAACAAAATTAATGGCTTGTAGAGGCAAGTGTTGAACACTTTCTCCTTAATAAGAATTTGCCCCTCAGAATGTACTAGAGGTTTGTGGCAATCTTCTCCCAAGATACAACTACAACACTTGAATAATGAGCACTCAAATATTCAAGTTCTATCAAAAAGAAATGAAGGAACTCTCTCTTTTAGAAGAAGGAAGAAGAATAAGATGCAAAAATGATGTATGTGTTCAAACAGTGTTTTTGATTTTCAATAAATCAAATATTTAATGTTTTTCAAATGAAGAGACATGATCTTTCATTCATAAGGATGTCCCTTGGCCATTGTAACTGATCACAATCATCAAACAATGCCAAGGAAATGAAAAAATTCAAGAAAAATTCGAAGGGACACGAAGGCCTGTAGGGGCGCCTGCGCGCGCGGCCGAGTTCGTGCCTGTAGGGGCGCCCGCTCGCGCCTGCGCGCGCAGGCGCTACTCGGCAGGCGCGCAGGTCCGCGCGCATTTGCGCGCCTGCCACTGGCAAGCGCGCGCACCTGCGCGCGCGTCTGCCACTGTTCACGACCGAATTTTTTTTTTTTTCATATTCGTCCCTTACATGTTCCGACTACTCGTTTGAGTTTCTTTCAACATTTAATGAACTTTTTTCGAGTTTTATTCAGAACCACCGAACTTAATATTCGTTCATTAAGCTTCGTTCTTCGTTTCGAACTTTTCCAATCAAACACATTGATTAATTTGCTTAATTTTCATTCATTAAGCATCAAAATTTTCCAACAATCCCCCATATGAATGAAATTAATGCATGAATGCTCGTGATGCATAAGAGAGAGTATATACGAAAAATTATCACATCAGGAGAGGTGGCTTTTGGCTTTGAACCTTCCCTAGTGGAATACAATCGGATTTACTAGGCCACGAAGTGAACGTGATGTCTTGAACTTCTTGGCGATTCATGTAAACCCAGACAATTGTACCCACATGATAACCTTTCTTCCATTTCCATTTGTTTTATCGGTTGTGTCCGTTTTGGCCATGGAACACATCTTGGCTTCATACGTGTTTCATCGAGGCGGCCCGTCCTCACACGTACATAGGTGATCTCCTTGTAAAAAGGTATCCTACTTACCCCGCTTTTGCAAGCTACGGAATCATTAGAAGTATAATACTTAACCTCACTACCTTTGTAGGCAACTTCACTCATCGTCATAGGAATGAGGAGTGATTCCTCAAGTTCTCATAACTTAGTTGTCCCATTGAACCAAGATCTTGGGATCTCCAATCAATAAGGTTGGGTTGCCACTATGAAAACTTTATTTGGTAGGTTTTAAACCCATTACTCTTGACAGACAGTACATTTGATCTCTATTTAATGCTTTTGTAAGCGGATCCGCTAAGTTATCTTTTGATTTAATATAATCAACAGATATAACTCCATTAGAGATCAACTGTCGTACAGTATTATGTCTTCGACGAATGTGTCGAGACTTGCCATTGTACATATTGTTTTGTACCCTTGCAATTGCCGACTGATTGTCGCAATGTATCAAGATCGCTGGCACTGGACTTGTCCAACACGGAATGTCCTCTAGAAAGTTACGAAGTCATTCAGCTTCTTCTGCAGCTTTATCAAGCGCTATGAACTCCGATTCCATAGTAGATCTAGCAATGCAAGTTTGTTTCGATGACCTCCGAGAGATTGCTCCTCCACCAATGGTAAATACATAGCCGCTGGTGGATTTGGAATCCTTGGTGTCAGAAATCCAATTTGCATCACAGTATCCTTCAAGTACTGCAGGATACCTTGTGTAATTTACTCCATATTCTGAGGTGTGCTTTAAATATCTAAGCACTCTTGTCAATGCCTTCCAGTGTGCATCACTAGGATTACTTGTAAACCGACTTAACTTGTTAACCGCACAAGCGATATCAGGTCTAGTACAGTTAGTGATGTACATAAGGCTTCCAATAATTCTGGAGTATTCCAGTTGGGAAACTGGTCCTCCACGATTCTTCGCCAAATGGACATTTACGTCTAAAGGCGTTTTTACTGGGGTAGAGTCATAAGCGTTAAACTTCTTCAACACTGTTTCTACATAATGAGACTGAGATAGGAATATTGCTTCTGGAGTTCTAAAGATTTTAATCCCTAGAATTACATCAGCAATACCCATATCTTTCATATCAAAATGTTTTGTCAACATTTTCTTTGTACTCTTAATCAACTCTTGACTATTCCCCATTATTAGCATGTCATCCACATATAGACATACTATTACATAAGATTCTCGAGTGCCTTTAATGTAAACACATTTGTCACACTCATTAATCTTAAATCCATTTGACAATACTACCTTGTCAAATTTTTCGTGCCACTGCTTGGGCGCTTGTTTAAGTCTGTATATTGACTTAATTAAACGACAGACCTTTCTTTCTTGTCCTTTAACAATGAAGCCTTCAGGTTGCTCCATATATATTTCTTCTTCAAGTTCACCATTTAAGAATGCCGTTTTGACATCCATTTGATGTATCTCAAGGTTATGCAAAGCTGCAATGGCAATGAGCACACGAATGGATGTTATTCTTGAAACTGGTGAATACGTGTCGAAGAAATCATGACCTTCTCTTTGTCTATAGCCTTTGGCCACAAGCCTGGCTTTGTATTTTTCAATACTTCCATCAACTCTCATTTTCTTTTTCAATATCCATTTGCATCCCAATGGCTTGGTACCTGGTGGAAGATCCACTAGTTCCCAAGTATGGTTTTGCAATATGGAATCCATTTCAGAGTTGATGGCTTCTTTCCAATAGGGAGCTTCAGGGCTAGCCAGAGCATCTTGTATGTCTTTTGGTTCATTCTCCAACATAAAAGTATGGAAGTCTGGACCAAAGGACTTTGAGATTCTAGCCCTTTTGCTTCTTCTTGGTTCTTGCTCCTTTGAAGAACTTTCCAATGGTGTAGCATTTTCATTTAGAGTTGGTTCATGTGTAGGTACTTGACCTGCATGCTCCATCTCAAGTTTTCGCTTGCTAGAACCATTTTCTTTCCTTTCTTTACAAGGAAATATATTTTCAAAAAATACTGCATTTCTTGACTCAATTGTCATGCCCGTATTCATTTCTGCATTTTCAGATTTGTGCACTATAAACCTATAGGCACTACTATTATGTGCATACCCGATGAATATGCAGTCGACCGTCTTTGGTCCAATTCGCTCTTGTTTAGGCTTTGGTATTTCAACCTTAGCTAGACACCCCCACACTTTAAGGTACTTGTAGGAAGGTTTGTGACCTTTCCACAATTCGTAAGGTGACTTGTCATTTTTCTTGTGGGGTATCTTGTTCAGGATGTAATTAGCCGATAGTATTGCTTCCCCCCACAAGTTTTGGGGTAGTCCTGAACTTATTAACATAGCATTCATCATATCTTTTAGAGTTCGATTCTTTCTTTCGGCAATGCCATTCGATTGTGGTGAATAAGGTGCAGTAGTTTCATGAATTATACCCACAGATGTGCAGAATTCATCAAACGGTGCTCCGTATTCGCCCCCTCTATCGCTTGGAACCCTCTTTATTTGTTTGCCTAGTTGATTCTCAACTTCGGTCTTATAACATTTGAATGCTTCAAGAGCTTTATCTTTCGACCTCAAAAGATATACGTAACAGTACCTTGTATTATCATCAATGAATGTCACGTAGTATCTTTTCCCTCCTTTAGTTTGTACAAACTTTAAATCACCAAGATCAGTGTGTATTAGTTCTAGAGGAGTTGTACATCTTTCAATCGAGTGGTAAGGCGCTATGGTCATTTTTGCTTCAACACATATTTCGCATTTGTGTGTTGGATCGACGTTGTGTTTAGGTAATAATTCCAGTTTCATTAAACATTGCAAGATATTAAAATTTACGTGTCCTAAACGAACATGCCATAAATGAGAACACTCAAGCAAGTAAATAGAACTTTTGTCTTTATTACTTTCAACAACATTTTGGCGTATAGCCATTACATTCAACTTGAAAAGGTTCTCATCGAGATATCTTTTTCCAATAAAATGACCATTCTTGGTCAATACAACCTTGTTAGACTCAAATACTAGTCTAAACCCATGTTTGACCAACAGAGACCCCGACACGAGGTTCTTTCTTATGTCTGGTACATGAAGTGCATCAACAAGAGTTATTTCCAAACCCGATGTCATTTTCAGTACCACATTTCCCGTGCCCACCACCTCAGATGTAGCGGAGTTCCCCGTATATAGTTTTCTCCCGGTTGATGGAGTGTATGTGGAGAACATCCCCTTGTTGGAGCATATGTGTCGAGTTGCTCCAGTATCGACCCACCATTCATTTGGGTTTTCCACCAAATTTGCTTCCAAAATAACTGCAGACAAATCGAGTTGAGAAAAATCAAATGGTACCAACCTTTCTTGAACTACGTTGGCTTGAGGATTTCCCTTCTTTGGCTTCCTACAATCCTTAGCCATGTGATTCGGTTTTCCGCAGTTATAACAAGTGCCTTTGAACTTTTTCTTATTTGGTGGTTGTTGGCCTTGTTGTGGTTGCTTCTTAAACTTCCTCTTCTTCCCTTTGAAACTTGATTCAACAATGTTCACCCTTGCTGCCATTTTACTTGCCTTGGCCTCGGTTCTCTTGTTGTCCTCTTCTATTCTCAATCTCACAATGAGATCCTCCAATCTCATCTCCTTTCTTTTGTGCTTCAAGTAATTCTTGAAATCCTTCCACAACGGAGGGAGTTTCTCGATCAATGCAGCAACTTGGAAGGACTCGCTTAGACTCATTCCTTCCGCATGAATCTCGTGCAAGATAAGTTGTAGTTCTTGCACTTGACTCATCACGGATTTTGAGTCCACCATCTTGAAGTTCAAAAATCTCCCAACAATGAACTTCTTCAAGCCCGCATCCTCCGCCCTGTATTTCTTATCAAGCATATCCCAAAGTTCCTTGGCGGTCTTGACTTGACAATACACATTGTACAATGCATTGTCAAGTCCATTGAGGATGTAGTTTTTGCATAGAAAATCACTTTGGTTCCATGCATCCAAAGCGGCCCTCATGTTGGTGTCTGTCTCGTTTTCAGCAACGGTGGGATGATCCTCCTTCAAGAACCTTGACAAACTCAAGGTTGTGAGATAGAAGAGCATCTTTTGTTGCCATCTTTTGAAATCCGCACCAGAAAATTTTTCCGGTTTTTCTCCTTGTGCAATGGTTGGATGTGGTGTTGTAGATGTTGATGCCATTGAGATTCTTCTTGCAAATGAATAAAAATCCAAAATTCTTCTTAAAATTGTTGTGTGGGGTATTCAAATATGTGAGAAAAACAAGAAGAAAACAAAATTAATGGCTTGTAGAGGCAAGTGTTGAACACCACTCACAATGTGCTAGAGGTTTGTGGCAATCTTCTCCCAAGATACAACTACAACACTTGAATAATGAGCACTCAAATATTCAAGTTCTATCACAAGGAAATGAAGGAACTCTCTCTTTTAGAAGAAGGAAGAAGAATAAGATGCAAAAATGATGTATGTGTTCAAAAAGTGTTTTTGATTTTCAATAAATCAAATATTTAATGTTTTTCAAATGAAGAGACATGATCTTTCATTCATAGGGATGTCCCTTGGCCATTGTAACTGATCACAATCATCAAAAAATGCCAAGGAAATGAAAAAATTCAAGAAAAATTCGAAGGGACACGAAGGCCTGTAGGGGCGCCCGCGCGCTCGGCAGCGCCTGCCGAGAGCTCTCGGCAGGCGCGCGCACCTGCGCGCGGACGCGCGCGCAGGTGCGCGCCTGCCACTGTTCACGACCGAATTTTTTTTTTCATATTTGTCCTTTACATGTTCCGACTACTCGTTTGAGTTTCTTTCAACATTTGATGAACTTTTTTCGTGTTTTATTCAGAACCACCGAACTTAATATTCGTTCATTAAGCTTCGTTCTTCGTTTCGAACTTTTCCAATCAAACACATTGATTAATTTGCTTAATTTTCATTCATTAAGCATCAAAATTTTCCAACAATTATTAAAATGAAATACAGTTTTGTTGCATAACACAAGAAACTCGATAGGCAAGCGCACACAACCTCGACTCCGTCGATCTGCATCGACTCTTCCGAAATCTCCGGATCTTGTGTATCTGTGGTCGCTTCCAGACCCAAAAAATTGACCAACTTACCGAATAGTTAGACGTTTTGAATTTGATTTAGTACACTTGAAAAATCCGAGGGAGAGTTATTCGTTACAATCATCATATGGTTATCCATCTGCATGATTGCACATCTCTATGCTCTTACCACGAAACACGGTACACAACATCACAGATGCTAGTCTCAAGCTCAAGCGACCTTTATCTATGTTTTTTAGATGATTGAATCGACTAATAATGAATTTAGAATATAAGATGTTTACAGATGAATTTCAAGATCGAAGTATGATTCATTTGTATTAAAATATAATCAAAGTCTTTATCTGTGTCATTTGCATGTGTATACAGATGAAGTAAAACGAAACCATGAAATGTAAATTATATCAAAATAAAGACTATTTATTACAACTGAGTCAATAAATTCTTTAGCCAACCGTTGGCTTACAAGACATCTACTCTAACGTTGTGAACGGTCTCACGAGTCAATTTTGTAAAACATATATTTTATTTTAGTCATATATGAAAAAAAAAATTACTTTTTATGCTAAAAGAGCATGTTTGATATGTATCACTAATAGAGATCTGTAAAATCGTCACACAAAAAACCTATTCGATAAATAATTGAGATGGCTTTTTATACCCACCAGAAAAATGAGAGATAATCCTATTTATCTATTTAAATATTAAAGTGGCTTTATGTACCTATTAAATTATAAGTAAAGAGATTCGGTCCATAAGGATCCACACACCTAAAAGCCCATAACTCATCAAGAGAAATCTATGATCTGGTGGGTTTAGTGAAGTCAAATGGTTCAGCTCTCAAAAGTTTCCTTATTGTGTCTGGTTTTGAGCACACTTGAGCGTCGAAGAATTTTTGTCGAGTATCTCCGGTGCCTCTAACATTCTGTTTACAACGCATGTGACGATCCACTACTTTACTTTTAGGGTTCGTAGGAGCGATATATACATAAATGAATCCGATATTCCCATTTTGTTTTCTTGTTCATTGATTATATATTTTTACCTTGCCATTGAGATTTTTTTACAATTAGTGTTTCAGTTTGGTCAATTATGAGGTTTTTACAAATTTCTATTTTTATAGAAAAATTGAGAATTAAATTAGATAAAGGTTTGTGATAGCTAATGTTGATTAAATTTCTCCATTTTTTTTAAAGGTATAATAAAATTTTCGATTGTGTAATATGTTGAGCTCTTCTTTATTTGAGTAGTAAATTAACTACATTATGTTTCAAATGATTTTTAATTGTTTCGCTTATGATCTAATATAGGAGAAACATACGTTGTTTTTGTGGGGGTGCAAACCGGGTGTTTTATCAGTATCGAGACAAAGCACACACTCAAATAAACAAATTCAGTGACGCTACCCACAGTTCTTACCGAAGCTTGGATGAATAAACAAATTCAGTGACGCTACCCATAGTTCTTACCACGCTAATCACATATGAATAAACAACCACCAACAACTGCTTCCTCTACATCAAGTACACATAGCAATGGTATTTCAACACAAAAATGTTAATCTATCCGAAAAATGATGAATTTGAATGATTTTTGTTAGAATTAGAAAAGGAGAAACACAAGCATGCATCAAAGGTTGTCTAGCTAACCAAGGAGATAAAACAAGTGGAGCAAATAAAACTTCAAATGGAGTCGTTTTGGACATTTTAGGGGTGTTAGTGACACATTTCATGTCTATCGATAAGTTTAACCATCAGGAATATATCTGACTACTGGTACATCAGATATCGACGAAGTGGGTGTGTCAGTTGCGGAAATAATACTGGCCAAGAAAGCCTGACACCCCTTGTGAATAAGTCTCCGTGCCTGCATACAAGAGATCATGTGAGGGAAACTTCTCCATCTGTCCGGCTCAAAAAAAAAAACTGCTCCATGCCCAACGTTCTTACCAACACCGACCTTGTCTGAAAGTCAATCTGAACTATGTTCTTTTTTAGCCAGTCCATTCTCAAGATAATATGAAACTCTGGCATCGGCAACAAAATCATATCAGCATACACTAGGTGGCCCTGCAGTTCCAGATCAATGTCTCTGACCACACTAGTAGGTGATAACTCTTCCCCTGATGGGATTGTCACAGAATAGCTCACATAGAGTCCAATAGACTTGATTTCCAGATGATTAGCAAACGTTTCCGAAATAAAAGAGTGTGTGGCCCCGGAATCTATCAAGGCCTTCGTGGCTACTCTCTTTATGAAAATATTTCCTGAGAGACGTTAGCACAACACACAAAACTTACATCCCAAAACAATAATCTTAACCTCATGCATAGTAGAATACACAAGTTCATCAAAAATACTAACTAGCATACTAATAATCTCAAAACAAATCCGAAACATGCATAGCAAAATAATATGGTGCTGAATTAAATAAGTTACCAGTCAACAGGGTCGTGTCTGGGTTCGCTTCCTCTGCCTGCATGGCGAACACCCTCCGCTGGGTCGGCTGCCTCTACTGTAGGCAGTCATTCAACACATGATCACTGGCTCTACACTTGAAGCATTTGTCGAATCCCCATAAACACTGTTCTAGGTGCTGGCGGTTACACTTCGGACACATCGGGTACTCACTAGGTTTCTGTGGAGCCTTCTGCTGAGGAATAAGACCCTTGCCTTTCGGCGGTCCATAAAATGTCCTCTTTCCCTGCTGTCCCTGGAAAGGCCTCTTAAATTGGGTTGCTGCTGCTGCTTCTCTGTTGCCTGATAGGGCCTCTTGCCCTGCCTATCACTCTCGATGTCCCTTTGGTCTTGTTCTTCCGCCAAAGCTCTAGATACGACAACGACATAGGTAATAGGACCAGCAACTCTCACATCACGACGCAAGATCGGCCGCAACCCATCAATAAAATGCCTCAACTTCTCCCAGGCATCATTCGCAATCAGGAGCACAAAGTGACACTCCCTTTCAAACTTCATGACAAATTCTGCCACGCTGCTGTCTCCATGTCGCAGCGTCATGAACTCCCTGGTCAGTCGGAAGCATACTTCCTCAGTGAAGTACTTGGAGTAGAAAACCTCCTTCAAACCATTCCAAGTCAGGGTCTTGAAATTTACTGATACAGACGCACTCTCCCACCCCAATCTGGCTTCTCCTGTCAGTAGAAAAGTGGCACACCTGACCCTGTCTGCGTCCTGCGGCTCCATGAATGCCAAAATTATCTCGATGTACTTAATCCATCCCTCGGCTATCATCGGGTCAGTAATCCTCGAGAACTCCTTTTGATCTATTCTCCTAAACCTCTCATAAACTACCTCAGGTCTGGGCCTCGCCCTCGTGTCTGCTGCAGCTTGATTCCTCGCAAACTGTGCGAAGAGCTGAGTCATCCTTGCAAGCATTTGAGCCTGCATATCTGGGGGTGGACAAGGAGGAGTGGCCCTCTCTCCATTCTGAGACTCTCTATCCTCTTCGCCTGCTCCACGCACAATCCTACGTCTGGGAGGCATACTGTTCCAACATTTACCCAACACATAAACCCCACATGCAATAACATAATATTTATATCATAAGAAGGACGTAATTTGAACTTAAAACATACACATGTTGAAATCATGACTTGATGCATAATACATGAAAGAATTTAAAACTTTAAAACTTACAGACTCGAGGTGTGACTTCGTGAGCTTCTCGCAACTAGCAGTAGGCATAACCCTTTAAAAGAACACGGCTCTGATAACAACTGTAACGTACCGTAATTTTAAACTACTTAAAATTTGCGGAAAAATAAAAATTTTCTTAAATAAATAATTATTTTTCAAATTGCGATAAAATAATCTGTTTGTCCAAGATATTTGAAATAAAACGATTACAAACCAAGTTTGCAAAAAGACTGGTTCAAACATCGTAAAGCAATCTTGTAAAAATCAGAGTATTTGAAACATGCATAAAGATTTTAAAACGTAGGAGGTCCTCGGGTTTAGCCTCCTGCGCAGACCGAGCCGGCTCATTGGTCCCTACCCCTCGTCTCCTCGTACTCGTCCTCACCTGCATCGATCAAGTCTAGTGAGTCTAAAGACTCAACATGTATAAATTGTAAGTAACAAGTAATACATAATAAAACCACATGCATTTTAAAGTAGAGCGTACATACTTGAAACTTGAACGTACTTGCATAAACATAGACGTGATATCATAACGTATAATTTTTCATAAACATGCTGGCATCATACATACTTGGACATACATAGCATCATCATTTTGTGTAGAGATATGTTTCAAAGCAAGTGACCCATACATAAATGTGCTTGATCAGACTAAACCACAGTACTGAGATGGTAGGGATGTCCACTACCGCATACATGAGATCCCCAGTCATGCTTTACCGGGTGGATTGGTTTCTAGTCATGCTTTACCGCTTTCCAATCTTGATCTAAACCCGGTCATACTTTACCGGTGTGTAGAGGTCCTCGGCCACATTTACTGACTTCCAAACCCGTTCATATTTGGTCACAAGACATTTAGCATACCTCAAAAACATAAACATTTTCTTTTGCACGTCGAACATACTAACATGGCATTGAGGGATTCGATGGATCTCTTCTGGGCTACTGCTGCACATACTAACGCATTATCAAGCACTTTATTTCCATAACTTAAACGAAAAAGTCATGCTCACCACCGAAATAAACGATCAACTTATGAAGTTCTAGATTACTCGGACTTGGCCTCGTTTAATCATCGTACTAAACTATGACGTTGATCTCGAAACAATCTTACTATGAAGTATGAAGATTTCCCAAGTAATGAAAGACACGGACCCACTATTTGTATTTAAAACTAAAAGAAAAGTTAAACTTCCCTCAGCTGGTGCCATGCTTGGGCGGTAACATCTTACCGCTCGAGCGCGAGGTCTACTGGAAAACTACCCTCGGACAGTGAGGTAGCGCTCGGACGGTAAGAAGTTACCACTAGGGCGTCGGGTCCTCTAGACTAAACGACTTGCGACTTAATGCTCCCAACTCCAATATACGGACCGTGAACCAACACATCGAGATTCATCGTAGGATGCTATGACATTGACTCGACTCCATAAAAACGTCCCAAAAGCCCTCAAAACAACGACGCACAACAAACAACACAACACAACCCATAAACATGAATTTTTTTTACTCAAAACGTTTCCTACGACTTATATTGCCACCAAGTGCCTATCGACACAAAGAGAAACACCAAATATCATCCAAACATCATACTTAATATACCTAAATGCAGAAGCAATCACCCGATGATCCCCAACGAAGCCTGCAACAAATAAACTTCAAGAACACGTCAAAACGCATTTTCATAAAATTGCAGTTTGAGTAGTCCCACAAAAACAATCATAACTCACTCATTTCTTGTCCAAAAATTACGAATTTATTGTCAAATCGAAGGTATCAAAAATTACTACGTTTTATATGTTGAAAACTTTTCCATAAAATCAACCAAAAATGAACAGTACACAAAATGACAGCAACATTTGGTTTTGAGGTCTAAAAATCGTTTCAAATTCAATCCAATCAATTTTTGCTCAAACTTTGCACAACATACATGAATTTTTACGCATAAACAACATCAAAACATATTCTATGACAAGATCGATGTAGAAATAAAAGAAAATACATGCTTTGATCTTTAAAACTACCGAAATGACGATACCGAAGCGGAGAGGATGCGAGGGTTGATCCGGGATGAATCGTGGCAAGATTTCTTGAAGAATAGTGGACGAGAATTGCTGAAATTTTGAATAGTGATAGGATCGATTAACGAAACAAGAGTGTTTAGAAGGGGGGTTGAATAAATACTCACAATTAAAACAGATCTTTTCGAGTTTTGAGTTCAGTTCGGTGAGAAACTGATTCTCGGAATCTTGTTGATCAACGACAATCAGTTAAACTAAAGTAGTTGCGGAAATTAACTGACTGAAAGATAGAATACAAAACTCAAATAAAAGACACAAGGATTGTTTCTGGATGTTCGGAGATTTCAATTGCCCCTACGTCACCCCTTCTATCTCAAGGATAGGATTTCCACTAAAATACTTTGATCGAATACAAGATTTGTACTGACCCACTTCAGTTTGGACTTATCACTGCCAAAAAATGAAACTCTTAGTATTACAGAATGTTCTCAGTACGTAACTGATCTTAGCACTATCGAATTTAACGATTATTACAAAGTACTAGTGAACTCAAATAGTAGCCTTGACTTCTACGAATAAATCAAGTGAGTGTGAGCTAAAATTTTGACATAGTAACAGCAAGCTTTGAATAGAGAGTTTGTGCACGTCCCTTTTTCAGCTGATCTTCTGTCATATTTATAATCTTCCCTTCCAACGGTAACTTTAGATATATTTGAATCTTTGTATCCGTTGATTGCCACTTCATCATTCCTTGTGCATTGTTTGCTTCGTTTATTGTAATGCGACGTCTTAATTGCTTTAGCCGAAATGCGTTGTTCTAAGCTGTATTGATTGAAGTGCGGCATTTCGTATTTAGTTGCAATCTGCTATGTCTCTTTGTCGGTTGAATGTTCTTTCCCGAGACATGTTTAGTTGAAGGAAGCATACAGCTGAATATATCAATTGATTGGTTTCCAACTGATCAGCTGTCTTCGAGAATTAAATTAAGTTCAATTGATTCGTTTCCAACTGATCAGTTGGTTTTCTTCGAAAGTTCAGCTGGGTTCGGTTGCCTTAGATAATATGCGCGATACTCTTCAGTTAGGCAAGCTGTATAGATCGAATATTTGATCAGTTAGTTCAAATAAATAATCGGTTTTCCAAACATCCGAAATTAAGTTTCCAACAAAGAGGGAGGGGGCGGCTGTTGCTATCTCTAAAAACCCTAACTTACTCTAAAAAAAAATGAAATGAAACAATGAAATGTGAGTGTGTGCATATCGTGTGCGTGTGTTTAGATAATTAGGGGATAAAATTTTGCTTAATTAATAATTAACAAATTAATTAAATGTTAATCCACACTAATTTAACAAATCCCTTAATTAAAATAAAATACACACTTGATAGACTTAAAGTTTAAAATCTTTAAAATTCACTTAATACTTAAATTAGGCTTTAAAATGTTAAAACTAAATAAATCATTTAAATTGTCCAATCTTCACTTAAAATAAAATACCACATTTTAAAATCGTCAAAATCGTCGCCGGTCTCTTTTCCACGATCCCGCATCGAATAATCGCCTGAAACATGAAACTCAATAAAACATTTTAACGTGCATCACATAAACATAAATAATTTAAAATAATGCAAATTCATGAATCATACACCGCTAAAAAAATCATTTTAAACTTAAATAAATAATTTAACAATTACATAAAAGCATTGGTTTTACGTGTACTGATTTTGGGCTCTACAAAAATAAAATCCATCAAACCCAATAACACTCTTGAAAAATATTTCGTTTAGGTACGTTTTTGAAAATATTTTCTGAGCCCTCAAAAAGTCCTCTGAATCGATAAAATTTGCGTACTGACTAAAAATATAATTCGACGGGTAAAAATACCCAACCAAGACCCATTTTTAAAAATCATACTTAAAAACACCTCATATTAAATAATTAAAAATAAATATTCAATGAAATATTTTCCTAAATATCCCCGGTCTCCGTTCCTCGTTCGAGCGCGAAATGCAACTTAAAATCCTAATGCATGAAAATTTAAATAAACCATGAATTAAAACACAAATTCATGAAATAAACATACATTTAATACATTAAAATAATTTAATAAAATACAAAAGAAGTTTGATAACTTGCATTCATGTGGTTCACGTGGATCTTCAAATTTTCGGGATGTTACATAATGAGTTGGGCTGTTAGGCCCATGAGTCCGAGGATGTGCGTATCTATCTGCTGGTACTGTCTCATATCCCTTAGAGATCAGTCTTACCATTTCCCTACCGTCAGCCATGTCCTCGGAAGAGACAATATTATCTGTTAAAATCTGGTGTCACTATTTTATGGCCCACTTAGCCAACCAGATCAAGTGGTGCAACGTCAGCAGCTTGACGCATGAGAACTTCTTAGGATGTCACCAATCCCGGTACTAATTTCAATCATTCACGCTTAACCCAACATATTAATTTTATTTTATGCATTCTTTAACATAAAATTTAAAAAAAAAGATTGTATATATCAGATTTAGGTTTTGTGTGCCATCTATTCACAAAATAATGTGAATAAAATGAACTTTAATGAATAAAATAAGAAAATAAATCATGTAGAAGTATAAAAACTTGTGTGATGCGTCAGGACAAAATATTCACTAGAAAATTGTAATTAGTTCACAAAACTAATACTAGTAAAAACTAGCTTCCTTAACAAGCCAATGGAGTAAATTGAATCCTAGATAAACAAAAAACAAAGCCACTGATGCAACAACTGTATCGCCAGAACTCGGAGCCACAAATAATTTTTCAACCAATACTTTACACAAGTATTGTCTTCGAGTGTCTGCAACACTTCACGGCAACATACTTGAGCTCTTCATTAATTCTCCGATGTAATTCCTTGCTCTCCCTGCGGCGTTTCACTGCTCTCCTTCAACTGAAAAACCACACCCACACAGCAGCAGTGATATCTTATTTATAGACTTCCTTTGCCCTAGAGTTTATTACTTGTATAGAGTCCTACACAAATATGGAAACAAGAATTTCATTAAGAAATAAACTCATTTGAACAATAATATAATATTAAGAGATCCTATAATAAATATCAATATTCTAGAAAATCTTATTAGTTTAGAAAGGAAATATATATCAATATTCTAAAAATTTTATTAGTCTAAAAAGGAAAAACTTCATATGTTAATATCACAATATTATCAACAAAGAAAAATAAATAATGAAATAAAATATTTCTTTCAATCTCTCACTTCTTGTTTTTTTGGAGAAAACATCCAAAAATTGTATTATCCCGCTTGTATAATAACTCCCCCTGAGTTAGATAGTTATCTCTCCCTGAATTCAACATGTTAGTGCAATGTTATCAAATAGATGTTGTAACACACAAAGTAGAACACTCAGAAAATATTGGGAAATTTCGTAGATAACTAAGCAAACAGAACTAAAAACTTAGAGATAAAAGAATAAAAAAAAAACAAACAAACTACGGAGTATCTCCAACAGTATCTCCATCATGTGCAATTGTGCATCATCAAGATTAGCATCAGACTCATCTATTTTTGCATTAGGAGCTTCGGCTTCTACTCTTCCTTTTTGTTCAGCAAAAGAATGAACACCTACTTCCAATAACAACTCATATTCATCCACTTGGGCTTCATAAAATGCAATAAACTCTCTTGCGTTTTGAATTTCTTGTCAGCCAAAATATTTGAGCTTGAATATGAGAAGTAGAGAGCACTACATAGAAACATATAGAACTTCAGTTGGTTTGGTTCCACATAATGAAACACCCATGTTGCCAAGGAAGATCAATCTTCATGTTTCCCTAGAAATATACAAGTTCTATCTTCAGTTGGTCACTCACATCAGAAAGTTCTTCATCTATATCCTTTGAAAATCCTTGGGAGTCAAAAATCCCATACATCAAAGAAGGAAAAAGTAGCTTGGTCGATTTGAATCCTCCATCTACAAACTGCAGAACTGTATTGATTATCATTCGGAAAAAGTTGAAAATGTTACTACTAGTACCAATTATTTAGAGAACTACGGCCTGTGGTTTAGTAACAATTGAAGGGTGATGGGAGTCCAGTTTCTGATTGCGGTTTTGTGCAAAACAGAATAGAATGAAGTTAAATTTGCAGCACACATCTTTTGGGATGATCGAGAAACATCTTGATTAATGACATTGAAATCAGGTGCAACTTTCTCGTCTTCTTCTCCAGCAAGGATGTTATAGAAGAAATTTATCACTCAGGATTAAAATTTAAACATTCGATATAAACGATTATTTGTAGAATGGATTATATATTCGTTATGTTTCTTAAATTAAACATTTGATATACACAATTATTGGTATAATATCCAAGAAACAAACATTTGTCACTTTTAAAATCAAACTTAGCAAGATAATCTCGATCATTCAACACAAAACATACACATCCAAAGACATGAAAATACTTAAGATTTGACATCTTTCCCATGATAATCTCATAGGAATTAATAGTGGAACCACACCTTAAATACACGATATTTGAGATATGACATATTGTGGAGCCCAAAATCAGTACACGTAAACCCATGCATTTATTAAATGTTTAAATTACTTATTTAATTTTAAAATGATTTTAGCGATGCATGATTTATGATTTGCATTATTTTAACTTATTATATGTTTATTTAATGTACGTTAAAATATTTTCTTAAGTTTTATGTTTCAGGCGAATATTCGATGTGCGATCGAGAAAAGAGACCGATAACGATTTAGGCGATTTATGAAAGTGTGGTATTTTATTTAAGGTCAAGAAAATTAGTATTTTAAATGATTTATGGAATTTTAAGTATTTTAAAGCCTAATTTAATTTATTAGGTGATTTTAAGATTTTTAAACTTTTCAAATACTATTTTGTATAGTTGGAGATTTAAATCTTGAAAATTTGGTACTCAATTATTTTTTAAAAAAATTTTTGATTGGGGTTAAATAATTTGATTAGTAATATTTTATTACTAATTATTTACCTAAGCAATTTTTAGCCCCTAATTAGTTAATTAAGCAGAATTTTTTTCTAATTAAACCCACACACGCGCACACACACAACACACACACACATTGCAGAATTTTGGAGAACAGCTAGGGTTCTTGAGCTTCAGCAGCAGCCACTCCTTTTCCTTGCAAAATTCCTGAAGATTTACATTCATTTTTCGAGCAAGAATCGTGTAGCAAGCTTCCCCTGATCATCTCCCGTAATCCACCGCATCGATATTCGTTATCTTCGAGTGTTTAGACACAAAGGCATGTATATTCTTTTATTTCTGCATCGATCTTGTCGTAGTAAGTATTTTGAAGCGTATTGTGTGTAAAAATTTGTGTATGTTATGCAAAAGTTTGAGCTATAATGTGAAATGATTTTTGGAACGACTTTTAGATCTCAAAAATCGAATCTGCTGTCATTTCTAGTCTTGTTAATTGTCGATCGGTTTTCTGGCAAAACCTTCAAAATATATAACGTAGTACTTTTTGATATTTTCGATTTGACAGTAAATTCATAATTTTAGGACAATAAACGAGTGATTAACTTCAAATTATATACTTTGACATCTCCAAATAGTTGGATATAAGTATTTAGGGAGTAAAATCAAGTATTTGCGAACTTGCATTAGATACTCTTTGTACCAATTTAGCTATAATATTTTAATTTCACCAATTTAGATACTCTTCGTATCAATGCATCTTCCATGGAAAGATCAACACTTGATGAACTTACGTTGCCTATTCAAATATCCAGTATTTTAATACATATTGTGAGTATCTCATTCAAGATATCAAGTATTTGCAAACTCAAATTAGATACTTCTAAAGTAAAACTATGTATTTTAAAATTTCAATATTTAGTTGGGAATTTGTTTTTTTTTTTTACAAAAAAAAAAAAATTAAATAGGATGAATATGTCATCCAAATACATCTTCCAAGGAAAGATAAACATTTGGTGAGCTTACGTTGCATATTTGAATATCTAGTATTCAATTACATATTATGAGTATCTCATGTACCAAATCAAATATTTGCAATCTCAAATTAGGTACTTCTCAAATAAAAATAAATACTTTAAAATTTTTATGCTTAGTTGGGAATTTGTTTTTTATTTTACAGAAAAAATATTAAATGAGATGAATATGTCATCCAAATGCTTATTTCATGGAAATAGCAATACTTGGTGAACTTACGTTGCCTATTCAAATATCTAGTATTTTAATACATATTGTGAGTATCTCATTTACGAAATCAAGTATTTGCAAACTCAAATTAGGTACTTCTCAAGTAAAACTAAGTACTTTAAAATTTTCATGTTTAGTTGAGAATTTTTTTTTTTAATATTAAATGAGATGAATATGTCATCCAAATGTATCTTCCATAAAAATACCAACACTTGGTGAACACTTTTAATACATATTATGAGTATCTCATTTACAAAATCAAGTATTTTCAAACGATCAAATTAAAGTACTTCTCATTTAGGGAGTAAAATTAAGTATTGGTAGACTCGAATTAGATATTTTTGTACAAATTTAGGTATCACATTTTAACTTCACAAATGACACATCAAAATTCACTCAATATTACTTGAAACTATATTTTTTTATATACCAAAATAATCAAAATTGAATCTTAAAGGGTAAATCAAGTGTATGTGAAATCAAATTAAGTACTATTTGTACCAATTTAGGTAGCACATTTTTTATTCACAAATCTCATCATCAAAGAACATTCAATATTATCTTCAAACTACATATTTTTACATACTCAATCGAATTTGAGTATTCAAAAGGTAAAATCAAGTGTTTGTCAACTCAAATTATGTATTATTTGTATTAATTTAGGTATCACATTTTTACTTCACGAATATCATCATCGGTGTCACTTAATATTAACTTCAAATTATATTTTGGCATCCTCAAATAAATGGATATGAGTATTTAAGGGTAAAATCATGTATTTATATACTCTAATTAGATACTCTTTGTGTAACGTCCGAAAAATTAGTCTACATAAACCGCATGCATACAAAATTATTTTAATTTCTTAATTGTTATACTTAATTGATTTTAAATGCTAGGATGATATTTATTATATGATTAAATGCATGATTGCATAATTAAATGATAATATGACATGATTTTATGAAATTAAGGATTTTACTCGAATATTCGATAATAGGCAGTGAAAAGGAGACCGGGGACGACCAAGACAAGAATATGTATTTTTATTTAAATAATTGCAAGGCTTCCTAATATGATTAAAAATGATTTAATTTTTCTAAAAATGTTGGAGTTCGAATTATTTTACGAGTCGAGATCGATTATTCCCAGGAAGCCGGTTTTGGGCAAACAAAAAGTTTTAAAAGATAAGCCTAAAACTTGTAGAACCCGTAACTTAGACTACGTATAAGTCATGCATAATTCTAGTATTTTAAATGATTTTATTTCATGAGTATTTAAATGATTTTTCCTTAAGTTAATTATTTCATGCAGCAGTTTGTTTTTTTTATCATTTCAGTTATTTCAGTGAGGCCGGACTGGAGTTGGAGCTTAGAGATAAAATTTAAGATTCAGAAAATATTTTCGGAATTTATTTTAGCTAGCAAGTAAGTTAATTTAAGTTAAAAGGGGAGTTTAAGGAATTATTTAAGTTACTTAAGGTGAGTAGAAAATAAATTCATTTAAGTTCCTTAATTAAGGGGTTAGTTCACTAAATTATTTAAAGAATAGGTAAGGCTTTTAAGGGTTATAAATTTAGTAAATAATCAACATTTCCCCTCCATATATTAGTGAATTTTCGGCCCTTAGTATCTAGACTAGTCATTGCCAACTCATCACCCTTTTGACCCATTCTTTGTTGAGTTAGCATACTAATCTTTTTAATTCTTTATCCACCTTAATTAATTAATTATTAACCAATATCCTAACCTAGTCTAGCATGAAGAATCGGTCACCCCATCCATTTCTCTCCCCAACAAATATTTGTTAGCAACCAAAATTCAAATTTCAAAAAAATAAAATGGAGACTTGGTCTTGCTTTTTCCACCTATATTGCACTCATTTTCCCTCACTCTCCTAACCATCACTTCCCCTCCCCCATGACCGAAATTCAGAGGCATTTCAGAGTGTAAAAACCGTGAGCATCCTAGCAAGAATTAGGAGAGAAAATCGAGTAGCAAGCAAGAAAAGAAAACGCTCCACCTCCTCAGCGCCGGATCGTCTCGTTCTTTCGTTTTTCTTTCAAACGAAACCAGGCATGCATATATTCTTCCTTGACTCTTCAATCAAGTCCTATTATCAATTATTTTTCATTACATGATCATCATTTCCATGTTAAAACCGAAATACATCAAGAGATTTCAGAAAATGCAACATGCAGAATTTTTCGGTTTTTCTCTTGTGCTTCACGGGTTGCTTTGTTTTGTGGGTTTCAGGTATTGGTTCGATTCCAGGCTCACAAGGCGACGTCTAGACATGTAATAGGATGCATTAGGACCATGTTGGTCCATTCATTGAAACCCATGCACGCTGGAAGACACGAAAATGACAGCAACTTAACATTCTTGCCACTTGAGTCTTCGAAAAGAAAAAAAAATCGGTTGCTGCTGTCCAAGGGAATGGATCTGAGCATGGCTGCCCTAGGGGCCTATAGCCATGGTTAGATCACTTCCATAGCATGTTTAAGACGTGACTAAGTCGCCCTTTTGGTGGCTTGGTCCATGGTGAATCGGTTTTTAAATTAAAACTCAAGAACAGCACAACATCCTTTCGGCCCCTTCCATTTTACAGCACATGTGTTTCGATTTTT
>NC_133309.1:19075914-19086341 GCF_012295235.1 Primulina huaijiensis | reverse complement strand
CAATTTTACTATATTTACTCGTTATTTACGATATATGCATGTTGAGTCTTTAGACTCACTAGACTTGATTGTTGTAGGTACTGATGATGTCGGGATCGAGGGCGGGGACCAGTGAGCTAGCTCGAGTCGGCAGTAGTGGCACCCGAGGACCTCAGTTTCAGCACTTGCCATTTTGATGCTCAAATATTTTATTAGTTATTGAATACTTTAACTTGTTATTTTGGCAAGTAATAATTTCTTCCGCTGCTGTTTTGAACGTTAAATATTTTATCAGTTTTTGATATGAATGAGGCACTCCATTTATTTTAAAAGAAAAATTTTAAATTTCCCGCAATTTTTCAAGCACGGATTTTTAGGCCTTTACATCAAGCCCATTAACATATTAATTATTTATAAATAACTAAACCTAGGTCTTTTAACATCCCAATTCACACACATCAGCCGTGAAACACCCACAATCACAAACCAAGAATTTCGAAATTGAGGAGGAAAAGAAAAGCTTGTGTTCTTCGTCGTCCGGTCGTCCAACGTCTCGCCCTCGCCAACGATCGAATAATCGAGCTTTATAAACACAAAGGCACGTTCTCTAAACTTTTTTAACATCATACAAATCATAATATGTTTGATTTAATTGTTGATGCATGAAAAATACGTGGGATCGATTATTTTACGGTATGATACGTGTTTTCAACGTTTTTACGATTTTACGCTTGTTTTAAAAAGAATCGTTATGAACCCAACGGACACGCTGCCAAAACGTGATAAAATATGATTGTTTATGATCAAAACATGATAAATTTAAAAGAAAACAAAAGCTGGAAACGTGGGAATCAAGGGAGAAGAAAACCGTAGGTTGCATGGGATATTCAAAGTTCAAGAGTGCAATAGTTTGCATGGGTGCAAGGGGGTTCGGTCAGGGCTGGATGGGGCTCAAGAAGGGTCAGGGGAGAGGGCCTGGTAGAGTCCTAAGGGGCTAGGACTCGAGTTGCTGGGCTGGGGAGGAGTCCTTGCTGCATAGGACTCTTCCCGAGGGGGTTTTATGGTATGGCCGAGAAGAGGGACTCGCGGCTGACCTGGGGCGAGCCACCCTGGTCTGTCAGGGTCCCAGGGAGATGGTCCAGGGTTGGGGCAGGGGCTGGTGTGGTTTGGTTCAGGGAGGGCACGAGCAAAACATGAAACGCAAGGGAACAAGAGACGCGCGGCTGCTGTCTTGTTCAGAGGAGTTGCTGCTTGCGTCCAGGGGTTGTGGCTCGGTTTTGGGCTGGGCTAGGTGGTTCATAAGGGTCCTAGGATGATGGGCATGGGTCGGGATAGGTGCTGGAGTAGTGGGCTCGCGGCTGGTTGAACAAAACGTGAGGAAGCGCAGGGCAGCTGAGGAACGCGCGCATGTGGTTTTCTGTTTCAGTTGCTTCGTGCGCAGGGCCCAGGGCTTGGGCTTGTCTGGTTAGGGTCTTGCCGTGGTCCAGCGTTGGTGAGGGTCCTAGGTGATCGTTGGTTAGGTGGCTAGAGGAGTCCTAGTTGGGTTAGGAGTCCTATTGCATCAAGGAACACACGTACACAGCATGCAGAATTTGGGGTCACGTTTCAGGTGGGTTTGAGCGGATTAGGGGCTTGTTCTTTGGGCTAGGCTTGGTCAGTAAGGTCCCTAGGTGAGTTGGCTATGGTTTGGCTCAAGGTGGCTCGGGCGTGGCTCGAGTAAATCAGGAGATGGCTCAGTAGGTTCACTAGTGTGTCAATTTCGAAAATTCATAGGCCAAAATTAGAACCATGGGCCCATGGGTGCGGCTCATGACTTGGAAGGGTAGAATAAGTACTAAAAATGTTATGTTTAAAATTTGGGATCAAAATAATGAGTTTTGGAATTTTCCGGGATTTAATCGCCGCACAAAACGTTAGTTAACGAATTAATTGAAATACCTAGTTTTATGCTTTATAAAATTATGAAAATTTAGGTTTAAGCTTAAATAATTATTAAAAGTCTAATATTTTAATTTGGGAATTTTATATTAAGATTTGGTTTAATTCGGGATTAAAACGCATTAATATGTTATATTTAAAGATTAAATTAAAAGTCATCGTTTTAAGCCAAATAAAAATATGAGAAAATTCATGTAAGCTTAAATAATTATTTAGAATAATCTCATGTCATTAAAAGTGAGAAAAAGATAAATTCGAGAATTTTTACGTCCAGGGGGGCAAAACGGTCTTTTTACACTTAGGAAAGTACGAAAACGCTTGGCAGCGTCCCGAAGGATCATAACGCATGTTAAATGATATTTTATGATTTAAAATGATTTTTTTGATGATAATATGTTATTTTATGATTTTTGGTAAAGCTGTGCAAATTTTACTGTTTAAAATGATATTTTTGGAAAGATGCGCTATTTCATGATTTTTAAAGAAAAAGAAAAATATTTTGAGGGATGTGAATTGACTGTGACAAAAGATATGATTTATGATATATGATTTTGTGGGGATCACGTGAGGGGAAAAGGCCCTAGAGGGAGCCCATTTACGGGAGAAGGCCCCAGAGGGAGCCCATACATGGGAAAAGGCCCCAGAGGGAGCCCGTCTATGGGAGAAGGCCCCCGAGGGGGCCCCGACGAACGTATTTCCACGGTGTAGCCTAGTGCACACCTATATGGGCCATGTGGAACTAAGACTGCAGTCGACCAAAGGATAAAGCTAGTCACTTTCAAGGATTAAACTTCACCCAAAAATAATATATGATTGAAAGCTTATGATAAAAATGATTTTTATGATATATGATTTATGATGAGGATTAAAGTTATTTTTAAAATGATTTATTTATGCCAAAGCTTATTTTTAAATGATTTGTTTTAAGGATTTATTTATGCTTAAAAGTTATTTTAAAATGTTTTTACGATTTATGATATTATTATGCTTAAATGATTTTTAAATGATTTTAAAACGGTTTATTTATTTTCAAAAGCTATTTTAAATAAAAAAAAATAAGATTTTTAAATACATGTGCTTGTATATGTATTATTTGTTATCTATGTTTAGAACGTGCTGAGTAATTAGACTCACTAGGTTTGTATGATGCAGGATTTGATGATTTTGGAGGCGATGACGATTGAGTCGATCGAGTGCAGCAGTACACACTCGAGGGCCTTTATGTTTCCGCACTAGCTAGATAGATTTATGATTTAAAGATTTATGTTAAGGATTTTATTTAGAGATATTTTTATGCTTTATTTTCATTGTTAGTTGATCTTTTCAAATGTCAATTTAGGAAGTTTTGGTTAGTCGATGCTTTAGGATTTTATTTTATGAACTTGAGATTTAAATTGTTAAATTATTATGATCCATAATTTTGTTAAATTATTGATTTAGAAATTTAGAAATTATGATTTAAGATTAGAAAAAAAAAAAATCGAGGTCGTTTCACTTTGTATCAATTTAAGTGTCACATTTTAACTTCACAAATGACATCATCAAAAGCCACTTAATATTATTTTAAACTTAAGTATTTTCTTACACATTTGAAGTATTCAAATTGCCAAATCAAATATTTAGAACCCCAAAATAGGTAGTTTATCTATCAAAATAAGTACTTTTTCTAATTCAACAATGAGAGGGAAACTGTATTTTTTCAAAAATTAGATGACATGAATAAGTCATCTTAATGCATTTTCAATGAAAAGACCAACAATTATTGAATTTATTGTGATAGCTTGAAGATCCAATATTTTCTTACGCATTTGGAGTATTCAAAGTGTCAATTCAAACACTTAGAACTCCAAAATAGGTATTTTGTATATAGTTCAAAATAAATGCATAATTTTATTTCATGATGACTGATGGCCTATGTTTTTTTAAAAAAATAAAATGATATGAATAAGTCATCCTAATGCATTTTTCATGAAAAGACCAACAATGACTGAATTTATGGTGAATGCTCGAAAATATAGTATTTTCTTATATATTTAGAGTATTCAAATAACAAAATCAAGTATCTGAAACCCCATAATATGTACTTTGTATGTCAAAATAAGTATTTAGTTTTACTCCATGATAATTGACAAACAATATTTTTTTAAAATTATATTTTTAATGGAGAAGAGATATATAATTTTTGTGGATAAAATAATATATTTATTTAAATAATAAAAGGTAAAATGTAAATTTTGATTTATGAGGAGTTAAAACTAAAAGTATAGATTTTTCAGGTATTGGTTCTGAAAAAATTATGGCTAGGTACTGAATCTTAATTGAAACATTGACAGAGATGTTTTTCTAAAATTTACCGTTATTTTAAATTATTATATGTTTATTTAATGTCGTTAAAATGTTTTCTTGAGTTTTATGTTCAGGCGAATATTCGATGCGGGATCGAGAAAAGAGACCGATGAAGATTTAGGCGATTTATGAAAGTGTGGTATTTTATTTCAAGTCAAGAAAATTAATATTTTAAATGATTTATGAAATTTTAAGCATTTTAAAGCCTAATTTAATTTATTAGGCGATTTTAAAATTTTTATGCTTTTCAAATACTGTTTTGTATAGTTGAAGATTTTAATCTTGAAAATTTGGTACTCAGCTTTTTTTTTTTAAAATCTTTGAGTGAGGTTAAATAATTAGATTAGTAATTTTTTATTACTAATTATTTACCTAAGCAATTTTTAGCCCCTAATTAGTAAATTAAGCAGAAATTTTTTTCTAATTAAACCCACACACGCACACACACAACACACACACACGTCGCAAAATTTTGGAGAATAGCTAGGGTTCTTGAGCTTCAGCAGCTGCCACCCCTTTTCCTTGCAAAATTCCTGAAGATTTACATTCATTTTTCGATCAAGAATCATGTAGCAAGCCTCCCTTGATCATCTCCCATAATCCACTGCATCGGTATTCGTTATCTTCGAGCATTTAGACGCAAAGGCATGTATATTTTTTTATTTCTGCATCGATCTTGTCGTAGTAAGTATTTTGAAGCGTATTGTGCGTAAAAATTTGTGTCTGTTATGCAAAAATTTGAGCTATGATGTGAAACGATTTTTGAAACGACTTTTAGATCTCAAAAACCGAATCTGTTGTCATTTCGAGTCTTGTGAATTTTTGATCGGTTTTTTGGAAAAACCTTCAAAATATAAAACGTAGTAATTTTTGATATCTTCTATTTGACAGTAAATTCGTAATTTTCGGACATGAAACGGGTGAGTTATGATTTTTCTCGTGTGATTGCTCAAACTGTTATGTAAAATATGTTTTTGAGGATTTTTGAGTTGCAGCTTTGTTGGGACTGGGCGGCGCCTGAGCGGTAAGATCTTACCGCACGAGCGCCAGGCCTTCTGGACGGGCGTGCTCGAGCGGTAAGATATTACCGCCCGAGCGCTGAGCATTCTGGAAATTTAAAAAAATGTTTTAACATGTGCAGTAGTCGTCCAAGCGGGATCCAACGAAGCCCTCAACGCTATAGAAGTATGTTCGACGTGCAAAGGATAATGTTTTATGTTTTTGAGGTATGCGATATGTCTTCTGACCAATTATGAACTGGTTTGGAAGCCGAAAAACGTGTCCGGGGACCTCTGCACCATGGTAAAGCATGACCGGGTTTCGATCAGGATTGGGAAGCGGTAAAGCATGACAAGGGACCAATCCACCTGGTAAAGCATGACCGGAGATCTTATGTATGCGGCAGTGGATATCCCCCAGCCCAGTATTGTGGTTTAGTCTGATCAAGCGCAATTATGTTATGGGTCACTTGCTTTGAAACATATATCTACGCAAAATGATGATGATGATGCATGTTTAAGTATGTATGATGCAGCAAGTTAATGAAAATTTTTATGAAATGATGGCACATCTATGCTTATGTAAGTATGTTTATGTAAGTATGTTCAGAGTTTAAGTATGTATGGATTACTTTAAAATGCATGTGATTTTATTACGTATTACTTGCTATTATCAGTTTATACATGTTGAGTCTTTAGAATCACTAGACTTGATCGATGCAGGTGAGGACGAGTTTGAGGAGATGAAAGACGGAGACTGGTGAGATGGCTCGGACTAGGCGGAGGACTAACACGAGGACCGCTTAAGTTTTAAGGATTTTTATGCATGATTGAACTCATTTACTCTGATTTTAACGAATTAATTTATGTTATTTTAAACAAGTAATTGTTTCAAGTTCGTTTACATTTCAAATATTTGATCAATCATTTTATTTACAAGTGTATTTTGAGAGATTGTTAATTATTTATGAAAAAAATTTATTTTCCGCAAATTTTAAGCATTTAAAATTACGGTATGTTACACATATTGTGTTTAAGGCCTCATCCAAAAAAAAATTGAAATATTTTTAGAACTCAACATGACTCGAGCCATCTCTTGCAAGGTTCGATTCTTTCTTTCGGCTATTCTATTCTATTGGGGAGTCTTTGGAGGCTGAAAATTCATGAGTTATGACCTTTTTATCACACATAGATACAAAATGTGAAATCTCAAACTCCTTACCATGGTCGGTTCGATCATACCAACTTCCAAATTATGCAGATTATCTTAGTATGTAATTTCTTAAAAGCATCAAATGTGTTATTTGTCTCTAAGAAATCTTACTCATGAAAACGTGAGAAATCATCAACACAGACAAAAATTACTTCTTACCACCCATGATTTGCACTTCCGTTGGACTCATAAGATTCATGTGTAAAATTTCAAGACACCGTGTTGTAACACTTGGTGTGAAACACATGTTTGCTTATCTTTTTGGCATGATCCACAAACATATGTACCTCCTGAGCTTAAATTTGGCATACTTCGTACAACATAATACTTACTGAGGTTCTTCAATGTTTTGAAGTTTGTATGCCCCAAATTTTGATGCCACGAGTCCAATTCGCTTACTTTGTTATGTCGGCAAGCATGATCCTCAACCAGTTGATAGCAGTTATAAGCAGATCTTGTACCCGACATGGCATAAATATTAGCTTTTCAAAACTTCACAATTATTGTTATCAAACGTAACATGCAAATCGTCATCACAAAGTTGACTAATGTTTATTAAGCTTGAGTTGAGCTCTTCAACATAGAGCACATTATAAAGTTCTGGAAGTAAAACAACTTTCAAAGACCCTTTACCAACAATTCTCCCTTTTGTACCACCTCCATAAGTCACAAGTCCACTTCTTAATTCAACATAGTAAGTGAGGTGGTCCTTAGAACCTATCATGTGGCGCGAGCATCTACTGTCGAAATACCAAATAACTGCAGTGTTAGTTTTCAAGGATGTATAAACAACATTGCATTGAATTTCGGCCTTTGGTACCCAAAATTTCTTTACTAGAGGTTTCCTATTGACAATATTGTACTTGGTGTTGTGAACCACCTTGTGCAACATCCGGTTTGCTTCCCAACTCATATAGTTATCTCTCAGCTTGAAGGAAAATGGTTTGATGTGGACTGACTTACAACTGTAGTGGCAAATAAAACGTCGCTTTCTTTGCTTTGGCCTTTGAGCAGAATCTTGGTTCTTAGTTGGTAAAACTTTGACAGAAAGAGTGTCTCTTGAAGAGTTTGAAGTATCTTAGCTCTCATTCACAAAAATAGTAAATAGTGACCTAGAGTTGGAAGATTCTCCACACTTGATCAAACACACTATTTTTGAACCCTAGACCAGCCTTACTGTCTTTTTCTCATCATCAACATCAAGTCGAGATTTTCAGAACTCGAATTAAATTTGGCAAGAGTCTTTGTAGTCTTTTCAAGATCATCCTTGACTTTGCACAATTCAAGGTTCTTTTAGTTTTTACTCAACATAATTTCAAGTCATGACACACCGTCTTTCAAATCTGTATTCTCCTTTGAGAGCATCGAGTTAAACTTGTTTCTTTTGATCCAGTCTTCAGACAATTCCTCGTACATATTCTGTATACTTTCCAGGGTGACTTCATCTTCATCAACTTCCTAGGTTTCTAGATTACTCGAATCACCGAGAGTTTTTGCATTGATTGATGCACACTGATTTTGAAGAGATGTTGCGACACCATAGGCAACACCTAGCGGATTGACTTGCAATTAGCGTTTTTCTTCAAAACATGGGACATAGATGTGAATTTCTCCTTTACTAGATTCATGCTTTTTTTTAGATTCTTCATCACTTAAAGGAGACTGTCATACCTTTGTGAGTCTGTTGGCACATTAATTTGCGTAGTGACTGAATCCATAACATTCTCTGTATTGAACCAATTATAATCTTTTGAAATTTGGTTGAATCATCAATTCATTCCTTAGTCTAAATTGTCCTTGAGTAAGTGAAAGGGTTTAATTTTTCTTAGGAGCAACCAAAGTTGGTAGTTTAGGTGGTTGAACATATTTCTTCTTGTCTCTCATCCTTTTTAGATAGTCACTAAATTTCTTTGTAATGAACGAAATTGAATCTTCACATAAATCAGACGAGATGGATCCATCCAAAATTGGTGGTCGAAATGCTGTGTTGACAGATAACCCGTCAATTATACTTTTATCTGTTTAAACAAAAATAACCAAAATCACACTTAGTATATCAAGAGTATGCTCTGATACCAATTAAAAGTTTAACATTAATGTAAAAGTACTAAGATTGCGTATATCAAATTTACTTATTGTGTGCAGGTTTTGTAATAACTATTCACAACATGCAGCAAAATATATTGATTAAACACTCAAATAAACTTTAATGAATAAAATTAAACAAAATAAATCATGCATAAGTATAAAAACTTGTATGGTGCCTCAGAACAAAATATTCACTAGAAAATTGTAATTAGTTCGCAAAACCAATACTAATAAAACTACGAAAAACTAACTTTCTTAGCAAATCAAAGAAGTAATTCATTGAATATTATTAATAAAAAATAAAAAAATTTCTTTCACATTCTTATTCTCTCCCAAAAGCTCCACGTTGAATGTGAGAAGTTTTTTTTGCATTAATGTTTGATACGGGGTAGTATGTACTTCAGAGATTTTAAATTCATTTTAACGTCGGTCATCATCACAATTTATACCACTATTTTTTTTTTCATATCATCAATCAATAAACGAACAAAAATATGCATCATACATTTAAATTGATTAATTTCAAATTTATGAATTTATCAATTTCAAATTTATGAATTTTAAATATATTTAAATATATTTTTATAATTTTAAAGAACTAATATCATATTTAAACAAAAATAACCTTAATACTTTCAACAATAAAATTTTTATTTTAAATCCATTAATAATGACAACTTCCTACGTTTCTTTACTTTACATCACCAAATTCTCAAGTTTCTCAGCGTACTTCCTTGTTCTTACCGACTTTTCATGATTAATAATTTAAAACATTACAAAAATTAATTAAATCGAAATCATACATCCCGAATGAACGATTAGGATAAATTACATCAACACCTTCGATAAATTTTTTTTAAAAAAAACTAAAAACCTTAATGTATAAAATTTAAAAACACCAAACCATTTGCAAACGGAATAAATATTTTTGAATTCAAAAACACACATTAAATATACTTTAAAACCAGAAGATACCAAAACCCATTAAATTTATACAGAGAATTTTGTGATCATTTGCATTTTGTAGAATGTTATTTGCACATGAAACCGGTATCTTTGGTACTCCTTCTGACACCAGAAAACCAGTGCAAGCTAAACCAAAAGTTTATTCTGGAAAGTTCATGAATAATACAAAACACCATATGTTTATAACAACAGATAAAAAGTTGACAAATCAGATTCAACCTCAGACCACATAATAAACACAAGATGAGATTCAGAAGTGAATAAAACACTGAGATGAAAGAAAAGTGGACGACTCAACCATCGATAGTTCGGTATCCAAGCACCGAACATAACGGTCCGTAGTCTTCCCATCCTTCACTATTTCTATAAATTTTAGCACATTTGAACTCAAGAACCATAACTCCAACCTCCATCATGGAAAAAAGATCTACTTCGGTCCGATATCCTTGAGTGCATTGATCTGCTCCTCTCCCATTGCAGACATAACACTCACAACCAGGTCCTTACCCTCAGCAAACCCATCCTTAATCTGTACATAATTTTTTTTTTATCAGAAATAGGAGGATGTTCGTTGAAATTTATAAATGATTAAAACCATCAATTATTAGCAGATGAAGAAAAAGTTGAAATGTCTAACCTGAGAAAGTAGATTATCATCAGTAGGAAGCCTCAAGTCATCTTTAGTATTGCCATTCTCAGTCAGCAAACTCACCTGCATAATCACATCACTCAACTTTAGACCACGTAATGTAAGCTAAAAAACAAAAACTTTGAGTTCCACGATTTGGCTTGCAGATCCAAGTCTAGAAAAACATTGAGTTCAAATTAGTTAAGGCCGTACAAATCCATCCTCGGAGATATCAATAAGCTGATAGTCGGTGCGATTGACGTGTGGCACC
>NC_133309.1:19067701-19075814 GCF_012295235.1 Primulina huaijiensis | reverse complement strand
TAAAATTGTTTTAACGCTCAAACCTGTCAAGAATCTGTTTGAACAGATACTGAACTGATGAAAGAGTAAAAAATCAGTCGAAACAATTCATTCTTCCTTTTATTATATTTTTAGGATAATTTTTTTTTTAAAAAATTTTAATTGTTTCTTATATTTAAAATTTTAATTTTTTTTGTTTTATATTTTCGATTTTGAACCTTCTTAAAAATATAATTTTAGTAATATTTTAACATATTTTATTTGAAATTTCTTTCTTTAAAATATATGTAATTATTTTTGATATTTTGATAATATGTACGTTGTTTAGATTTTAAATTTTGATAAATATATTTTTCTATCGGAAGCATGAAGAGTGAAGCTAAGTTATGTATAAGGGAACAAATTTCGGCCTCAAAAAATTATCGGAAACATATATTGTTATGTAATTACACCGAAGAGAAAACGATCGTGATGATAAAAAAAATGCGGAATAAAATAATCAGCAAGAACACAAAGATTTACGTGGTTCACCCTAGATAGGCTACGTCCACGGAGCTACTGCAGATCTTTTATAACAGGTGAAATATTACAACAAGTGTAGAAGCCCGTATTTCGTACTTGAAAATTTGCGGAAAAAATTAAAAATTTCTCTTTAATTAAATAAAAAGCCTCATTCATAAAATAAACTGGAAAAAAAATGGTTCAACGTTTAAAGTAGCAGCGGAAGTAAATATTTGTTTTAAAGTAACAACTAAAATAATTTCAACAAAATAAAAACTGAGTTTGGAATAAAAATAGTAAGTGCTGAAAATGAGGTTCTCGGGTTCCTACTACTGCCAACCTACGATGGCTCACTGGTCCCCGCCCTCGGTACCGACCTCATCAGTACCTACAACAATCAAGTCTAGTGAGTCTAAAGACTCAGCATGCATATATCGTAAATAACAAGTACATATATCATAAAATTTCATGCCATGTAAAGATATCATGTCGTAAAATATAACGTAGAAATATCGTATCATAAAGCGTAACATGAAAATCGTGTCATGAATAATTATAAATATATGCATAACTGAACTGAAAATCGTAAGTGAAATGTTTGCTCCGTAGAGCCCTCTCATGAAATAACATGTAATAATTTTCTATTGAGATTATGTTCTACGCAAGTGGCCCATGAACTGAACTGAATCGCCTGATCAGACTAAACCACAGTATACTGGGCGGTAGAGATCATCACAGCCCTCGGACTGGATATCCATACCAATAAATGAACATGAACCGGTTAGTGACCACCGGGTGAGGCAATAATCCCATGATAAGCTGCAATCCCATGATAGTGAGGTGGCCACAAGCATTATCGCATAAATCTCAAAAATGATTATTTTATATTTTTTATGCACGTAATATAATTAAATAACATAATTAAACATCCTGTATTAATTTACCAAATGGGTTGGATCGTTCCCAGGCTCGCTGCACCCTAATTCTAACATGAAAAATATGCAAATGATTTAACTTGACCAAAACTTCGTAATTGAACCCAAAAACGAGACAATTACGCTCAACGACTTAGTATTTAACCATGACTCCGTGTCAACCCGAACCAACACCGAACCATCATTTAGTCATGATTAAATTACACCTAAAATGATGAAATAATGCTCCTAAAGTTGTACAAGTCGAAATTTTGGTGAATGGAGGCCAAAACATGAAACGCTCTTTCGAGAGTCACTTTGGCACATTGCACCGTAAATTCTCGTACGACCTCTAAACTTAACCAAATCACAAACAGCCAAAAACATGACTTTCCTAACTCAATAAGGTACTGTCCAGTCTAAGGCCATAGGATAAAAGCCAACCAAGAACTCGAAACACATCTCTGAACCGCAGGTACAGTTGCTGTAAAAAATACAGCAGCTGTTGGTGCGTTTCCTTGCGTCGTTTTCGGGACTATTGGCCATTGGGGCTTGAACCACCGACCATAGTCTCTTACCAACATCCCAAGGTGTGGTTTGAACCATGGCTAAGGGCCCTAGGCCAGCCACAATTCGAACAACACCAGCAACTACTCAAAGCTCCCACCCGAGAACGCATATGCACGCATGGGGTGTCTCGCTTGTTCTTGCTATCACGGACCATTCCTATGGTCATTTGATTGACCATGGCATGATCTAGACATCATGAGGTATGGTGTGAACCATGGCTAAGGGCCAGAAGCCAACCAAGATCCACCCAACACCCTAAATTCGAAACCCAAACTCACACACAAAAAATCAGAACTTGAAAACCGAAGGGACACTTGTGTTGTTTCTTTTAAAATCCGATGGGGCCGTGAACCAAGCCATGAAAGGGCATCTTGGTCACGACCTAGACAAGCCAAGGAGAGATTCTAACCATGGCTACATCCCCTAGGGCAGCCAAGATCAGAACCCTCCCCCCTTTGACAGCATAACATGAAAACCGAACTCAAAATGACATTAAGGAAGAGTTGCTGTCATTTTCCTTCCTTGCGTGCATGGGGCTTGAACTAATGGACCAAAATGATCCTAACACACCCTAGTACGTGTCTAGATGCAGCCTTGAGCGCTTGGAACCGAGCCAAACCCTGAAACAACAAAAACAAGCCAACCCTCGATGCACAAGGAAGGGCCGAAAATATTCTGCACAGATTTTTCAAAAATGTCTTGACATAATTTCGGTTTTTGCTTCATGATTTATGCACATATGATGTTTTAAATAATAATATGACTTGATTGAAGAGAAAATAATGGTATAAACATGCCTTGGATTTGTTTGAAATGAAAACAAATCGATACGACGAATACGGCACGGAGGAGACGGAGTCCCTTTTCTTTTCTACTTTTCTCTCTTCTTTTCTTGCTAGCCTCCCACGATTTTTCCTCTCTAAAATGCTCTGAAATTTTTGAAAACGGGAAGAGGGAAATGGCTAGGAAGTGAATGAGGAAGTTGCAAGATAGAAGGGAGGAAATGAATCTTTCTATCCTTGAGTTGATTGCCTGATAGGAATGATAGGATATTGATTGAGGGATGATATCAAGGGATGGTGGCCGATTTTTATCATTCAAAGTAGGGCAGAAAATTTCTTAATTATTTAATTATTGAAGATTAAATGATTAGGGAATTATCTCCCAAGAAAAGATTATAGATATGAATCAAGATCGTGAGTTGTCAATCCATATCAAATATTTAAAGGGGGTGGCCGATATTCTTGTTAAAAATGGGGTAGGAATATTGTCTAATTAATAATTAGTGGTGATTAAATTGAGGGGATTAATCTACCAAGAATGGATAAGGAAAAGAATCAAAGAAAATGAGTTGTCAAACTTTTAAATCCTTTGAAGTGGGGTGGCCGAAAATTCTATTAAAATGGGGTGAGAATATTGCTTAAATCTTTAAAGTTTTATCTACCCATTAAGTATTTTAGTGAATTAAATAATTAATTTAGTATAGTGATTATCTTGTATGCATGACTAATTTTTTTATTTAAATTCACTAACATGTTAAGTTACAATTTCTTAAATAAAATAAGCCTAGATTAACTTATCTCAATTGGTCACATATTTTAATTTAGGCTTTTAATTAAATTATTGGACATAGAAGAATTTATTTACTACTCAACTCTAAATAATTAATTAAATTCTTAAACATTCTTTTACATTAAAATAAATTATCCTTTATCATGAATAAATTCTAGGAATATTTTCTTATCATTAAATTTTATCTTAAAACTCCAACTCCAGTCCGGCCTCACTTATTTAACTGAAAGGATAAAACTAAACTTATGCGATTTAAAATAAATAATCATGACTATCAAATTTAAAAAAATGCTTTAAATAATAAAGAAACCATTTTTAATTTAAAATACTAGAAATTATGCATGGCTTATACGTAGTCTGATTTACGGGTTCTACAACAAGTGTATACAATAATACACTAAATATCTCACACTCCCAACCAGAGTATAACCGTGAAAATATTTACTCTAACTCACACAAGAGAACCAAAAAAACTCTCAGTTTTTTTTTGCTCTCTTTATTTTATGACGCTTAAAAAGCTTCTGATTGAGATGCTATAAACTGAAACGAAAGAGTTCTATTTATAGGTGCAAAAACGCGTTTTCCTCGCGTTAATAAACAAAAATTTGTTTCCTTCGTCAACCAATGCTGCACGGTTTCTTGGTCAAATTTTTCTTCATTTCCAAAACTTGTCGACAGCTCATGCAATATAATAAATGAATTTGATTATGACAACCCACCTAACATTTCTCTCACTTGAAGACTTGATTTCAATCATGACTTCACACCATTAATGCAGCAGCACATATCTCCTCATTTATTCTTGTAGTCCAACTGAAGTTGAACACAGCTTCATTTTGTCAATGGTTACCGTCTTCATGAGCATATCAGCTTGATTTTAACTTTCAGGAATATTCTCAAGCATCAAGACTCCATCTTCCAACACTGATCTGATGAAATGGTACCTAACCTGTATATGCTTTGTCCTAGCATGATAAACATGATTTTTTGCTAAATGAATAGCATTCTGACTGTAACAGTGTAATGTGCTATCTTCAAGCTTCTGACCCAATTCTTCTAGAAAGGATTTCAACCATATCATCTCCTTGCTAGCTTCTGTTACAGCAACGTAATCAGCCTTAATAGTTGAAAGCGTAATTATCTTTTGTAGTTTAAACACCCAGCTTACGACCGTACCACCTAATGTGAACATATACCTAGTAGTACTTTTTTTGCCATCTAGGTCACCACCCATGTTGGCATCGAAAAAAGCTTTTAAGCCCAAATTTGACCTTCTGAAGCATAAAGACAAACTAGCAGTACCTTTCAATTATCTCAGAACCCATTTAACTGCTTCCCAATGTTGTTCTACTGGATTGCTCATAAACCTGCTCACAACTCCCACTACATGTGCTATATCTGGTTTAGTGCACACCATTACATACATGAGGCTTTCGACTGCAGAAGCATAAAGAACATTGTTGATATAAGCCTGCTCCTGCCCCGTCGAAAGTGATTGTGCTTTGGTTAGTTTAAAATGACTATCCAAAGGATTATTCACGTGTTTAGTTTCATCCAAGTTAAATATGCTAACCACCTTTTTCACGTACTCTTCTTGAGATAACTTCAAGATTCCGTTTACCTTGTCTCTTAAGATCCTCATTCAAAGGATTTGCTTTGCATCACCCAAATCTTTCATAGCAAATTCTTTTGATAACTCTTTCTAGAGTTTATCAATCTCCTCCAGACAAGATCCTGCTATCAACATATCATCTACATATAGTAGAACAATGATATAAGAACCATCAAACTTCTTCACGTTACAACAGTGATTAGCCTGACACCTCAAGAAACATTTATTACTCATGAATCCATCAAACTTCTTGTACCACTGTCTTTGAGTTTGTTTGAGACCACACAAGATCTTCTGAATTTTGTACACCATTTTCTCTTTTTCCCGTACTTCAAAGCCCTGTGGCTGTTTCATATAAATTTCTTCATCTAGATCACCATGAAAAAACGCAATCTCTACATCTAACTGCTCCAGATGTAAATCTTCTTTTGTCACTAATCCGAGTACAGTCCTAATTGTGGTTAACTTAACCACTGGAGAGAAAATCTCAGTGTAATTAATGCCTTCATTTTGTTGAAAACCTTTCACAACAAGTCTTGCCTTGTACCTCTTGCTACCATCATGTTCTTCTTTTAATCGGTACACCCACTTGTTATGTAATGCATTTTTGCCTTGCGGAAGTTCTGTCAACTTCCACGTCTGGTTGGATGACAGTGAATCTATCTCATATTCAATTGCTAACTCCCACTTGATTGAATCGTCATTTTTCATAGCCTCTTCATAGGTTTCTGGTTCACTTTTTTCTGTCAACAAAATATAGTGAAGTGCAGGGAATATCTCTTCGGTGGTCTAATTGTTCTGAAAGATATTCTGAGTTCAATCACCGGAGTTTGTGGATCATCATCTTGTGTAGTGGATTCTTCATCTTCATGGTTACTGCTTTTTGATTCATTTACAGGAATATCTATAAATGGAACTTCATCTTAATTTTTGACTTCAGAACTTTCATCTTCAGTTCCAATGTCTGACTTGTCTTTGTAAAGAACTTACTCATTGAAGATCACATCTCTGCTATGAATGATTTTCCGTTTTTGGTCATCCCAGAAATGATAACCAAACTCATTATCTCCATAACCAATAAAGAGAAACTTCTTTGATTTTGGATCAAGTTTTGTTCTACATGCTGAATCAATATGAACATATGATAGACAACCAAACAATTTCAAAAAAGAAAGGTTTACTTCTTTGCCGCTCCATACCTCTTCAGGTATTCTGCAGTTAAGAGGTACAAAAGGTCATCTGTTGATCAGATATGTTGCAGTGTTAACAGAATCAGCCCAAAATGATTTCGGTAATCCAGAATGTAATCTCATGCTCCTAGCACGTTCATTCTGGGATGATTCTGTTAACACTGCAATAGGTAATCCAGAATGTAATCTCATGCTCCTAGCACGTTCATTCAGGGTCTTGTTCATCCTTTCAGCTACACCATTCTGTTGAGGTGTACAAGAAATGGTTTTCTCCATCTTGATCCCGTTCTGTGCGCAATATTTCTTGAACTCATCATCTTCATATACACCACCATTATTAGACCGTAAGCACTTCACCTTCAAGTTGGTCTCATTCTCAACCATGTATTTCCATCTTTTAAAGGTCTCATAAATATCAGATTTATTTTTCAGAAAATAAACCCAAACTTTCCGGCTTGAATCGTCGATAAATGTGACATATTATCTTGAGCCTCCAAGGGATGTCACAGGAGATGGTCCCCATACATCAATATGAACCATAACCAACTTTGCTACTTTCGGTTTTCTACCGTTTTTTGAAAAGCTCACCTTTTTCTGCATTCCAAAGATACAAATTTCACATAGTTTGTGTTCAACGATCTTTAATTCCGATAGCTTCCCGTTTGATACAAGTATCTTCATTCTCTTCTCACTCATATGCCTAAGCCTACAATGCCATAAATTTGAATTAGTTCCAGTATCTACGGCTGTTAATGTATCTCAGTTCTTGTTTGGTTATTTTTGGTTCTCTTTATCATATCCAGATCAAAATCCTATCTTGGTCTTAAACAAGAAAATGCAAAAAATAATTAAACAAGATAGATATATAGCTTTTATCCAAAATTTCCCACTTTGTTAATTTAATTTTATTTGACGTCATTATTAAAAATTAGATGAATAATAAAATATATTTATAACCCAAATTAATTTTATTTCCATATAATAAAATAAAAATAGATAGTTTTAAATTTAAATGAGTGCACGACCTGGGTGTATATTTGAACTCACCACTTGAATTAAGAGGATTGCGGCAACTATTAATGTTGGGAATCGATTTTTTTTTTTTAAAAAATCTAATCTCTTTTAGATCTCATCTCATCCTCTCTCCATAATACCCGGTAGAATAACTTTGTCTGGACTAAATCTGAAGTCATCATATAGTTGTTTTCAAAATTAAACCGCTGGGTTGATCGAGAATCGGTCGCTGGTATATATCGGGCCATACTTAAAATTGTTTTAATGCTCAAACCTGTCAAGAATCTGTTTGAACAGGTACTGAACTGATGAAAGAAAAAAAACCAAGTCGAAACAGTTCATTCTTCCTTTTATTATATTTTTAGGATAATTTTTTTAAAAAATTTAATTATTTCTTATATTTAAATTCTTAAATTTTTTATTTTATATTTTCGATTTTGAACCTTATTAAAAATATAATTTTAGTAATATTATAACATATTTTATTTGAAATTTCATTCTTTAAAATATATGTAATTATATTTGATATTTTGATAATATGTAAGTTGTTTAGATTTTAAATTTTGATAAATATATTTTTTTATCAGAAGCATGGAGAGTGAAGCTAAGTTATGAATAAGGGCCCAAATTCCGGCATCGAACAATTATCGGAAAGCCATATTGTTGGGTAATTACACTGAAGCGATAACGATCACGATGATAAAAAAATGCGGAATAAAATAATCAGCAAGAACACAAAAATTTACGTGGCTCACCCAAGA